>NW_027467711.1:3933505-3941005 GCF_046742065.1 Oratosquilla oratoria
TTTAGCGATTTAAAAACAGATTCCAGTGGTCGAGTAGTAGAGTGTGATGTAAGACGAGACAAAGACTCCCAGTGTTGGCCATCGGAGTTAAAGGGAGTTTCTTCAACATGGTCTTCTGTTCCGGCTGAGGACAAGGCGTACTCCAACATAAAGGGGGTCTCGATCGATTGAAACTTCCTTCAGAAGGTTCAGAGGGTGTGAGCCACTTTTCAGGAGGTTTAAAGGGCACTGTCTCAGGGGGAACTGGAAAAATGATTGTGGGTCTGAGAAAACGATAGGGTATTTGTCCGACCTCGGCAGCGTTCTCGCTGGTACGTTGTCCTTCTTCTCTCCAATTTTTTTATTTCGACGTCCCGAAAGGCTCTTGGACTCCTTTTCCTCCAGTTCTCTTGAGTCTGAGGAAGAAATGGAAAAATTTTGGGGCCTTTGAGAGAACTATAAGGTATTTTCCTGAGGTCTTCGGCGTTCTCGCTGGTACGTCGTCTTACTTCTCTCCAATTTTTTCTGTCAACATCTCGAAAGGGTCTTGGGCAACTTTCCCTCCAGTTCTCTTTGTTTCGCCAATTTAAATCCGTGCTTGCGTTCAACATGTTGATCCTGACAAATTCTACGTCCTCAACGATTCAATAACCTGGAGAATCTTTTATCAGACACAAAATCTCAGATTCTGATATGACAAACATAAGAGTTTAGAAAATATAGATTTACATCAAAATAATATCAATATGCATACAATAGACTCGCGTGTTATTACACACACACACACACATATATATATATATATATATATATGTACATAATATATAATGTATATACATATATGTATATATATATATAATGTATATATATGTATATATATACATATAATGTATATATATATATATATATGTACAATATATATACAGACGCTCCTCAACTTACGTTTTAGTTACGTTCCGAACGTAAGTTGAAAATGAACGTAAGTTGTTACTGTACCATACATCCGTAAATTTTATTACCGTATCTTATAAAACACCCCTAAATCATTAATTATACACATAACATTGTAAAATGATAACATTAATTTCAAATAAATTAAATTCAAGCAACATAAATTGAGATGGTGGAGGAGGAGGAGGCAAGGCACGTTTGTGCCATGTAAACAATGGACGCAGTGTCATGCGTAAGTATCGTTTGAACTACGGAGAGCGCGCTAAACTAAAAAAAATCACAATTTTTTTTTCTACAATTTTTTTTTTTTTTTACAGTCAGTTCAAACGTAAAATCGAAAAAACGTAAACGAATGAACGTAAGTAGAGGAGCGTCTGTATATATATATATATCCGATAATTTTCTGACAGTCGCATGAAGGATTTGATGCCACTGCTATCGGCCTCGCGTAAGATCACCTTCACAGAGCCTTAGACCACTACACCAACAGACACTTAAAAGCCTTGAAACCTGGAATCGAACTGATTCCCGAGGATAGGAAAGATCACTAATCTGCGACCCCAATTCCTGTTTTACACAAGGCCCAAGTATACCAGTTGGCAAGGGGTAAGGACCGGAATAAATCCCTTTCACGCTTTTCGCCATTGTAACAATGAGAGAAATTCGCTAGTAACAGCGACATCAATCTGATAATTTTCTGACAGTCGCATGCAGGATTCGAACCCACTGCTATCGGCCTCCCGTAAGATCACCTTCACTGACAGAAAATTATCGGCATCAATCCGATAATAACCCTTCTACGCCGAATAATACTATTTTACTTACCCTGGCAAAAAAGAGACGATTTTATTCAGTTGCTCATATCTGCTAGATGTTATCAAAAGACATATGGGCACTTTTGGTGAAATAATGAGGTGCAGAGCTTGTGATTCGCTTGCATGTTCACTGACAAAAAGACGCCCAACTCATCATGGACACTTATTTTGCGGGAATTCGGAGGTAAACGACAGAATTGACGAGGCTGCTCAGTGGATATAGGGTCTAGACGGGGGTAGGGCAAGGTTCCCTAAATAAGGTGCACGTCGCTTAGGGGAAGGTTAGAGGTAACTTGGCTTGGCTCACCTTGCCTTTGAAGTCTGCGTAACTCTGATGAAATTAGTCAGGCCTCAGCTATTTATTTATTCTATTTATTTATCTATTAATTAATTTATATATTCATTTGTTTATTATTTATTTATTATTCTTTTATTTATTTATTTATTATTTATTTATTTGATTTTGCAAGGCCTGTACCATGAGTAATAGTTGAAGGCAGCACTTTTTATATATTTATATATGTATTTATTAATCTATTTATTTATCTATTATTTTTTCTATATTATCATTATTATTTTTTTTATTATTTTTTTATATACAGTATATATAAAATCAGTCAACCTTGATATTTGGCCAACAATCTGAAACAGCATGTTTTTACTTCAGAGAAAGTCATCACAAATTTTTATACTTTATCTATATCCCCAAGAAGAAAATACAATACAAAATATTCTTCTACAACCGTATATCACTGTATTCTATGGTCACATGCATACGTACTTAAAATAGGAATTGTTAATGTAAAGTCCAGAGTATTGGTTGTTATTTCTGTTATTACCAGAACAATTTTGTGGAGTCAATGAAGTCTTTACGCTAATGTGAACATGGTTACATAGGGTCCTTACGGTTCAATGAATAAAATCATTTATAGAATTATATCGGTCGAAAATAATGGTTAAATAGAAGTTCATACAGCAACCACGTGCCACGGAAGATACAGTCGATTTTTCTAAATAGTCACTTTAGAAAACAAACTTACAGTTGCTAAATCACGGTTTTTAATAAGAATATGAATACTTCTTTCTCAATCATTCAGAACGATCATCAATAATTTGTCAAGCCCCACAAACAATTAATCATATAGCTTAGGGCCAAACTTTTATGAGGTTATGCAATTTAGCAATTTAAAAACAGTTTTCAGTGGTCCAGTAGCACGGTGTAGTCTAAGACAAGACAAAGACTCCCAGTGTTGGCCATCGAAGTTAAAGGGAGTTCCTTCAACATGGTCATCTTTTCTGGCTGAGGACTGGGCGTACTCCAACATAAAGGGGGTCTCGATCGATTGAAACTTCCTTCAGAATAGAGACCTACTATGTTAGCTGTGTTGTCTACCAAATGTACAAAGGATATAAATTTCGTTACCATAGTAAAGGATTACATGTAAGGAATTTGTGATAAGTTAATAATAAATTGAAATGTTCTTAAGTTTTTATCGCATAGAGGGTACACTTACACATTGCTAAAATAATTTGACAATAAAAAAAACATATATACCTGTTTAATTTTTATAAAACACACCATTCAATCTTTTTCTTACCCACTAGGGAGTCCAGTTGCTTTTGGAAGGAAAAAATATTCGAGTCAAATAAAAATGGATTCGATTTATTATTTTTTTATATCTATTTTCATCTTTTTTGTGTAATTTATACGATCTTCTTCATCTATTGAACTATTTGCTCATTTCATATTTTATTTTCATATGTGTTGGATTGTTTTTTATTCTGGTTTGTTTAAATTTGATTTCATATATACAGTATATGTACCGGTTGACTTGTACGAAAGGATTTTTTTTTTTAACAAGAAAATGAAGGTTCCATGCTGTTCTCCAGAAACCCTGACATATATGACTTAAAGCGATTTCAGGACCACAGAGAACCAATACCTTTTCCTCCTCGCAGCCAAATTAAAAGAGACTCTCTAGTCTCTGATTTTTCAATTTTCCGAAACTTCAAAGTCCACTTCGACGATGTCTCCAGAAGCCTGAAGATTCTTTCCTTTTCAAACTCTCCCAGTTTTTCTTAAAGAGGAATCGAGTGTCAAAAATGAGCAAAAAATCTCTTCACCAAGGCCAAATAACAGTTGCCTACAAAAGGTAGAAAATGTATAAAAATCTGGACAGCACAAGTTTATTTCCAATTTCAAGCGGGTGCAGCTTCCTTACCACTTGGTTCACAAGGTGTGAGCCACTCCTTTGCAGGTTTAAAGGGTATAGTCTCCGGAGGAACTGGAAAAATTTTGGGGACTCTAAGAGATATATAGGATATTTTCCCGAGGTTGTCCGCGTTCCCGCTGGTACTTTGCCTTTCTTCTCTCCAGTTTTTTCGTTCGACGTCTCAAAAGGCTCTTCGACAGCCTTCCCTCCAGTACTCTTTAGTCTGCTGAGGAGAAAAAATTCTTGTGCGGACTCTGAGGGAACTATAAGGTATTTTTCCGAAGTCGTCCGCGTTCTGGCTGGTGCGTTGCCTTTCTTCTCTCCAATTTTTTTCTTCGACGTCTTTAAAGGTTCTTGGTCTTGTATCCCTCCAGTTCTTGTTCCGCCAATTTAAATTCGTCTCTGCATTCGACATCTTTATCCTGACAAATTCTACGTCCTCGGCGATTCAATGACCAGGGGCCACCGTGGGGCAGCCAGCAGTCGGTCTGCATCGCTTATCAACAAACTAGATGTTGCGAGATACAAAGACAGGCAGGTCACCACAGGTACGCGGCCATGCCAAGGAATCATTTGAGGAGTTAGGAGTTAGAATTCCCAAGTCCTGTCGAGAGTATTTGAGCTACAAGCTCCGCGGGCAGGCAGCCCCTGGCCACCGTGGGGCAGCCAGCAGTCGGTCTGCATCGCTCATACAAACTAGATGTTGCGAGATACAAAGACAGGCAGGTCACCACAGGTACGCGGCCATGCCAAGGAATCATTTGAGGAGTTAGGAGTTAGAATTCCCAAGTCCTGTCGAGAGTATTTGAGCTACAAGCTCCGCGGGCAGGCAGCCCCTGGCCACCGTGGGGCAGCCAGCAGTCGGTCTGCATCACTTATCAACAAACTAGATGTTGCGAGATACAAAGACAGGCAGGTCACCACAGGTATAAATACCCTTCCTGTACAAAACAGCTAGGTAAATACAACTAAGTATTTCAATACAAACACACACACACACACACCTCGTCCGAAAGCAGTGGGCACCCCGCCACGCCACTCCCGGCCCCGGCCGGCCACCGTGGATCAGTCGGCCGACATCACTTAGCCCGTCCGCGCGGTGCTCCGCCACGGTCCGCGGACGGCCGGGACGGGCCGGGGGTACCTCGTCCGAAAGCAGTGGGCACCCCGCCACGCCACTCCCGGCCCCGGCCGGCCACCGTGGATCAGCAGTCGGCCGACATCACTTAGCCCGTCCGGAGGGGTGCTCCGCCACGGTCCGCGGCCGGCCGGGACGGGTCGGGGGCACCTCGTCCGAAAGAAGTGGGCACCCCGCCACGCCACTCCCGGCCCCGGCCGGCCACCGTGGATCAGCAGTCGGCCGACATCATTTAGCCCGTCCGCGGGGTGCTCCGCCACGGTCCGCGGAAGGCCGGCCGGGACGGGCCGGGGCTACCTCGTCCGAAAGAAGTAGGCACCCCGCCACTCCCGGCCTCGGCCGGCCACCGTGGATTAGTAGTCGGCCGACATCACTTAGCCCGTCCGCGCGGTGCTCCGCCACGGTCCGCGGCCGGCCGGCCGGGACGGGGGCACCTCGTTCGAAAGAAGTGGGCACCCCGCCACGCCACTCCCGGCCGGCCACCGTGGATCAGCAGTCGGCCGACATCACTTAGCCCGTCCGCGCGGTGCTCCGCCACGGTCCGCGGCCGGCCGGCCGGGACGGGCCGGGGGCACCTCGTCCGAAAGAAGTGGGCACCCCGCCACGCCACTCCCGGCCGGCCACCGTGGATCAGCAGTCGGCCGACATCACTTAGCCCGTCCGCGGGGTGCTCCGCCACGGTCCGCGGACGGCCGGCCGGGACGGGCCGGGGGCACCTCGTCCGAAAGAAGTGGGCACCCCGCCACGCCACTCCCGGCCCCGGCCGGCCACCGTGGATCAGCAGTCGGCCGACATCACTTAGCCCGTCCGCGGTGTGCTCCGCCACGGTCCGCGGACGGCCGGGACGGGCCGGGGGTACCTCGTCCGAAAGAAGTGGGCACCCCGCCACGCCACTCCCGGCCCCGGCCGGCCACCGTGGATCAGCAGTCGGCCGACATCACTTAGCCCGTCCGCGGTGTGCTCCGCCACGGTCCGCGGACGGCCGGGACGGGCCGGGGGTACCTCGTCCGAAAGAAGTGGGCACCCCGCCACTCCCGGCCCCGGCCGGCCACCGTGGATCAGCAGTCGGCCGACATCACTTAGCCCGTCCGCGCGGTGCTCCGCCACGGTCCACGGCCGGGACGGGCCGGGACGGGCCGGAGGCACCTCGTCCGAAAGAAGTGGGCACCCCGCCACGCCACTCCCGGCCCCGGCCGGCCACCGTGGATCAGCAGTCGGCCGACATCACTTAGCCCGTCCGCGGGGTGCTCCGCCACGGTCCGCGGCCGGCCGGCCGGGACGGGCCGGGGGTACCTCGTCCGAAAGAAGTGGGCACCCCGCCACTCCCGGCCACCGTGGATCAGCAGTCGGCCGACATCACTTAGCCCGTCCGCGGGGTGCTCCGCCACGGTCCGCGGACGGCCGGGACGGGTCGGGGGTACCTCGTCCGAAAGATGGGCACCCCGCCACTCCCGGCCCCGGCAGGCCACCGTGGATCAGCAGTCGGCCGACGTCACTTAGCCCGTCCGCGCGGTGCTCCGCCACGGTCCGCGGCCGGGGGCACCTCGTCCGAAAGAAGTGGGCACCCCGCCACGCCACTCCCGGCACCGGCCGGCCACAGTGGATCAGCAGTCGGCCGACATCACTTAGCCCGTCCGCGGGGTGCTCCGCCACGGTCCGCGGACGGCCGGCCGGGACGGGCCGGGGGCACCTCGTCCGAGAGAAGTGGGCACCCGGCCACGCCGCTCCAGGCCCCGGCCGGCCACCGTGGATCAACAGTCGGCCGATATCACTTAGCCCGTCCGCGCGGTGCCCCGCCACGGTCCGCGGACGGCCGGGACGGGCCGGGGGTACCTCGTCCGAAAGAAGTGGGCACCCCACCACGCCACTCCCGGCCGGCCAACGTGGATCAGCAGTCGGCCGACATCACTTAGCCCGTCCGCGGGGTGCTCCGCCACGGTCCGCGGCCGGCCGGCTGGGACGGGCCGGGGCGGGCCGGGGGTACCTCGTCCGAAAGAAGTGGGCACCCCGCCACTCCCGGCCCCGGCCGGCCACCGTGGATCAGCAGTCGGCCGACATCACTTAGCCCGTCCGCGCGGTGCTCCGCCACGGTCCGCGGACGGCCGGGACGGGTCGGGGGTACCTCGTCCGAAAGATGGGCACCCCGCCACTCCCGGCCCCGGCAGGCCACCGTGGATCAGCAGTCGGCCGACGTCACTTAGCCCGTCCGCGCGGTGCTCCGCCACGGTCCGCGGCCGGGGGCACCTCGTCCGAAAGAAGTGGGCACCCCGCCACGCCACTCCCGGCCCCGGCCGGCCACCGTGGATCAGCAGTCGGCCGACATCACTTAGCCCGTCCGCGGGGTGCTCCGCCACGGTCCGCGGACGGCCGGCCGGGACGGGCCGGGGGCACCTCGTCCGAGAGA
>NW_027467711.1:3946005-3953505 GCF_046742065.1 Oratosquilla oratoria
GGATCTTGTGCATAGTCCGCACAACCAAGGAGGCCACGGCGATGGGCCGATAGTCTCCCGGGTTGGTCGAGCCTTGCACCTTAGGCACTAGCGTCACTCGCGCCGATCTTGAGTGGCGCGGCATGTGGCCGGCCGCGAGCCAGAGGTTGTATAGAGCCGACAGGAGGTTTGGGTCGACACGGGATAAGGAACCCTTCTTAACCCCGTCAGGACCCGGGGCGGATTCCTTGGTCTTCCTGATGGTAGTGGAGACCATATCAGCTGTAATAGGGGAAATAATTCCGGGTATCTTTGGACAGACTGGCGTCACCTGCCTAGCATCAGGTTTGCTGGCCTGCTCAAAGATGGGGGCCCAGAACGCAAGGGAGTCCTGAATGGGAGGGGGGGTCGGCCGCTTTTTCCACTCTCCGGAGAGAATGGATCTAGCAGCCTGTCTCCTGTCAGCTTTATACAATCGCTGCATCCGCCGGTACTCCTGTTTTATGGCACTTCTTCGAGATCGGGTTTTCTGCTTCCTGGGCCGGGGTCGGGATGAAGATCTTATTTCCCGACCGGGCGACGCGACGTGCAATGCCTCAAAGAAGGCTGTCGCGTGCTCCTCAAGAAACCCAGTGGCTTCTTCCCCTCTCTCTAGAGCTACCAAGGCAGCCCAGAGTCCATCAACTGGGAGCTGCGATTCCGCCTTCACCTTAGACAGGCTGGCCCTAGCTGAGGCTAGAAGCTCTGCCAGAAGGTCGGATTCGCTAATAACCCCCTCCTCCTGTTCCTCTTCCCCAGCTGTTCCAGGAAGAGTCGGGGAGGGGGGGGGGCGAGGTTGGCGTGCCGGACGAGGTCGGGTCAGCGTTGACCAGACGCTGAACTTCCGCCTTATATTCCGGCTTCCTCCTCAGGCCCTTGATCGCTTCAAGGGTCCTTGAGGGGACGACTCCCACCAACCTTTGGTTGATGTTCCTCACCGTCCCCTCACGCAGGAGTATTGAGGCCTCCTCCCGCGCTAAGAGGTAGGACTCCTCAGCGTCCCACCTGGCCTTGACCTTGGTGGTGGCGAGGGTCAAGGCAGCCCCTTCGAACGAGATCGGGTGAGCCCGTTTCCGGTGCAAACCCAATCCCGACTTTGTCCCAAAGAGGCGGCCACACTCCGGGCAGGAGTACTGGTCACCTCCTTGTACAGTCGCCATGCCCGATCTTCTGGGCGATTAAAAAGTTTAAAACAAGGAGGTCTCGATGGGAGGGTCCTCCGCTTGGGGGTCGAAAGTGGTGGCTCGCGATAGAGCTGGTCGCCAATATCACGGTTAGAATATTGTGGTACACGATCGACTGCCACCAGCGAGATAGCACAGCGCCCCGCGCGGGGATACCAAAATGCGGTTTGACTGTGCTATTCGTCCTTGCCGGAACCCAAGCTTTCCGGGGTTGAACCGTACGCTCTGTTCCAAGCCCACTGGACTAAAAGCGCTAACGTGCAATGCCTGTCAACCTCAAACCTTGCTCCGCTCAGTGCAGTTTGCCTACTTGGGGGCTATTTGGCTGGGCAGACCAAACAATACCTTCCAAGCGTTTCCCGGGAGTGCCACTAGGAGGCCACACTGATAACTATGACCTCCTAGTCAAACTCCCCGCCTGATAATGTCCTCGGAGCGGATCGCGGCCGACGCGAAGCCGGCCGCTTAAGGCTAGAAGAAGGACCGCGGGGGTCCGCTTCCGTCTCACCGAGTAAGTAAAGAAACGATGAAAGTAGTGGTATTTCACTGTCGGGTTTAACCCCTCCCACTTATGCTACACCTCTCATGTCTCTCTACAAAATCAGACTAGAGTCAAGCTCAACAGGGTCTTCTTTCCCCGCTGTGTCTTGCAGGCCCGTTCCCCTGCCTGTGGGTTCACTAGATAGTAGATAGGGACAGTGGGAATCTCGTTAATCCATTCATGCGCGTCACTAATTAGATGACGAGGCATTTGGCTATTTTTTTTTTTTTTTTTTCCTATTCGCTCTTCCTATTTTGTTGACTCGATAGGTTACTGCGCGCAAGAGCTTGAACGCGCCCCGCGGTTCGGACCGACAGGCCAGCCCCATCCCCGCAGAGGTCCCGAAGGGCAGAAGTGAGTACACTCATTTGTTGAGTGTACAGGGGATGGAGGAAATAATTGAGTGTCCCGCACTCTGATAAAACAATAAGGGGATGTTTGTAGCCGCCTGGGCAGGGCGGGGTGTGTCCGATGGGCACGGTCTCCTCGGTCCAGTATATTCTTGGCCATTCCATTCATTCAGCATTCATACCATATTAAAATATGCAAATTCCATTCATTTTTTTTTTCCACAACGATGATTGGACCAGCCAATCATCGCTCAGCAGTCATACCATATTTCCATACAACATATAATACACATAAGATATACATAACACATAGTAAATTCCATTCATTCACAACGATGATTGGACCAGCCAATCATCGCTCAGCAGTCATACCATATTTAAAATATGCAACTTCCATACAACATATAATACACATAAGATATACATAATACATAGTAATCCACAGAATAACATAAAAAATACATAGAAATACATATATAATACATAAAACAAGTAGATAGAGAAGTAAATAGAGGATATAGGTAGAGTAGATGCCTCATAGGGCCGTAGTGAGATGGAGATAGGGGAGGATAGTGTTAAGATATATTAAAAGGGATTATATGAATTGCAGACTCCGTCCGCTCCTTTATTTACACACTGCATAAAAAGTTCTAAAAAAGTAAATATAAAACATAGTACAGAAGGGTGGACAAAGAGGAAGACTTGCAGATACCTCATGGCGCCGTGCCACTAGGTATAGTGGGCTGTGGATAGAGACAGAAGAATGTGTAATATCTTGCAGGCACCTCTTGGTAAACTTTCTGGTAGGGTAGTTTGGAAAAGCTAACATATAAAAAGAAGAGATAAAGGGCTTGCAGGCACCTCACGGGAAGACGCCCGTTAAATATAGGAAGAAAGGAATGAACAGAGAGAAGTAGCTAAAATAAGGTAAAAACTCATCCAATGTCATTCATTCAGCCAGATGTGGGGCAGGGAAGGCTACCCACACATTTGCTCTCTAGTACACTTGCTCTTGCTCTGCTCGAGGGGTCCGTGGCCATCGGAAGACGGGCAGCCTGGGTGACCCCACGACGGAAGAGGTTGGGGTGATCAATGATCGACCCCGCACTCCCCCCCATAGAACGTGGAGGGGGTAGGTCACCCCTGCTACCCGCCCACTACTACCCTGACCAGGGCAGCAGATAGAAGGGGGGCCACACACACAATAGAAAAGGAAGACAGTGGGAAAAGGAAATAGTTAGAGATCATCAGATAAGAGATAGTGGGGGATAGATTGGGAAGGAAGGGTACCGGTACCCTTTGAAGACCTAGTCGGTAGCCCCCGGGCGAGGGGACACCGGAAGGTGGGATCCTTCTCATCCCCAGCCAGCAGTGCGGTGCCACGTGCGCCAGCACTTGACTCCGCCGTAGACCACCTGCATGGCCAGGAACTTGAGGTCACCCTTCTTCAGCCCGAGAGAACGGAGCAGGTCGCGGGATTCACGCGCCATACAGCCACGCCAGTTGAACGTTGCTGTTGACACGTGAACCCCCCTCCGCCCAGCTCCCCCGGGCCTTGGGACCCCTAACGCCCGAGCGGCCTCCTCACAGAGGGCGTCGTTGTTATAGTGGCGGACCTTCAGGTCGTGGGCCGCAGACAAGGTTGTCGCACCAGAGTCGGCTACCACCTGAGCATCGATGACATAAATATCATTTCCTCGTTGCACCACCAGGTCAGGCTTCCTTAGCCCTGCAGGAGTTCTAAGGTGAGGCTCTACGAGTACTTTGTTAATGTCAGTTTGGTCAGATAATAGCTTTTCCAGGCGGCTCACCACGAAATCATGGCGAGCGACGCGAGGTCCGTGACTCGCAGGACAAACCTGCAGGACATGCCCCAGTCTCGGACTTTGCGCACCCCTTGTCGCATCTCACGCCCTCCGGTCCGCCACGCCCCCCTCTAGCCATTCCGCGCTTACGCCGTACCTGAGTAGGCATGGCATTAACGCGGAGTTTGACAGCGTCGATGTATACACTGCCAGGGATGCTCACGGTTCCATCCGAGATCCAGGTGTGGGCCTCAGGGACCAATCCCGCCTCTCGAAGGCCAGCGCCATCGACTGAGTCGTGAAGGCGGCTTGTCCAATAGTCCAGTGCCTCTTTCTTGCTGCGAACGATCACTCTGCGGTACTGAACTTTCCCGTCAAAGTGTCGTTGCATCTGGGTGAAGAACCTAGTCTTCACCAAGGCCTGGACGACTGGGTCGTCCGACAACGCGAGTCTGCCGATTCGGTTGGCCCTGAGTAGCGGGATCGCCATCCTCAGGCACAACAACCCTAGACCACCGGATTTCACCGGAGCATAGAAAAACCCCAGGGTTACGTCGCTAGGGAGACGTAGCCAGGATCTAACCGCCGACCTCATCTTGCGATCCCAAATCTCGAGCTGGGTCAGGGTGACCCTGCCCAGCACGAGACTGTGGAGCAGACCAGGAAGGAGGTGCACCCTCAGGATATACAATTTCTGCTGCGGCTTGAGGGGGGCTTCTGTTAGATGACCCAGGGGCCCATCGATGACAGCCGAGCTGTTCATGACAGCGCCGCTGGCACCGATGGGGATCCCTAGGTATCTATAAGTGTCCCCAATGTCCATGGCCCGCATCGGTGTGTGGCCGACAGAGACGGAAGGTCGGCTGTCTACAACGGTCCTCTTCCTCTTCCCGTCCGTAGTGAGCACAAGAGAGGCGCACTTGGCCGGGTTGAGGGAGAGTCCCGCGAGACCGAGGGCCTCTTCGACACCTTTTAATTGGGCGTTTAGCCCAATAGGTGTCCGCGCCACTATTATGAGATCGTCGGCAAAGGCGAGATAGGAGATGCGCTGGTCACCGACAGTCACCCCAAACTCCGGGTTCAACTGGGCGGCCACCTCGTCAATCACTGCGTTAAACAGCAGTGGTGACAAGGGGTCGCCCTGCTTCACACCGCAGTTTGTGGTGACCTCGTCGCCCAGCACGTCCAGTCGCACGTCAGCGAGTGTCGACCGGACGTACTCGGCGAGCAGACCCGGGACTCCTAGACGCCTTATGGCTCTCATAACAGTGTCGCGGGACACCGTGTTGAAGGCCTTCCTCACATCAAGGAAGGCCATGGACAAAGGGGAGACCCCATCTTTAGCCTCCTGGATTAGGCCGGCAAGCAGAGTCACGTTCACCAGGCAGCCGTCAACGGGACGGAAGGCTACCTGGCGATCGTGGATCGGCATGCCGCCCAATCGGGTGGCTAAGATTTTGTGGAAGGTGCGGGTAACCAGGGAAGCTACGGCAATGGGCCGAAAGTCTCCCGGGTTACTCGCACCTTGCACCTTGGGGACCATCGTCACCCTCGCTGATCTAAAGGTGCGAGGACAGTGACCGGCCGCGAGCCAGAGATTATACATGGCACACAAAGATCTTTTACATAGGGACTGGAGGATTTCCTTTTTGACCCCATCAGGACCTGGGGCGGAATCCTTGGTCTTCCGGATGGTCTGGAAGACCTCATCAGCTAAAACAGGGGAGAGCATCCAATTACTCTCCGGGCAGACGGGGTCTACCGGCCTAGCATCCGGTTTACCAGTCCGCCCGAAGATTGGACGCCAGAAGGATAGGAAGTCCTGAGAGGAAGGGGGGTTCGGCTTCTCTTTCCATCCTCCGGAGAGGATGGAACGAGCTGCCTCGGATCTTTTTGCCTTGTATAAAGTCTGAATCCGCCGGTACTGCATTTGTTTTCTCCTTCTCCGGGAGAGGGGCGCCGTCGATGTCGGGACAGGCGGTCCATCTCGAGGGGGCGCGCCTAGTGCCTGCGCTCTTGCCTGCAACGCTGTGACCAGGGCCTCAGCGTGCTCCTCTAGTAACGAGGTGGCTTCCTCCCCTCTCACCAGGGCAGAATGGGCTTGCCGGAGTAAATCAAGATGCAGGCCAGGGTCGTTTTTGGCGGCATCAAGTTCCCTGTCGGCTGCTTGCAACAGGGCTGCCACCAAATCGTGCCCGGCGTTCGAGGCCGACCCCTCCATCGGCGATGGACTTGCCGATCTCTCCCTAGCTGGGGGGGGGAGAGACGTGGAGAGCTGTGGTGGGCGTAGCTTCCATCATGGGGGGTGTCTGCATAGGGGAAGGGCTTCGGGGGCGGCGGGCACTGATGGAACCCGTCACCTGCTCCCGATAGGCAACCTTCCTCCTCTGACCCTTGATCGCCTCAAGGGTCCTGTGAGGGAGGACACCTAACAGCCGCTGGTTCATGTTAGGTATCTCTCCCTCGCGCAGGAGTATAGAGGCCTCCTCTTGCGCTAATATGGCAACCTCTTCTGGGTCCCATCTGGCTTTGACCTTTGTGGTAGCAGCGGCCAAAGCCTCAGCCTCGAATATTTTAGGATGGGCTCGTTTCTTGTGGAGACCCAATCCTTGCTTTGTTGTGAAGGGCCGATGGCATGTCTCACAAATGTGAGATGGCCCACACGGGGGGTTAGTCAAATTAAGTTCAGGAGTCCTCTGCGGGGACTCCGGCCTGTGGTTCGTAAGGTCTCTGGCCAAGGCGGGCCGACGCAATTGTCTCCTCGCCATATCAGTAATACCTTTTTATGAGTTGGCCAGACAGATGCACTAGCTCACGTAGGCCCCCTGAGACCGCAGGGTAAACTAAAAACTAGTCTCAGAGGAACCTACGGGGACCTTTAAAAAGTAACCGTGCCCACGGCTTGCACGGGGTTTGCTATATAGGACACGTAGGTGGAGCCCAACCCTGCCTACTGTCAAGGGCAATTAGATCGCAAACCAGAATGGATTTGCCCCGATGTACGATTAGCCTGCAAGGTAATCTTCAGTCGGGCCAGGCTGTCGATATTTCCTTGCAGTTACCGGCGGGGACCATAGGAGGACGTACACCTCTATTAACATTGAGTCATAGTTACTCCCGCCGTTTACCCGCGCTTGGTTGAATTTCTTCACTTTGACATTCAGAGCACTGGGCAGAAATCACATTGCGTCAACACCGGCTACGGCCATCGCAATGCTTTGTTTTAATTAGACAGTCGGATTCCCCTAGTCCGTGCCAGTTCTGAGTCGGTCGCTGAGCGCCAGCCGAAGCGTTACGGGGCGACGAGGCCCCGCCCGCGTTAGCCTGCGAGTTCCACGGAAGGGACGCCAATCCGGTCCGGGCTCGGCCGGCCCCGACCGCGCCGCCGCGACCGTCCGTGAGGACGGCGGGCGGGCGGCAAGGAGGCCTCGCCCAGTCCAGACGGCGAGCCCGTGCCCGCTTCCCCCACAGGCCCGACTGCCCCGACCCTCAGAGCCAATCCTTTTCCCGAAGTTACGGATCTAACTTGCCGACTTCCCTTACCTACATTATTCTATCGACTAGAGGCTATTCACCTTGGAGACCTGCTGCGGATATGGGTA
>NW_027467711.1:4613505-4703505 GCF_046742065.1 Oratosquilla oratoria
AAACAATAATGGAGATAACACTCCGCCTTGTCTAACTCCACACTTGACCCTAAACCACTTACCGTCTCTTTTCTCAGTCTTTACTCTACTTTCACTATTTTCATATAAACTCTTGATAGCTTTTATCAAACTCACTGGTACCTCGTATTCGTCGTGTTTAATAGCTTGCCATAACTGATCTCTTGGTACTCTATCGAAAGCCTTTTGAAGGTCAATAAACCCAAGGCATTTATGTCTATCCCACTCCCAACATTTTTCCAATAAGATTTTTAGAGTAAAGATATTGCGATTGTTCCTCGTCCTGGTCTAAAACCACTCTGGGATTCTTTTATTTTATGTTCAACTATGCTTCTTAATCGTTTTTCCAAAATCCTTTCATAGATCTTTCCTGTGTGTGATAGTAGAGAGATGCCTCTATAGTTTCCACAATCTGTTTTGTCACCATTTTTGTGTATTGGACATATCACCGCTTTTGTCCAATCATCTGGGACTTGTTTATTTCTCCATGCTATATTTATCACTTCTAGCATCCACTCTAGTCCGGTGTTTCCCATTTTCTTTATAATTTCTGTTGAAATTTCATCCTCTCCTGGTGCTTTCCCATTTTTCATCCTTTCCACGGCTACTCTCAGGTCTGCCTTTGTTATTTTCCATTCATTTCTACTTGTATCTTCCACTTCGCTTTCCACTTCTCTTTCCCTCATATATTCTGGGTTGTACTCTCTTTCATCTTCATCTTGTCCTGTGAAGTTCAGCAGATCCTCAAAATACTCTGTCCATCTTTGACTAATTTCATGCGATTCTGTTAATAGATTACACTGGGGAACACTCATTTTGTTGCATTTAAAAAAATACTTTTCTATAGTCAACTTGAGTGTGCTGATTTCAAATCTGAAGTCAGGTTTTGTCTGCAAGCTACAGATTTTATGCAATTTGACATTTTTATTTATATTTTAAATTTTTGTTATTATAGGAAATTGCAATATCAGCCACAATTCTTTTGTTCACTTGAATCTTAAAACAGTATGAAAGCCATTTCTGTACATTTATTAAGGCAAAAGAAACAGAACATCTATCCCAAAGTTAGATTAGCATCCTTCAGAACATCACCACAACTGATGGAAGCTTATCAATTTCTTTGTGTATTTTTTTCAGGCAGGAATTTGCGTTTGTAACTTTTGCGTTTGTACATTTCATCTGGGCAATTTCGTTTAATGCTCCAGCAGTAGTAAGCCATCATACTTTTGTCCCAGCGCCCTTGGTAGCGTTCTTCCATGATCTTTAGGTCTTGGTGGAATCGTTCTCCTTGTTCGTCACTCACAGCCCCCAGGTTGTCAGGGAACTGATCAAGGTGGCTGTTCAAAAAATGAAGCTTGATGCTCATGTTGCACCCAAGATCACGAAAAGCGAGGAGCATTCTGTTCACAAGTTCACTGTAGTTCTCCGCCTTATTGTTTCCAAGGAAGTTCTGAACGACTGCCACAAAGGATAACCATGCTGCCCTTTCTAAAGCGGTCATCTTAGCAACAAACTGATCATCATGAGTTAGGGTTCGAATCTGTGGGCCATCAAACACGCCTGCTTTGATCTTTTCAAATGATAACCCTGGTAAAGCTGTGATGATGTGTTGGAAACATTCACCTTCGGTTTCCAGTGCCTTGACAAATTGTTTCATCAAACCTAATTTGATGTGAAGAGGAGGAAAGATGACCTTATCTCTGTTTACAATTGGGTCTTGTATGATATTTGGCATGCCTGCTTCAAGGGTGTCACGAATAGGCCAGTCCTTCTGGACCCAATGTCTGTCTCATGCTCGGCTGTCCCACATACAGAGGAAACATGGAAACTTGGTGAAACCTTTCTGTTGTCCAAGAAGAAAGTTGACCATCTTTAAGTCTACACAAATTATCCAATTGTGCTCATGATACTTTAATAAGTCCATGACCATTCTCATATCATCATAGTCTTCCCGCAAATGCACTGAGTGACCAACAGGTACTGCTCCATAAACACTGCCATTATGTAAAAGAACACACTTTAGACTGCGTTTTGAACTGTCTAAAAACAGTCTCCATTCAGCAGGACTATAGTAAGGTACACCCAGTTCTTTGAGAAGCCCTGGGATGTCATGGCAGTAAACAAACTGTCTGTCTTTTGAAAAGGTCACAAAAAGCTGGTCACGCTTTCTGAAATATGATACTTTAACAGAGTGATCAACAAGATTTCTGCCTTGTAATCTTGATGCCAAAAGCTCTGCTGCTTTCTTTGAAAGACCTAAATCCCGCACTAAATCATTCAGTTCAGCCTGGGGAAGAGGCTTAGGGATGGGGAAAGGTTCAGTGTCTGAAGAACAGTCCTCCGATTGTGAACACTTTTCTGACAATTCACTGTCACAACTGTCTTGCTGGCTTGTATCATGTCCAATGTCTTTATCGTCCAATGAAGGCAAGCCTTTGAAAACTGGAACAGGTACTTCTTCAGAGTGCGGAACAGGCCGAATAGCTGAGGGAATGTTCGGATACGTAATCTTATGTCGGTTTTTCTTCCCAACACCCGTTGTGTTTACCATGCAGAAATAACAGTCAGTTACATGGTTGGTGGGTTCGCGCCAAATCATTGGAACTCCAAAAGGCAGACCTTTGCGTTTTCCTTTGGTCCAGTCTCGAAGCATTTCCTCACAATTGTGGCACACAACATGAGGAGCCCATTGCTTGTCTTGATCACCAAGATGAACTTCAAAATATGCCTTGTAGGCACGCTTGACGAACGAGGATATGTTACGTCTCTGACGATTGAGTGTGTAGCATCCACATATGTAGCAGAAGGCATTAGGCTTGTTTCTGCAATGATGTCTCATTCTGGAAGCCATGTTTGAACTGAAACAAAAGAAGAATGATCAAAATATTAGAAGCTATCTATATATATGGACGTTAAAATGCTTATACATGGTTTACGCAAGTTCACATATGTACAATTTCATTAACCTCAAATTGCATGCAAACTAGAGCTTGTAGAGAAAAACTAATTTCAGATTTGAAATCAGCTCCTAAAACTCTTTCAAAATCCGTTAAAATATCCAATGCAACTCAAAGTTACTGAAAAAGTGTTCCCCTGTGTTATCATCCTTGTCTCTTATAGAATGGGTTGGTACCGTATTTCCTTTCCTATACGACTTTGCAAGACTAAATATTAGTTTCCTTGTCCCATTCATATCTCTTTCAAGATCTCCAATCTTCAACCAGCTGTTTTCCTTTGCTTTTCTTTTTATAGTCTCTGCTTCATTTCTCCTGAAGACATATTCTTGCCTATCCTGAGGCCTTCTTGTCTTCATCCAAATTCTAAAGGCTTTATTTTTCCGTCTTACGGCCTCTTTTACTTCTTCATTTCACCAAGGGGTATTCTTTTTCTTTCTTCTTCCCGTTGTTTTTGTTTGTAAAACATCTTCACATGCTTTCTTTATGCCATCTCTAAACTTATTCCATTCAACTTTTATATCCCATGTATTATTAGAAATTACGTAAAAGGTGACGTCATATTGAACTCGTTTATTGAACTCTAGAAGTTTAATTTCATTAAAGTAATAAATTATGTATATTTAAATTATTGGATAAAATCTGAATAATTAATAATGTTAATGATCAATTGCTACTGATAATTTGTAGTCTATTGAAAAATTTAAACATTTGAAATAAATACCGAAAATTCTGGTCGGTGAAAAGTAAACAATGGTCGCGAAAATTATAGATATTGCGTGTGGCCAGCGGCCGGTTCACTCAAATAATAGTTTTCGTCAAGTCAGGACGCTTAGAATTTGTGTCAACTGAAACTACAGAAAATCAATTTCGGAGGAACATTTACTCCCAACTATAAAGAGAAACCTCTCTTTAAAACAAAGTTTAACACTACACAATTGAAAATAACGGATAAACCTAAAAAGGCGAAAGGAACGTAAGTATAACTCGGCCGAGTTAAACCGGTCTCTCGAAAATCCGCCTTTTCTAAAATTTACATCTAAATTATCAAGAAGAAGGTAAGATCAACTTTCTCATTTTGAATTAGTTTAACTAAAGTAATAATTATTTGTTTGGATGAGGAAAACAGATCCTTTTCCAATATATTTAAAGAGAGGATTTATTAACATCAAGACTCGGCATAATCTAATTTGCCATAGCCTCCGTGAATTGATTCAGTATTCGAGCCTTTAAGTGGGCCTATTTGTTTATAATAAAAAGGTAATTGTTGATTCACTGTGCCGATTATTATTAAAAGGCTTCACATATTCGTAAGTAAATTGAGTTGTTTTATATAATAGTTTCAAGAGTTCAATTAAATGAGTTTGTCAAGTTCGCCTAGTATATACTAGGGCCTATTTGTTCCTAGTGGAAACCTTGTGTCCAGGTTGGTTTGTTTAGTTGAATTATGGCCTATGTTTAGTGAAATCGAATTGTTTTAATTTATGTATAGGCTAGTACAACCTGAATATTTTTTTGTACTTTGTATCAATACAGTCTAATCATGACAAGTGATAATGATAATGAGGATAAGGATGAAGCTGGATTTGAGACCGCATTGGTTAAATTGAAACGAGAAAGGGGTATACTTAAAAGAAAAGTTACTCTAATTCTTAATAAATTAAAGGATTCACTTAGTAAAAGGACAATAAACATTAATTTCTGTAGTAAACAATTAGATGTTATTGATCAAGTTATAAGTGAAATTAAAGTTAAAGATGAACAGGTTTTAGATCTTCTAAAGGAAAATGAAGTAGATGTTAAGAAAATTGACACATTTACTAGTGAAGTAGATAAGCAAGTAGGCTATCATATGGAAATAGCTGAAAGCCTATCAGAATTTCAGGAATTTAAAATGGCAGGGAATAAATCCAATAATCACTCTACAAGCTCTATAGATGCTGATAGATTTGTTGAAACACTCAATAGGCTAGACCATTTTGATACTAAACCGCCTCCCTTATCTTGCGGCGTTTTTGATGGAACAGAAAAGGATAAATTTACCTTTTCTTCTTTCCTCAATCAGTTTAATAATGTCATAGGTAATAAGGAGAGTATGTCCCAGGCAGTGAAGCTTAGTTATTTACATAGTTATCTTAGGGGTTATGCTTTGAAAATCATTAGCCATTTGTCTATCATAAATGAAAATTATGATATTGCACTAAGATTATTGAAAGATGAATTTCTGGAAGTACCCTTTATAGTGGATGAAACTTTCAGAAGGATTCTAAGCGCAACAGTTCCTCAAGGATATGACGAGGAGTTTTTTACATTAAAGTCATTCATCATTGAAATTAGAGCATACATCTTTGAATTAAAGTCTAATCATGGCTATGATTTTACAATGAAAAATTCTCCTGGAAATTTACTATTGAGTCATATTCTCTTTAATAAGTTGCCTACAGCATTCAAAAGGGAACTGGTTCATAAATATAACAACTATCCTACCTTGACTGAAATCTTTGAGTCATATAATGACATTATTAAGACTCTAATTAAGACCTGTAAAACTACTTTGCCTAAATCTGATAAAATCAATAAGGCCAAAGAAAATTCAAAAAATGCACCCAAAGAAAATAAAAGTTCTCTTCAAATTTTCAAGACCAGTCAAAATAAAGTTGCTCCCTCTAAAAACTTTATTTGTAAATTGTGCAGTGCATCAGGTCACTCCTTGGGACAGTGTGAAAAATATTCAACTCTTAAGGATAAGACAGAGAGAGTACAGGAGTTAGGTCTCTGTGCACGTTGTGCTGGATCTGGTCATAAAGAAGATGAATGCTTTGGCAAGCAAAATAAATTAAAATATGGTTGTAAACACTGTAATTCTTATGGCCATATAGCACCCCTTTGTCCTGAATTTAAAGGACCTAATACTAGTAATAATCATCTTTGTTTAACATCTCAACAAAATTCTGAGTGATTACATTTCCCCTACTGTAACTTTGGAATTTATTCGTGGTAAACAGAGTAAGAAGATCAGATGTTTAATTGATACAGGGAGTCAGCGATCCTACATGTCAGCAAGAGTTGCTAAAGAGCTTTGTACGGATTTAGACTCGTTAAATAAGATAGACTTCAATGTAAAGACATTCATTGGAGCTGAAGTTAAGAGCTTTAAGCAAACCTTAATAGGTGTTAAAATGAATAAGATAATTCAAATGCCATTTCTTATTGACCCTTCACTCAGCATAAGTTTTGTTGTACCGGGTATGAATGAAGCCCTAGAAAATATAAAAGATCAAGGATTTGAATTGGCTGATGAGGCCTTTGGATTAAATCTGGATAATGAATTGATAGAGGTGGATGCATTGATAGGTGTAGACTTGCTTCAATTCCTTCCAGAATGTTCATTTGCCTCATGCTTGCAAGGGAGCTGCATGGTAATTGGAAATAAAGTAATTCCTATTGGTAATGTCAATCATTTTTTGACTAGGAAACAGGCTTCTTAAATTAGTAAAAAAAAATGGCAAGTAATAAAGTTCAAATTTATCAATGTCAGAAGTCTTCTAAAGTTCATGACACCTCAGTTAATCTGATACTTAATCCAATTAAATCTTATTTTAATCCTCTAGAAAACATTCTAAATGATTCAGATATTGAAAATGGGATAGAATATCTCTTTAGCTTGGAATCTATTGGAATTAGTAAGAATGAAATTTATAGTTCAGAGGATCAAGAACAAATTGCTAGATTTAATGAAGCTATTCAGTTTAAAGATGGCCATTACCAAGTTAAGCTTCCTTGGCATTCAGAAAAAATAGAACTGGTCCCTTCTAATTTTCAAGTTGCCAGAAAAGTTTTAGGGAGAGTTTCAAAAAATCTTAAAAAGTCAAATCTTTATGAAAAATATGAAGAGGTCTTTGATCAGCAGCTTCAGGATGGAATCATAGAGCAGATTGAAATAGACTTTTCTGATGAAAAGGTGAATAATCACACTTGGATTCCACATAGGCCAGTCATTAAGATGGAAGAGCAGGTCTCAACTAAGATTAGACCAGTTTTCAATTGCTCACTAAAGACTGATAAGAATCTACCTTCTTTGAATGAGGCTGCATATACTGGAGTTGATCTTATGGAGTCCTTGCTTAAACTGTTATTTTGCTTTAGAACTAATGATATAATCTTGCTGAGTGACATCAAGCAGGCATTCCTGACATCAAGCAGGCATTCCTGTCAATTAGGCTCAGCCAAGAGCTTGATAAGAACTGTTTTTGTTTCCTTTGGGAAAGGGATAAATTGATTGCTTATAGATATAGAACTCTAGTATTTGGATTTACATCATCACCCTTCATTCTACATTATGTAATGAAGAAACATGCCAGTAAATTTCCACTTGACAAATGCACTGACATTCTTTCCAGTCAATTCTATGTTGATAATTTAATATTCACAGGCAATAATTTTAAGGAAATGACTGACCTTTATCAGCTTTGCTATGAAAGAATGGCTCTTGGTGGTTTTATTTTAAGATCTTGGAATTCAAATTCACTTGAACTGAGACAACTGATAGAAAAGGATGGCAAATTAGTTGAACATTCAAATGAGACAGAGAAAATTCTTGGATACAGATTTAACCCTAATATGGATGAGATGCAGCTTGCACCTGTTGAATTTCACTCTGTCAGTACTAAAAGACAATTGTTATCCGAGACTTCAAGTTTGTTCGATCCACTGGGGTTAGTCTTACCCATTAGTATCAAAGGAAAGTTATTGATGAGGAAGGTGTGGCAACACAAATTAGGATGGGATGAAAAATTGCCTGAGGACATAATAAATGAATGGGATAATATCAAACCAGGTTTTGAGAAAGCCAATCAGGTCTCCTTTAATAGGCAGGCATTAAATGAGAATGAAGAATATGGACTTAATATTTTTAGTGACAGCTCACAAAACTGCTTTGGGTTTGTCGCTTATGGTACCAGTAAGGAAAGATGAAACTGATATTTGGGTTAATGATGAAAATCAGGAAAATCTTGAAAATGCACTTTGCAAGCAGAATGAGATGTTTGAGGAATTTAGAAGATTGTGGTATGAAGACTATCTTCTGAGTTTAAGGGATCATGCAAAAAATCTTTACCAGAAAGAATGGTCTGACAAGATAAAGAAAGGAGATGTAGTTTTGATTAAACATCCAAATAAACCCAGACCTTTTTGGTTAATGGGAATAATATTAGAGATAATTATTGGGCATGACAATAAGGTTCGGATTGTTAAAGTGAAACAAAATAATGGAGAAATTGCCTTCCATACAATAAAGAATTTGTATCCCATGGAATTAAATATCACTCTTGGAAGTCAAAACCCATCACAACCTTCAGAGGTAGATACTGCAAACGACACAAATCAAACAAATCCGCAAGCTCCATCTGCAAATAATAGAGATCTCAAACCAAAAAGAAAGGCTGCATTAAAGCAGCGTGAACTTATGAAAAATAAACTTGATTATTTATAAATTATAAATTGGTGTTGGGTAAAATTGGTGTTGGGTAAAATGCTACACCCTGGTTCTGGGGTGAGGATACACGAGTTTAGGTGGTGGTTCAGATACTTTACCCTTAATCTAAGGGTGAGAACAAATGTTTTATTAAAGATTGATTAGAGGCTTTAAATCTTATTGAATCATTTGTATTTATATTGATTTGGACACAAGGTTGCGATGCGTTGCATTGCATTGCAATTGTTACAAATGCAATCTCTTGTCTGGAGTATATTAGAAATTACGTAAAAGGTGACGTCATATTGAACTCGTTTATTGAACTCTAGAAGTTTAATTTCATTAAAGTAATAAATTATGTATATTTAAATTATTGGATAAAATCTGAATAATTAATAATGTTAATGATCAATTGCTACTGATAATTTGTAGTCTATTGAAAAATTTAAACATTTGAAATAAATATAGAAAATTCTGGTCGGTGAAAAGTAAACAATGGTCGCGAAAATTATAGATATTGCATGTGGCCAGCGGCCGGTTCACTCAAATAATGGTTTTCGTCAAGTCAGGACGCTTAGAATTTGTGTCAACTGAAACTACAGAAAATCAATTTCGGAGGAACATTTACTCCCAACTATAAAGAGAAACCTCTCTTTAAAACAAAGTTTAAGATTACACAATTGAAAATAACGGATAAACTTAAAAAGGCGAAAGGGACGTAAGTATAACTCGGCCGAGTTAAACCGGTCTCTCGAAAATCCGCCTTTTCTAAAATTTACATCTAAATTATCAAGAAGAAGGTAAGATCAACTTTCTCATTTTGAATTAGTTTAACTAAAGTAAGAATTATTTGTTTGGATGAGGAAAACAGATCCTTTTCCAATAGTATCATGGTCTATGTAATTCTCTTCCACTTTTTGGACAAGTTATAATGCAACTTCTGGGTTGCTTAACTTTTCAGTTGCAAAACATTTTCGTATTGGTCCTTTGATACTTTTAGGTTGCATTAAGTTTATTTTTCCTATTACCATTCTGTGATCGGAGTCACATGAAAGTGAAGGTATCGACTTGACATCGTTGAAGATAGTTTTATTATTGGTTATTATCAAATCAATCATTGATCTATAGGTATATTCCTGTCTCTCATAATTCCAGCGATACCATGTCCACTTGTGCTCGTCTTAGTATTGAACTCCATCTCCCACTTCCTACTCTATTCCCATACTTTATTGAGGTCACTCTGTACTGACTCACAATCTTCTTCAGTGTTCACTTTTTTCAACAGTTTTGCATCATCCACAAAGAAGCTCATATAACTTCCAATTTCTTCATCCATATCATTAATATATATAGCAAACATTATTGGGGTTGGAACTGTTCCTTGTGGAACACCACTTATCACTTCGTCCCAATTAGAGTATTTGTCTCTTATCACTGCTCTCATTTTTCTTTCTTGCAAAAAGTCTTCCATCCACTTCAGCAGTTTGTCCTGTATTCCTCCTGTAATTTCTAATTTCTTAAGCAATTTCTTATATGGCACCTTATCAAAAGATTTTTTCAGGTCAATCAGCCCATCCATCTCTTTCTTGTATTATATCTATTAGCCTTGAATAGAAACATATTAAGTTCGTGATGCATGATCGTCCTTGTCAGAATCCAAATTGCCTTGGATTTAGTACATTGTTTTTTTCAAAATGCCTTACCCATCTACTTTTGACAATTCTTTCACAAGTTTTTGCTATCGTGCTTGTTAGAGAGACTGGTCTATAGTTTGTAGGGTTTTCTTTGTTTCCCCCTATATATATACATATACCAAGGCTTTTTCCCCCTTACAAGGGGGGTAGCCAAAAAGGAAAAGGCATAAAATCACTCCCACCAATTCCATCCCTGAATACACTCCACACCCCTCCACCCTCTCTCTCATCTTAGCACTTCCCGGATGACAGGTCATCCCTGCACCTTGTCCACCGCCCTGGGTCAGAAGCAGTGTCGCAAGACACAGCACATCTACAGCAAGGCCACTTCATTAAATCAGCGACCCCCCCCCTTCTCCGTCCCCCCATGCATAAAAGGGGAAGACGGGGAGAAATCCCTTCGAGCTGCGTCAAATTTTGCTCACACATACTACCTCACCCCCATCCCCCCGCCCATTCCACCTCATGCATCACATCATCCATATACAACCCTATGTATATAGGTACTATATTTGCTCTTCTCCAATCTTTTGGAACTTTTCCTTCTTTCAATGAACTGTTTATTAGGCTATGTATTTTGTCTGCCAGTTCATTCCTGCATTCTCTCAAAATCCAGTTTGCTATTTCATCTGGTCCATGCGAATTTCTGACATCAAGATTACTCAAATGTTTCATTATTTCATTCCTTGTTACTTCTATTTCTTTCATAGGGGGACTTTCTCCTCCCATTCAAAATCACTAGGTTGTATGGTCTCCCTTGTAAACACTGATTCAAAATGCTTGTTCATAATTTCTGCCATTTCTATTTCCTATGTGTATTCAACTACTCCTTGTAGTTTCTCTAAATCTTGTTTGTTTTTCAGTTTGTTGTTTACAAATCTGTAATATAGTTTTGGTTGGTCTTTACATTTTTCTATGACATCTTTTTCGTATTTTCTTTTTTCTTCTCTGCACACTTGTACATATTCATTTCTATAACTAGCATATATTTTGCATTTTTCAGGTCCTTTGTCTTTTCTCCATTTTATCCAAGCTTTATCTCTTTTGTCTTTTAACTTCCTACAACTTTTGTTGTACCAGCACTTTACATATTCTTTTTCTTACTTTTGTCTTGGAACATACTTTTCCACTCCTTTATAAATTTTTGTCAAAATATTCCATTTCTCTTCCACTGTTGTTTCTTCTTTGTATATTCTTTCCCATTTTTCTTTTTGAAAGTATTCTCTTATCTTATCAATTTTCTTTTTTCATACATCAATCTTCCTTTTCTATATTGTTCATTTCTTTTCTTTATCCTCATTTAGTTCCATTTCAACCAGTGAAGTAGCTAGTGCTTTTGCCGCCCTGGGCTGCCCTCATGTTTGCCGCCCCTTCTCACAAGGAATTCAATTATTCAATATTACAAATGCACATTAACTTCTTAAAGGATATATATATATATATATATATATATATATATATACACTCACTATCCGAGTTACGACCTAGATCGGTTCCCACCAACTGGTCGTAAGTCGAAACGGTCGTAACTCGGACCGTATACATTGGAGGTGTATACTCAAGGACATATGATGCAGAGCGTAAATCCAGCTCAAATGTTTCGTTTGTGGCCTCATAGTAGAACATTCTCAATGTATGCAAAATATCCAATACTCATTGATTGTTATACTAAATAATAAATTAATAATGATAAATTAATAGGATAGGGTAAAGAAAGAAAATATATTACACAGGATTCTTATTAGAGACCGAAAATACAAATTAACACAAAGATACAAAATATAAAGAATAGAAAATATGCATGTAAAAAACAAAAAAATTAAAATCCACTTTTTGGTTGCACGTCATCTACACTTTCTTCGTGCGTACGGTCGAGGGAAAGATCAGGCAGTAGGTCTGGCGAGGCACCATGGGAGATCTGTTGGTATTTGCTGGTCGAGGCATAATTGATAAAAAGAGGTTGAAGTAATAAAGGTTTAATAACATTTAAAATAATTCCCTCAAATGTACATGAAAACAAGTACAATATTCGCTTCTATGCACTGCTCATTCGTCGCCTCCCATGCGAAAACGTTCGGTCTCTCTTCGTAAGAAAAGAATGATAATTAATCATAGCATAACGTTATTTCATCAAATAAATATTTTATGCATGGAATAGTACAGTGAGATATATTGTCTTGTTGAATATAAGATATTATACTTCAGAACTCGAGGAATATCATAGACTTGGGTTAAAGCTATTTGTATCCATGTTCGAACACTACAGCTTTCGACTTTCGACCAATAGAGAACTCGAACCAGAATGAAAAGTACGACACACACTAAATTATGGTAGAAATACCATAATTATGGCAGACAGCGCAACCATGGTGAGATGCTGTGCTGTGCTGCCGTAACTGTCGTGCGGGATGCTGGACGCCACGTGCAAACGTACAGTAAACCAGTAAACTCATAATATGTGCATGTAGGCATCTGCTGAATGTGGTCGTAAGTACGGGTGGACGTAAGTCGCACAGGTCGTAACTCGGATAGTGAGTGTATAATATATATGTGTGTGTGTGTGTGTTTGATTGACAGTTGATGTTAATATATCCTTTAAAAGGAACACGCTTGCAAACTGTCATGCTTTATTATGCTTAATAATGTAGAAAAAACTGACATCTATGAGAGACTGATTAACATAATTTTATATCAATCATACAAGGACCAAAAATGCCGCACAGGGCAAACCACCCCTACCGCCCCCCCTTAGCTACGCCACTGATTTCAACCCAATATGTGGTCACTTTTACTTATTGGTGTCTTATATTCAATCTTTTCCACTATTTCAGGTTCTGATGTGATTACTAGGTCCAGTCTCGATGGTTCTTCATTTCTATACCTAGTGTTCTCATGAATCCATTGTGTCATTGTATGGTCAATAATCATATTAAGTAGTACATTTCCCCATGAATCATCTCCACCCTTTACTGTCATCTCTTCCCAGCAGACTTCTTTACAATTAAAGTCACCCATTATAACTATTCTTCCTCCATCTTCCATTATCTGCTCTTCCTATCTCTGTCTTCCACTTCCATTATAATCATCTCTACTCAATTCTTTCCATATGTGACATTCCTCACGTTTATATCCTTAGTCAGGAACATAACTTCACCTCCTTGTTTTGCCTCTGTTTCTAATCCAATAATTCTATGTACCATGTCCTACACTGTTGGGTGGTAGTGGACCTTTCAATTTTGTCTCTACAATTCCCATTATGTCTGGTTCTTTTTCCTCCAGATAACCATTCAGTTCATTTAATCCTGTTATTAGTCCATCTATATTTGTGTAAGACACTCTTAATTTTCTGCTACTTCCATTGTATTTTCTGTTTCCCTTTTGTTTTTCTCTGTCATGTGACATTTCCTCACTTTCATATTCACTACTCTCCAATAGAATTCCTTTTTTTCTGACTCTGTTCTCATCTCGTTTTTTCCTTAGCTTCTTGTCTTTTTGTTTTCTCATCCTCTATTCATTTCTCCTTTTATCCATACCTTTTTATATTGTTCACTGTCTGCTAGTTTCCCTGTTTTTGCCAAGATATTCTCTGCTGTCGTTTGTGACCTGAATTTAACCTTAATTGGTCTGGTCTTATCTGTACTATATTTCCTGAGTCCATAGATTTCTTCAATTTGTTTCCCTATTTCAGGTTCATCTTCCTGAACTAATTCTAATATAGTATTTACTTTTTCTTTTTCCTCGATTCTTGTAGTCCTATTTAGATTATACTTCTCTTCCATCCCTAATATAATTATACATTTCTTTTTATCTGCTAAGTCTCTTATTATATTCTCCTTCTGTCTCATCACTTTAACTGTGTCTTCAGTTTTTTCATCTGCTGTTTCACAATATCATTAAATGCAATTTTGTTGTTCTCTTGGATTTTTTTTTCCAACCCAGTGCTTCTTTTGCTATGGACTCTTTATTCTCTTTATTATTATTCTTTAATTCCTCATTCTCATCCTTTACTTCTTTTAACTGTCTTTTTAATACTTCTATTTCTTTGGTTAGTTTTTGGTTCACCTTCCCTAATTCCTCCAATTTTTCAACTCTGCGTCAGTTGACCGAACCTATCCTCCTAATGTTTGACAATTTTCTCAATTTTATTCTTCTAAGCTTGCTAATTGGGGAGGGTTGGCTTCCCCCCCTCATTAAATCTATGGAAATTATTATCTTCACCTTCCATTGTGCTGCTCTTACCTATATTTCTAATCTTTACATTTTTGTTAACCCCTTCTTCATCACTAAAATCTTTTGGGCCATGTTAGTTGATATGGCGTCTGCCTGCCTGGACCAAGTCCTCCCCTTTCTCATTTCCTTCCATTTCCTTCAGTAATCCCTCCTCTTCTCCTTTTTCATCACCTTCCCACTACACCACAAGCTTTCCCCTTCCCTATAAATACAAAAAGGTACTTCCTTGACGTTGAGATCCACGAAAATTTCTCTTCTTTTTCGGAGCTCCAATCTTTGCCGTCAATCCATCTGTGTGTGTGTATTTACTTGGTTGTATTTACCTAGTATTTTACGGGAAGGGGAGCTATGCTCGTGGTGCCCTGTCTTCATATCTCATTTTATCTAAACTATTTTTAAATTCATGTATTGTTTTTGCACACACTACTTTCTCATCTAACTTGTTCCAAATGTCTATTATTTTGTGAGGAAAGCTGTTCTTTTTCAGATCTCTTCTATAGCTGTCTTTCTTGATTTTCTTTCTGTGTCCTCTTGTATTTCTATCATCCCATTATATTAGATCCTCTCTATCAATAATTTCTATGCCTTTCATGATTCTGTAAATAGTTATCAAATCTCCTCTCTTCTTTGCTCTAGTGTCTGTAGTTCAAGTTTTGCTAGTCTCTCTTCATATGATAGTTTTGAGTGTTTTGGTGCCAATTTTGTAATTGCTCTTTGTATTCTTTCAAGTTTTGTTATACATTTTTTTTGTACTTGGTGATCACATCGTTGCTGCATATTCCAATCTTGGTCTTATCAAAGTGATTAATATTTTCTTCACCATTTCTTCATCCAGGTATGTAAATGCCACCGATTGTTTTTATTGAATTATAAGTTTCTCCAAAAATCTTGTTTATATGTTTCTCAGGTGATATTATTCATAATAATGAATTCCAGGTCCTTCTCATATTCAAATTTTTTATTCCTTCTCCCAATTTATATGATCCTATTATTCTGTTTTTGCTTTTTCCAAATCCCATTATACTACATTCTTAGTATTGAACTCCATCTCCCACTTCCTACTCCATTCCCATACTTTATTGAGGTCACTCTGTAGTGACTCACAGTCTTCTTCCGTGTTCACTTTTTTTAATAGTTTTGCATCATCTGCAAAGAAGCTCATATAACTTCCAATTTCTTCTTCCATATCATTATTATATATAGCAAACATTATTGGGGGCAGAACTATTCCTTGTGGAACCCCACTTATTACTTCATCCCAATTTGAGTGTTTGTCTCTTATCACTACTCTCATTTTTCTTTCTTGCAAAAAGTCTTCCATCCATTTAAGCAGTTTGCCCTGTATTCCTCCTTCAGTTTCTAATTTCTTAAGCAACTTCTTATGTGGTACTTTGTCAAAAGCTTTTTTTAGGTCTAGAAATGCACAATCAGCCCATCCATCTCTTTCTTGTATTATATCTATTAGCCTTGAATAGAAACATATTAAATTGGTGATGCATGATTATCCTTGTCTGAATCCAAATTGCCCTAGATTTAACACTTTTTTTTCCAAATACTTTACCCATCTACTTTTGACAATTCTTTCACAAATTTTTGCTATTGTACTTGTTAGAGAGACTGGTCTATTGTTGGTAGGGTCTTCTCTATTTCCCCCTTTATATATATAGTGACGCCTATGGGGAAGGGCCAGGTTCAAAACTAGAGTTCTGTTTAAGAAATATTATTTCCTTCAAAAAAATAAAGATACAAATAAACAATGATCGAAAAATAGAAGTCGCCAAAACTAGCGAAAAGTACAATGTCCGTAACACGTAAATTCACAGAACATAAAAGGCTAGTATTGCCAAGACACGTAAATATACAAGTGTCGATCAAATATCGACAATCAATAACAATCAAAAATAGTCTTAAAGACAATAAGTGGCAAGGTCGAGAAATATCGACCATCAGAATGGAAACTAAGTCCTACATAATAATTTACGTAAAGAAAATAACAAAGTCGAGAAAATTCTACGACTAAGTCCGACAAAATGGACACGAGCAATGAGGCTCCGATAAACAGAGTCCACAAAGATTCGAGAATAGAAAAAAATATTCTAAGTCCCAAAACGTAGAGGACACAGTGCAATGGGGGGCTCTGAGAGGCAGAGTCCCCTGACCGTTACAAGCAATGACATATACATAGACTCTTCTCCGTCAGATCCGGAGAGTTGCCAAGTATCGCTAGACGCGACGATTAACAAGAGTGTTTAGGAATACTTCCAAGTACATACACGGATATTCTTTACATCAATGAATAGATGATAATATTTGATGAAGTTACCTTGTCAATCTTAGATAAGCAGAAACTTAATAGTTTTTATATGAATATCTATACGTACGTAAATGTAAGTTAGGGACGCAGTTGCCACAAAATTGTTTCACACGCAAATTTCTTTAGCGCGCGCTTAAGCTAGCATGCCCACAACGGCGTTTACGGCGTCAGAAAACGACGAAAATATGCAATTACTTTAATCTTACGTAAATCAAATCCTAAGATTGACAAGATAGATCCGCAAGGTAATACACATACATAAATTCATATGCAAAGTATGGAATAGTTTGTCAAAGCACAAAAAGGAACGAAATACAATCCGATGAATAGAAATCATCACTTTAAGAGTCTTCAGACGTGAATACACCTCACGTAGGCACAGAACTTTCTCACCGGCGTCCGAAGATTAAGAGAATATGTAATTTCTCTTATCTTACGTAAATCAACTCGTAAGATTGACAAGAGAGATCCACAAGACAATAGACATACATAAATCTATATGTAATGTATAGAATTTGGTTAACAGTGTACAAAAGGAATGGAATACATCATATAAATATAATTCATCACTTTAACAGTACTCTTACAGTTGGATATCGAGAAGTCCACCAAGCCTACCGTGGGAACGGCACGACATAGTCCGAGTTACACATACGTACATGCGCGCATGTGCGTCTGAAATGAAATCTTCACTACGACGAGCCTGTAGTTGTTGTTGTTGTTGTTGTCGTTCCCTAGACTGTCTGTCCGAGCAGTCCCGTCTCCCCAAGGAAGGCCACAGCCGAAACTGGGTTTTCCCACAAATCCTTTATAGAGTGTATGTTGTGTTGTTTGCGTGCATGATTGTGTATAATGCAGTCTTCCATTATGTGTTGTATGGTATGGGGTGAAGTGTTACATCCTGGGCAGCTGTTCACAACACGGTCGTCCAGCCTCTTCTGGTAGCTTAGAAGTGCTGGGTGGTGACCGCATCGCAGTCTGGCCAAGTGGACTCTGTCCTTACGTGGGAGAGAGGATTCAGAAGGGTGGATATCAGGGGGTCTGGCATGTAGCAGTGTGTTGTCTTTCAGTGTGTTAATGGAGCGGTGAGTGATATGATTATGAATATGTTTCCGGAGGCTGGTATTTGGTGGTTGTGGAGGAAGAGAAGAGAGTATCTGTGTGTAATAAAGGTCTATGGGTGTAGTTTTAATGTTTCTTGGTGTGTGTGGGTGTTCTGCTATGTAGTGTAGCGGGTGTGATGTGTTTGTGGTGGCTGCAGCAAGTGTTTGTGTGCCTCTCATGTCGAGGTGGTCCTTGACTTTGAGGACTTTTGTTTCATGGTGTAAATGGTCTGTAGGTGATGTATTTGTGCAGCCTGTAATTGTTTTTAGGGCTTTGTTTTGTATGATTTGAAGGGTGTTGTGGTGTGTCTCACTGAGATTAGGAGCCCATGCAGGACTCGCATAATTCATCACTGAGCGTATGCATTGTTTGTATATTGTTATATTAGTTTCTTTGTTTTGTCCAAATGTTGTTCCAGTGATTGACTTAAGTGCGTTAAGTCTAGGTGTGCATTTGTTTTTTATGTTTGTGAGGTGTTGTTTGAAAGACATGGATGTATCGTATGTTACACCAAGAATTTTCGGTGTGTTTGTGTGTGGTATTAGAGTGTTGTTGATGTAGAGATGAGGTATGTATTTGTGTTCTTTTGTCCAGTTGGTGAGAAGTGTTGCTGTAGATTTGGTTGGAGCTATTTTGAGTCTGTTTGTGATGAACCATGTGTTGAGTGTGTCAAGGTAAGGCTGGATTATTTTTGCAGCTTTGTCTGTGTTACGATGTGTGCATGTGATCGTTATGTCGTCTGCGTAGGAAGAGATTTGTATTTCTGAGGTGTCTGGTGTGGGTAAGTCATGCATGTATAGATTAAATAATGTGGGGGATAGAACTGAGCCCTGTGGTACTCCGTTCTTAATGTTTCTGATGTGCGATGATTGGCCATTATATGACACATGAGCATTCCTGCCTGCCAGATAATTGGCCAGCCATCTTTTGGTGTTATTGTGCATGTCTGTGTTATATATTTTATTTGTTAGGTTGTGGCGGGGGATAGCATCAAAAGCTTTACTAATGTCCAATGTTATAAGAAGTGTTCTGTGGTGGGGCCTATCTGAATTGATGCCATCTAAAATTCTTTGTGTGAGGTTTGTCAGAAGAGTGTTTGTGGAGTGTAGTGGCCTAAAACCGTGTTGTGAGTCAGCAAGGGGAATATATGGTGTAACAAGTTTAAGTATTAGGCGTTCAATGACTTTAGAGGGGGTGCAGAGAAGTGTGATTGGGCGGTGCGATGTTGGGATTGTTGGGTCTTTGTTCGGTTTTGGAATGGTGATTATTTTACCATGCTTCCAGATGTCGGGTATAGTGTTGTGTGAATAGCTGTAGTTTGCAATGTTTGTGAGTGCGTGTATACCTTGTGGTCCAATGTGTTTTAGGTGGATGTTGCTTATGTTATCAGGGCCACAGGCAGATGAGTGCTTGAGACTATGCATTATGAGTTTTGTCTGACTGTCTATGAAGGGTGTATAGTCTGAGTCTGTGGGAAAGTCTTTCTTACGTCGAATGGTGCGTCGGTCGTCAGGGTGAGATGTAAGATGGCTCGTCTGTGCGAAATGACGTATGAGTGCGTTTGCTTGTCTGTTTGAGGGTAGATTATCTGTTGTTGTGATTATTGCTGCATGAGAGCGTGTAGTGTTAGTGTTGGATAGTGTGATGCTGTTGAGTGTTTTGTACAATTTGCTGGTGTTTGTTTTGTGATCAAGTGTATTGATAAAGTTTTGCCAATTTTGTGTTTTTTGTTCATGTATTTTATTGGCAATCACTGTGTTTAGTGTTTGTATTTGGTCTGCTATGTTTTGAGGGATAGGTGTGGGGGTATCGTGTTTAAGTGTGTCACGTTGTCTGATGAGGCCTTGGATTTCTGGTGTGAAGTTGGGGTTGTGTGATTTTCTGTTGCCTCTAGGGATGTATCTCTTGTCTGCGTTTTGTATGATTGTATTAAAAGCGTGCACAGCATTGTTTATGTTTGTGATTGGTGTACTGTTAAGTGTTTCAAAATGTTGTTCTGTCTCTTCATTAAAGGCTTCCCAGTTAGCTCTCTTGTAATTGGTGTAAGTGTGTCTGTGGCCAGCTGGGGTGCATCTTGTTTTGGTGGTGATGATGATTGGAAGGTGGTCAGAACCAAGGGCTCCGACCACTCTCCATGATGTTGGGGTTAGGCAGGGGGAGCAAAAGGTGATATCAGGAGAGGAGGGAGTGTAGAGGGCTTGGTATGGGATATGTGTATGATTATGCGTGTTGTTCATGATAGTCAATGAGTCGAATTGAGTCTGTATATCAAGCCCTCTGTCTGTGTCAGGGTTGTCGACAAACCAGGCAGACGACTTGGCGTTGAAGTCACCACCCATGATCAGGTTGGGGATTGAGGTTAGTTGGCTGAGTTGAGGTCTGAAGGTGTTTGGAACTGTGGGGGATGATTGGGGGGGAATGTACATGTTAACTATTGTTAGTGTTGAATTGTTGCCTGTGCGGATACGAATGGATTGGGTTTCAGTTGTGTTATCTGTGGTAGGGAGGAGAATTTTGGTTGTGGCACTTGTGTCCACAAAACAGATGGAATGGTGGATCAGGGTGATGAGTCCACCGCCATTGCCGTCAGTCCGGTCTTGTCTGATGGTGGTGTAATTATGAAATGATGGTGTTTTGTGTGAGTGTCTTAATTTTGTTTCTTGTAGAATTGCAATGTGTATGTTGTGTTGTTTAAGAAAGTGTTCAAGTTCATGTTTTTTAGTGTTAATTCCGTCAATGTTGTGTTGTAATATGTTGATGTTGTGTGTTTTGTATGTGTTGTATGTTGCCGTTTGGGGTTGAGGTTGGGGTGGTAGTGGGGAAGGTGTAGGATCTGGGTCAGAGGGGGGGAAAGGAGAGATCGGGGACAAAGGAAGGGGAGTACTAATCGGGGGTAAGGGCAAAGGGAAATTGGGAGTGGGTAAGGGTGTTGGCTGTGGTTGGGGAGGTGGGATTGGGGTTACTGGAGGGCAGGTAGAACATGTCCAAGTGTTTGTGTATTGGTTTGTGTCAGCAAGTGTTGTACAAGTGAGGTGGGCCCAGTTTTTGCACATATTGCACTGAACTGAGCCCTTTGTCTGTCTGCTCGAAGTAATGGGTTTAGAGCATGTTGGGCAAGTGTATTTTGTGGTGGGCCCAGGATTGCTCTCTACATCTCCGGCTAAAAGTAGAAGAAGAGGGGTGATCGCCGGGAAATGACCCCTCAGTGCAGAAAAAACATAACATTGTGTGTTGGAAAAAAAGGATTGTGGTACTCCCCCAGGTAGGCGTAGCTCCTCCTTGGGGATCGGTGCCATCTGCGTAGAGCTGATGGCCAGGGGTAGTTGCTGCTGATTGGCCCCCAACTCTTGGGGTTGGGGGGTGGTCCCACGACGTAGACGTTGCAGCTCCAGGACCCGAGCCTGTAGTCGTAACTATAGGTACTATATTTGCTTTTTTCCAATCTTTTTGAACTTTTCCTTCTTTCAAGGAACTATTTATTATGCTATGTATTTTGTCTGTCAGTTCATTCCTGCATTCTTTCAAAATCCAGTTTGCTATTTCATCTGGTCCATGCTATTTTCTAACATCAAGATTACTCAAGTGTTTCATTATTTCATTCTTTGTTACTTCTATCTCATAGGGGGGACTTTCTCCCCCATTCAATCTCTCCTGGTTGTATGTTCTCCCTTATAAACACTGATTTAAAATGCTTGTTCATAATTTCCACCATTTCAATTTCCTCTGTGTATGCAACTCCTCCTTGTCTTAATTTCTCTAAATCTTGTTTATTTTTCAGTTTGTTGTTTACAAATCTGTAAAATAGTTTTGGTTGACCTTTACATTTTTCAATGACATCTTATTCATATTTTCTCTGTTCCTCTCTGCACACCTGTACATATTCATTTCTATAACAAGTATATATTTTACATTTTTCAGGTATTTTATATTTCTTCCATTTGGCCCATGCTTTATCTCTCTTGTCTTTTAACTCCCTACAACTTTTGTTGTACCAGCACTTTACATATTCTTTTTCTTGTTTTTGTCTTGGGACATTTTTTTCCACAACTTTTTTTATAATTTTTTTTTCAAAATATTCCATTTCTCTTCCACTGTTGTTTCTTTGTATATTCTTTCCCAGTTTTCTTTTTTAAAGAATTTCTTATTTTATCAAAGTTTGTTTTTTCATACATCATTTTTCCTTTTCTATATTGTTCATTTCTTTTCATGTATTTTTCCTCATTTAGTTCCAGTTCAATTAATATGTGGTCACTTTTACTTATTGGTGTCTTATATTCAATCTTTTCCACTATTTTAGGTTCAGATGTGATTATTAGGTCTAGTCTCGATGGTTCCTCTTCATTTCTATACCTAGTGTTCTCTTGTATCCATTGTGTCATTGTATGGTCAATAATCATCTTGAGTAGAACATTTCCCCATGAGTCGTCTCCACCCTTTACTGTCATCTCTTCCCAGCAGACTTCTTTGCAGTTAAAGTCGCCCATCATAACTAGTCTTCCTCCATCTTCCATTATCTTATTTAATGTTATCCTTGTGTCTTCTAACATACTTTTATGTTCACTCTCTTCCCACGAGGCTGTTTTTGGAGGCACATAATTTATCACAAACTTTCTGCTCTTCTTATCTCAATGTTCCACTTCAATCATAATCATCTGTACTGTATTCTTTCCATATGTGACACACCTCATGTTTATATCTTTCTTAGTCAGGATCATAACTTAACCCCCTTGTTTTGTCTCTCTGTTTCTAATCCAATAATTATATACATCATGTCCTACACTGTTGGGTGGTAGTGGACCTTTTAATTTTGCCTCTACAATTCCCATTATGTCCAGTTCTTTTTCCTTCAAATAATCATTCAGTTCATTCAATCCTGTTATTAATCCATCTATATTTGTGTAAGACACTAAATTTTCTGCTACTTCCATTGTATTTTCTGTTTCCCTTTTGTTTTTCTCTGGTATGGTCCATCTCCTCACTTTCATATTCACTACTCTTCAATAGAATTTCTCTTTTTCTGTCCCTGTTCTGTTCTCGTTTTTTCCTTAGCTTCTTGTCTTTTCATTTTTTCCTCTCTTTCCTCTCTATTCATTTCTCATTTTATCCATACCTTTTTATATTGTTCACTGTTTGCTAGTTTCCCTGTTTTTGCTAAGATATTCTCTGCTGTTGTTTGTGACCTGAATTTAATCTTAATTGGTCTGGTCTTATCTGTACTATATTTGCCGAGACTACACATCTCTTCAATTTGTTTCATGATTTTAGGTTCATCTTTCCTGAACTAATTCAAGTAAACTGCTTACTTTTTCTTTTTCCTCTTTGATTCTTGTGGTTCTATTAAGATTATACTTCTCTTCCATCCCTAATATAATTATACATTTTTTTTTTTTTTATCTGCTAAGTCTCTTACTATATTCTCCTGTCTCATCACTTTAATAACTGAGTCTTCAGTTTGTTCTTTCATTTGCTGTTTTATTATGTCAGTAAATGCAACTTTACTGTTCTCTTTGATTTTTTTTCCAACCCTGTGCTTCTTTTGCTGTGAACTCTTTATTCTCTTTATTCTTCTTTAATTCCTCATTCTCATCTTTTACTTCTTTTAAATGTCTTTTTAATTCTTCTATTTCTTTAGTTAGGTTTTTTTTAACCTTCTCTAATTCTTCCAATTTGTCAACTCTGCAATCTCTGCCAATTTACCGAACATACTCTCCCAATGTTCGGTCATTTTCTCAAGTTTTTCCTCTAGTCTTGCTAATCAAGGGAGGTTGGTATCCCCCCCCCCTCATTAAATCCCTGAAAATTATTATCCTCACCTTCCATTGTGCTGCTCTTATCTATATTTCTAATCTTTACATTTTTGTTAATCCCTTCTCCAAAATCATCGGTCCTTCACTTGTTTACAAGATGCCTGGCCTCCTGAACCAAGTCCTGCCCCTCCTCATTTCCTTCCATTTCCTTCCATTTCCCTCAGTAATTCCTCCACTTCTCCTTTTCTTCACCTTCCCACTACACCACAAGCTTTCCCCTTTCCTGTAAATATAATAAGGTTCTTCCTTGATGTTGAGATCCACGAAAATTTCACTTTTTCTTGGGAACATCTTCGCCGTCCATCCGACGAATGTGTGTGTGTGTGTATGTATATATATATATATATGAAGGACTACTATTACACAGGACGTGCGCACCCAGATTCCTGGCTCCGCTAGCAGAGGCCATTGCTTTCTTTGTAACCTAACATTTTATATTGGACAAATATATCAAAACTAGAAACCTAACATTGTACATAGGACAAATATATCAACTATTGACTTATTCAATGCAGTATAAGTCAATATAAACTTTTATAGTGAAATAAGAAACTATTTTTAAGGCACTGGTATGCTTAGAAATGCCAATTTTTACCAGACTTAACTGGTATTATTGTATGAGGCTAGTGGACACCAGGGTTGGCCTTTTTTTTTTTTTTTTTTCTTTTTTTTTTCAAAATATATAAAAAAAATGTTTTTTGTTCAAATCAGATTTATTTGATTTAAATTTTTTTTTTTTTTTTTTTTTTTTTTTTTTTTTAAATATTGTGGGATTGCTATCTGATATGCGATCTGATTGCTAAAGGACATAAAATTTTAGCATATCAATATAAGGAGCAGTGTTATATAGACTTGCAACAAGTATACAAGGAACGGTATAAGCCCACATGTTGTTGTTGTTGTTGTCGTTCCCTAGACTGTCTGTCCGAGCAGTCCCGTCTCCCCAAGGAATGCCACAGCCAAAACTGGGTTTTCCCATAAATCCTTTATAGAGTGTATGTTGTGTTGTTTGCGTGCATGATTGTGTATAATGCAGTCTTCCATTATGTGTTGTATGATATGGGGTGAAGTGTTACATCCTGGGCAGCTGTTCACAATGCGGTCATCCAGCCTCTTCTGGTAACTTAGAAGTGCTGGGTGGTGGCTGCACCGCAGTCTAGCCAAGTGGACTCTGTCCTTTCATGGGAGAGAGGATTCAGAAGGGTGGATATCAGGGGGTCTGGCATGCAGCAGTGTGTTGTCTTTCAGTGTGTTAATGGAGCGGTGAATGATATGATTATGAATATGTTTCCGGAGGCTGGTGTTTGGTGGTTGTGGAGGAAGAGAAGAGAGCATCTGTGTGTGATACAGGTCTTTGGGTGTTGTTTTAATGTTTCTTGGTGTGTGTGGGTGTTCTGCTATGTAGTGTAGCAGGTGTGATGTGTATGTGGTGACTGCGGCAAGTGTTTGTGTGCCTCTCATGTCGAGGTGGTCCTTGACTTTGAGGACTTTTGTTTCATGGTGTAAATGGTCTGTAGGTGTTGTATTTGTGCAGCCTGTAATTGTTTTTAGGGCTTTGTTTTGTATGATTTGAAGGGTGTTGTGGTGTGTCTCACTGAGATTAGGAGCCCATGCGGGACTCGCATAATTCATCACTGAGCGTATGCATTGTTTGTATATTGTTGTATTAGTTTGTTTTGTCCAAATGTTGTTCCAGTGATTGACGTAAGTGCGTTAAGTCTAGGTGTGTATTTGTTTTTTATGTTTGTGATATGTTGTTTGAAAGACATGGATGTATCGTATGTTACACCAAGAATTTTCAGTGTGTTTGTGTGTATTTACCTAGTAATATACGGGAGGGGAGCTATGCTCGTGGTGACCCGTCTTTGTATCTCTCCGCATCAAGTTTTATCTTAAAATCTTGTATAGTGTTAGCACATACTGTTTTGTTGTCTAATTTGTTCCATGTATTTATTGCTCTGTGTGGGAAACTGTTCCTTTTCAAGTTTTTTCTATAACTATCCTTTTTCAATTTTTTTCCGTGTCTTGTTTTACCGTTGTCCCACATTAATAGGTCGTTCCTGTCTAAAACTTCCATTCCTTTCATTATTCTGTAGATAGCAAATCTCCTCTTTCTCTTCTTTGTTCCAGAGTTGGTAGGTTCAATTTGGATAGTCTTTGCTCATATGTTAGTTCGGCGAGTGTCAGTGCTAGTTTTGTTGTCACTCTTTGTAATCTTTCTAGTTTCTTAATATTCTTTTTGGTACTGGGTGTCCAAAGTGATGCTGCGTACTCGAGTTTTGGTCTTATTAGTGTAGTAAGTATTTTCCTTATCATTTCTTCGTCCATATAGGTAAATGCCACTTTGATTGCTCTCAATAAGTTGTAGGTTTCTCCGAACATCTTGTTTATATGCTTATCTGGTTTCATGTCCTTTCCAATCATCACTCCAAGATCTTTTTCATAGTTTGTTTTATTTATTTTTTCTTCCCCAATTCTGTAATCTTTTGATATTCTATTTTTACTCTTTCCAAATTCCATTATGCTGCATTTCTTAATATTGAATTTTACTTCCCACTTTTGAGTCCAATTCCATATTGTGTCCAGATCTTGTTGCAATGAGTTGCAGTCCTCTTCCGTTTTTACCTTCTTAAGTGATTTTGCATCATCTGCAAAAAAATTTATATAGCACTCCACGCCTTAATTCATGTCATTAATGTATACAGCGAACATGATCGGGGCCAGTACTGATCCTTGCGGGACCCTGCTTTTTACTTCTTCCCAGTTGGAGAATTTTTCTCTAATTACAACTCTCATTTTCCTCCCAATCAGAAAGTCTTTCATCCATTCCAATAATTTTCCTCTGATGCCACCTTTTGACTCAATCTTATTCATTAGTTTCCTATGAGGTACCTTATCGAATGCCTTTTGCAGGTCCAGAAAAGCACAGTCTGCCCATCCATCTCTTTCTTCTATTATGTCTACTAATCTTGAGTAAAAGCAAATCAGATTTGTTGTACAGGATCTCCCTTGTCTAAATCCAAATTGATTTGGGTTCAGTATAGATTTTTCTTCCAGGTACTTAACCCATCTGTTTTTGATCACTCTTTCACAAATTTTTGCTGTTATGCTTGTTAGTGAGACCGGTCTGTAGTTAGATGGATCTTCCTTATCACCTCCCTTATAAATTGGTACAATGTTTGCTTTTTTCCAGTCCAATGGTACTTTTCCTTCTTTAAGTGATGATTTAATTATATCATATATTTTGTCAGTTAATTCTTCTATGCATTCTTTCAGTATCCAGTTTGCTATTCCGTCTGGGCCATGTGATTTTCTGACATCCAGGGTTTTAATTTGATCACTGATTTCTTTTTGTGTTACGTTTATTTCTTTCATTGCTGGGGATAATTCTCTTTAACTTCACTGTTAGACGAGTTTTCCATTGTGGATACTGATCTGAAGTGGTTGTTCATTATTTCAGCCATTTCCAGTTCTTCTGTAAATTCCTTTTTATCTTGGCGCAGTTTTTCTATTTCTTGTTTGTTTTTCAGTTTTCCATTTACATATTTGTAAAATAGTTTGGGTTCTTTACATTTGTCTATTATCTTTTTTTCATAATTTCTCTTTTCATCTCTGTGTATTTTTACATATTCGTTTCTTAGTTTGATGTATGTTTGCCATTTGCTTTGTTTCCTATCTCTTTTCCATTTTTTCCAAGCTTTGTCCCTTTTTTCCTTTGCTTCACTACATCTTTTGTTGTACCAGTTCTTTATGTATGCCTTTTCCATTTTTTGTTGTGGTACAAATTTGTCCATTCCTTCATTATTTATTTCTTTTAGTATGTTCCATTTTTCTTCTATCCCTGTATCTTCGTTTTGGATTTTTTCCCAGTTTGCATTGCGAAAGAATTATTTAAGTTTCTCAAAGTTTGTTTTGTTATACATAGGTCTTCCTATTCTATGTTTAACATTTTTGCTTTGGTCTGGTTGTTCTTTCAATTCCATTTCTATTTTTCACCTCCCCTTGTCACCACTGTCACTTAAATTTGACTTGTAATATCACTCGTCTCAAGGCCCCATGCCTTCTTTTCCTGTAGTCTCACTATTTTCTAGGCCCCGTGCCTAGTTCTCTCGTCCTTTGGGTTAATAAAAGGGTGGTGAATTTTCTTTCTTCTTTCACTGTAATTTCACCTTCTGCTTACACTCGGGATCTCTTTTCTCTCGTCTCTACATCGTCTCTTGATCCTCTCTCGATCCTCTCTCCACACCCTCTCTATATCTTCTCTGACGAGATCCCGTATCCTACGCTAAGCTACCTTCGTCTGACGTCACTAATTTTTCTAATCCAATCTCCAGTGACGTTTCAAATAAATGTCACTCCTTATGGGCGTGACTTTGAATTCATGCACCAATAGTTTTTTCCTCCTTCTCCACCTTGCACCAAACCGGAAAGCCATTACAATGCCACTAGCGATATTGTTTATCTCAGCATTAGTCAAACGAAGCTAACCTGCGCTTACAGAGTTTGATTACATAATCGAATATAAAACAGTCACCACCGTCGGTGTGTTTACATAGACAAAACGTCGCCATCACATAGACATAACATCGCCCTTGAGCAGGCGTCGAGTCTGAATTATTCTAATGCCCTAGCTCATTTCCATTCGTTCACTACCGGCCTCTTACAGGGCTCGGCAGCTACCCTTGGTCGTCCCGACCAATTTCTTATTTCCCTCTTACAGGGCTTGCTAATATATTTCTAGAATAAGCTAATCTACCCTTGCGTAATTGTTAATCTACCCTCCAAAATACATCATTCATGCAATAAATTGGGAATAATACATAAACATAATACCTATAAATGTGAATAACATGCATCTCAATATATATATAAGGTATTGAATTAAGCGGTTACATGGTTGATTTGCTTTGACAGAGCCAATCTCCGGAATACAACAAAGGCAATCAGTGCTGCCACTAACACTGAAAGTAAGGGTATGATAAGGATTGGTAGCATAGGTAATTCATTTGAGGGAGATCTTGACAATGGTCTTCTCTTAATTTTCAAGGGAGGAGAGTTTTCAGGCAATGTGAAGTTGAAGGTTGAAATGTAGGTGTCCTCGGTTAAATGCATTGTATTAAGGGTATTAGAAATGGTGGAAATAGTGTCTGCATGCAATTCGCAGTTATCTTGAATAGAGACAAGACCTTCAACCAAATCCAATTTAGGACTCAACCCGGGACAATTTATTGATACCTTTGTCTTGTTAGGGAAAAACAGGTAATGAGATCCTTGTATGTTACAATGAGGGATCTGGTCTACCAAAATTCGTTGGTAATGACAATTGTTCATAACCGACATATTCCTAACCAGAGAGTTCATGCGAAGCCTCTCGAAACACAAAAGAGATCATGCTTTCTCTTAGATTGTCTACAGAAAAGATATAATTGATTAGAAAATTCACTATGAGCACTAACTTTAAATTCTGAATGGTTTATCATCTTTTCAATAACAATTAATTTGCAAAACACATTAATCTAGAGTTTGAGTGTCTCTTCTTGTTCATTCTTCATATTTATTTTCAACACACTTCATTTTCAAAGACAGTCTTATTACTTTAAAATGGTCACAATACTCGTGTGTACTCAGATGAGAGGTCCTTAAGTCCTTAAGATTCCAAGTCTGACCACAGCAGATCCTAGGTTTTAGGTTTCCATGTATCTGCTTGACACCAAGTTCCAGTTGTTTAGGTCTCCCATCCCAAATACAATACAAATGGTCAATACTATCTGTAAAATACATCAAGATTAATGTTCAACTCTTGAAAAATATCATTATAATATTCTCCATATTCTCCAGGGTTATTAATATTTATGCACAAAGTATTACTATAATCATCTTCATAGATCTGCAAGCTAATTTTCCTTATGTCATCTAAATGTCCTATCAATTCTTCTCTTGATTCTAAATGTTTAAGTTTAAACTTGTTTCCACCTGCAGAATCAATTACCCTATATGGACCAGTGTACCTTGGTGAAAGTTTATTATTGGGTGAGGTTATTTTGACCATTACTAATTCCCCAATTTTCAATTCTAGTTTATGAGCTATTTTGTGTTGTTGTTCCCTCATCTCTTGTGAATACACCTGCATATGTTTCCTAACTCTTTGGTGAATACTTTGAAGAGTATTTATCCTATTGGTTATATAATCATCCATATTATATATGGGTTTTTGCTCTGCAGTCAACATTTCATATGGCAGAGTTTTGTCCTCCCCAAAAATTATAAAATGAGGTGTATCACCAGTTGCTACATTAATTTGATTGTTCAGGGTACACTTAACACAAGGAATCCAAGTATCCCAAGTTACACTATGAGGACTTATTAGGGTTCTAAGACATATAATTATCTTTTTGTTTAACCTTTCTACTACATTACTTTGGGGATGGTTAACGAGTATATTGACTTTCTTGATGTGGAACACATTACATAGATTTTCCAAGATTTTGTTATTAAATTCAGTCCCATTATCTGAAACTAGAATGTTAGGTGTAGTAAAATTACAGATTATCTGATCATAGATTACGGAAGCAATAGTTTCAGCTTTCTTATTGATTATGGGTTGTAATATACAAAATCTTGAAAAATAATCAATAGCAACAAATAGGTATTTAAAGCCGTTCTCGGTTAATGGTAATTCCAATGTATCCATGTGAACTCTTTCCCAAGGTTTCTGTGGAATGGGATAGGTGAGTATAGGAGCAGGTTTTGGTGTATTTCCCTTCACCTTTACACATTTTACACATTTTTCTATATAATCATATATAGTTTTCTTCATACCTAGCCAAAAGTACTTAAGTTGTGCCTGTCTATAAGTTTTATCCTTTCCAGGATGTGAACTACAATCACTATCATGAAGTAACTTCAATATCTCATTTACCAGAGTTTGTGGTATAACCAACTGATTTACTTGGCCTCTAGAAATATCTTTCCCATTCACAAATGTTTTCCTATACAAAATTCCATTAATCAAATGAAATTCCTCTATCTTATACCCCTTTGGTAGCTTTGGAGGATCTCCTCTTGGGTTCATCAAATGCTTGATTATTGAATCACATGTCTCATCATCTCTCTGTTCTCTTATTAGCATTTCTTCATCTAAAGTTACTAATTCTTCTATACTACAAACAAAATTAATCAACCCAGTCCCAGTCATTGGTTGACTAATGTTTCTAGAAAGTGGATCTGCTACATTCCTTCTACCCGGAATATAATTAAATTGAACTTCATAGCACTGAAGTATCGCAAACCATCTAGCAAGTCTGCCTCTAAGATTCTTATGCTTAAATAAGTTCTGAATAGCTGTGTGATCAGTCCAAACTCTGATGGGATACCCTAGTATCATATCCCTAAAACTTTCTAAAGAATAAATTACTGCTAAAGTTTCTCTTTCAGTTATAGAATAGTTTCTCTCCGCACTATTACAAAGTCTGGATCTGTAAGCGATGGGTTTCAAAGTTCCATTTCTCTCTTGCATTAGTATGCCTCCTAACCCTATGTCAGACGCATCAGTACAAAGAATAAATTCTTTTTCATAGTCGGGGAAAATTAAAATAGGTGAACTCGTGAGTTTATCTTTCAACTTGTCAAAAGCTTGCTGTTGCGCAGGTCCCCACATGAACTTTGAGTCCTTTCTCAACAATGAACTTAGTGGATTAGCAATGTCAGCATAACTTTGAATGAATTTTCTATAATATCCTGTTAATCCCAAAAAGCTCCTAACCTTGTCTACATTGGTCGGAACTGGAAAATTCTTGACAGCGTCAACCTTTGAATTTAATGTACTCAGCCCGTGTCTGTCTATCTTATGTCCTAAGTAAATGACACTGTCTTGCAAGAACTTACATTTTTCAAGTTTTACTTTTAACCCAGCTTCTCCTAGTCTTGAGAATATCAAATCTAATTTCTTAAAGTGCTCCACTGCAGTCTGAGAAACTATTAAAATGTCATCTAGAAATACACTGGCAGTGTTTCCTAACAATCCATCTAGAATAGTATTCATTAATCTCATGTAAGTTAATGGACTATTACATAACCCAAATGGCATTCTCTTGAACTCATAATGTCCTGTTGTAGTAGAAAATGCTGTGAACTCTCTTGAATCTTCATGCAATTCTATTTGCCAAAAAGCTGATTTGATATCTATAGTACTAAAATATCTATTCTCAGTTCCCAAACTTCTCAAAATGTCACCGATAATGGGTAATGGTAACCTGTCACGAATGGTGTGCTTATTCAGTTCCCTGTAATCAATAACTGGTCGCATAGTCCCATCAGACTTTGGTACTAGGATCAACGGAAAATTCCACTCACTCTTACTATGTTCAATAATATCCTGTGATAACATTTCAGTGATGAGTTTATCTACTACAGCTAATTTAGAGTGAGGAACTCTGTAGGCTGGTATGTAGATAGGTTGTGTTCCTGGTTTTAACTTAATGTGATGTTTTAAAACAGTTGTTTTGCCTAAGGCGTCCCCCGGCAAAGCAATTGCTTTTTTTATGTTTCATAAGCAAAGCAAATAAAGCTTCATCCAACTCAGGGCAATTAGTTGATTGTAATAATTCTTTATATCTATTTCTTAAGTCTATGCCTTCTTGTACTGAACAAATTGATGAAGTTGGTAATTCTATCTCCTCACTATTCTCATTTAAAATCTTAATAGATTTAGTACACACCTGAATACATCCTATTTGTGTACCTTTCTTTAAAACTATCTCTTTATTCATAGTATTAATTACTAATACTTCTACTCTGTTCTTATTTGTCTTATAAATCCCTGAGTCCCACTTCAATCCTTTAATTTTAACTGATTCTGGGACTGTAATTACTTCAGAGTCTACATTGATTCCTTTCAAACACACTTCAACCTTATTAATTGACATGGGATGTAACAATGTCGACCTTGTTAATCCGCAATCTGCAATTCTCAAGGCATCTGTGGTTGATAATTTAGTAATCTCTGGGATTTCCTGAACTTCTGAGTTGGGTTCACAAATTGTTTTACTTTCTGTAGGGTTGGACCGCTCGGCCTCGCTATCTAGGATAGAATGTTATCTAAGGATTCATTGATTCCTGTCACTGGTCTTAAGTCTGGTTGATTTAAGAATGGGATTAACTGTGACTTCACTAAAATTCCTAAGTCAGCAGGACAAATTACCATGTTTTCTTTTCTCATAGTTGCAAATCCTATCAATAAATCTCCTGGAAAAACAGACTCTTCTACCACTATCACTGGGATGTACAATTGTTCATTTGAATACAAGGCAACTTCTAGCTCAATCTTACCTAATGTTTTTAACTGATTTCCAGTTACACCTTGCAATGTGTAACGGATTGGTTCCAACATCTTCACTCCTTGGTTCAACTGGTTTAAAACTTTACTAGTAATTACATTAACTACAGACCCTGTATCAATAAAAATTTGAATAGGCTTATTGAACACTTTACCCGCAATGAGAGGTCCTACAGAAGTTTTACCAACAGTAATTATCAGTTTGTCAGTTTCTTTCATCTCCCTTGCATTCCCATATTTAACACAATACCGCCTATCGGTATATATATGGGGAGGTCTGAAATGGTTTATTCTGTGTCTGGGGGTTTTCCTCTTAGCCCTGGGGATACCCGAAAATTTCGGCATTCATGAGTTCTGTGTCCGATTTTATTATGGTAAATACAGAATGGAGGGTTCCTACAATGATACTCATTGTGACCTTCGTATTTGCAATTTCTGCAAATAATCCCATAAAAACATTCTTGTGCCTTCTGTCCCCATGCATTACAATTAAAACATAGGATTCTGGTATCCCTATCCCTAGATGGACTTCTAGCATGCCGCCTATGTCCTACTTCTGTTTTCTTAAACTCTCTAGAGTTCCTATATTGGCTTTGTTGATTTATAGGCATTACATATGGGTTTATTGTTCTGGTTTCACTGTATCCTTGAAGAAGATAATCTACTTCTCCTAAACAGATATTTGATTTTAAATCTTTGTACAACCTTTCTGCTGTTAAGTCATCAGAATTCTTTGCCAATAAGCTAAATGTAATCAATTTGATTACCTGTGAGATTTTCATCTTCTCACTAGATCTTTCTATCCAGTCTGAATCTTTTAAGATAGAATTCATGTCTTTTGACCATCTATCTAATCTAGCTAAGTACTCTGTGTCAGTTTCACTTGTCCTAACTTCCTTAATCATTTTTACCAATGATCTAATAGGATCCTGATCACATTTGGACATGAAATGTTTAAGAAAGGCTTTCCTGTAATTATCATATTGATTAATTAATTCCATTTGCTGGAAGTTAATGACAAACCTCGCCCTTCCATGCTCTGGATCTATATTCTCCTTGAGAATCTCAATCTTACGATTCTCATTGGTGATGTTTTTACTAACTATAAGAGTGTCAATGAGGTTCAAGAACTTGTTTACACCATATGTGTTAGACTCTCCTGTGAATTTTGGAATATTTGTATTTGATGTGTGAATTTCGTGTCTCAACACGTTAGAATTCTGAGGGGTACTCATACTTATTACTAATACCTTGCTTTAGCCTGGCTGCTTGCGATGTCGCTTCGTGATGTCAATGTCTGGTTTGACGTCCTTCTACGGTCTTGTCATTCCTCAACGACGTTGTTCCTCCTCCATCACTCACTCTGCCTTGAAGACCGCCTTGTAGATGATGATCACCTTGAAGAATCTTGAAGAATGCTTGTTCCCAACGTAGCAGTTACTTGAAGTTGTAGATTTCTCTCGTAGTCGTCTTGGTTGTCTTGTTCCCGTAGACTTCTTGTGCCACTTCTCTTCGGAGGTGTTTAACACCCAGTTCGTTCATCCCACCGCTGCCACCACTTTCACCTCCCCTTGTCACCACTGTCACTTAAATTTGACTTGTAATATCACTCGTCTCAAGGCCCCATGCCTTCTTTTCCTGTAGTCTCACTATTTTCTAGGCCCCGTGCCTAGTTCTCTCGTCCTTTGGGTTAATAAAAGGGTGGTGAATTTTCTTTCTTCTTTCACTGTAATTTCACCTTCTGCTTACACTCGGGATCTCTTTCTCTCGTCTCTACATCGTCTCCTGATCCTCTCTCGATCCTCTCTCGATCCTCTCTCCACACCCTCTCTATATCTTCTCTGACGAGATCCCGTATCCTACGCTAAGCTACCTTCGTCTGACGTCACTAATTTTTCTAATCCAATCTCCAGTGACGTTTCAAATAAATGTCACTCCTTATGGGCGTGACTTTGAATTCATGCACCAATAGTTTTTTCCTCCTCCACCTTGCACCAAACCGGAAAGCCATTACAATGCCACTAGCGATATTGTTTATCTCAGCATTAGTCAAACGAAGCTAACCTGCGCTTACAGAGTTTGATTACATAATCGAATATAAAACAGTCACCACCGTCGGTGTGTTTACATAGACAAAACGTCGCCATCACATAGACATAACATCGCCCTTGAGCAGGCGTCGAGTCTGAATTATTCTAATGCCCTAGCTCATTTCCATTCGTGCACTACCGGCCTCTTACACTATTAGTACATGGTCACTTTTTCCTATCGGAGTTTTGTAAATAATATTATCGATTATCTCAGGTTCTGTTGTAAGTATTAAGTCCAATATTGAGGGTTCTTCATTTCCTCTATATCTAGTATTTTCTCTAATCCACTGGGTCATTGTGTATTCAATGGTCAAGTCAAGGAGTACATTGCCCCAGTGTTTCTCTCCCCCTTTCACTGTCATATCTTCCCAGCATATTTCTTTTGAATTAAAGTCACCCATAATTACTGTATTTCCTCCATCCTTCAGTGTTTCAATTAGTTCTTCCTTGGTATCATCTAGTAACTTGGCGTGATCCCTCTCTGACCTGGCTTGTGTCTTAGGAGGTACATATACCACTGCAAATTTTCTTTTCTTCATTTTTTTACCTTCGGCTTGTACTATAATTGATTCTACATTATTTTTTCCTTCAGTTATTTTTGCTACAGTTAAATCTTTCTTGGCCAAAATTAGAACTCCTCCGCCCTGTTTGTTCTTTCTATTCTTTGTCCAACAGTTATATTCTCCTTGTCCCACAGTGTGGGGTGTTAGTATGAACTTTAATTTGGTTTCTACAATTCCCATTATGTCTGGTTTTTCTAATACTAGATAATCATTTAATTCGTTTATTCCTGAGATATATTTGTGTAAGCTATTTTTAGTTTCCTTTCTCCTCCCCTTCTGTCTTTGTTTCCATTTTCTCTATGTACTTTTTCCTCAGCCTCATGTCTATCACTCTCCAAAAAAACTCCTTTTCTCTTTCAGTTCTATTCTCATTCCTAAGTTCCTTTTCTTTCTCTTTTTCTTCCTCACTCATTTCTTTTTTAATCCATATATTTTTGTACTGTTCACTACTTGCTAGTCTCATTGTTCTAGTTAAAATTTCTTCTACACTTGATTGCGATCTAAGTTTTACTTTTAATGGTCTATATAGCTTATCTTTAGAGTACCTGCCCATTCTATGAGTTTCCTCGATTTCTCGGTCCCAGCCTAACTCATCTGTTTGTAACTCCTTTAGTATTTCTTTGGCAACCTCTTTTTCTTCCTTTTCCCTCTGGTATCTTGGTACATTGTGCTTTTCTTTAATGCCATAGACTACTATACATCTTTTTCTATCCACTGTGTCCCTAACTAGGTTACTTTTCTCTTGAATAACCTGAATTACAGTTTCTTTTGTATAATCTTTTACTTGTTCCATTATTTTCTTTAAAGATATTTCCTGACTTTCCTTCTCAATTTTCCACTGTTTTTTCATTTCCTGTAGGTCGTTCTCCCTAATTTTTTCTTGCACCTTTTCGGTCACTTTCATTCGACTTTTGATTTCTCGTTTCAGAACCTCGTTCCTACTATTATCCTCACTTTTCAACCTCTCATTATCACCCTTAAGCTGTTTTAATTCCTTTTTCAACTCGTCTATCTCCCTATTGTTTTCCTCGTTGGCTTTCCTTAGGTTTGATAGTTCCTGGTACATTATCTTATATTCACTATTATCTTATATTCACTATTAAGTTCTAATAGTTCGTCTACAATATCACTTAGATCTCTACTCCTCATTATTTTCCTGTATCTGGGTTCTCTATCCATCTCTATTCTTAATAATCCGTTTCCTTCCCTTTCAAACCCAGAAAATCTACTTACGTCTAGTCTTTGATATTCTCTTGGTGTTGAAGCGAAGCATGATTTTTTTCTCACTACTCCTAGTGGAGTTTCGATTTTTGTTTCTTCCAGGCTTATTTTAGTTGCGTCCTTGGATTTAGGGGTTTCCATTTGTAAGAACAATATTAAAAAAAAAAAAAAAAAAAAGTAACGGAGATACAAATTCGACCTACATTGTTTCACCACGAATGCACAGCTTACCACTCCACGTATAAACAAAAAGGCCGCCGCTGATCGTTTGTTTATATTTTCGCTCGTAAGCCAGCGCTCCGAAAATGCGTGTTGCTCCGACCGTGTCCAACCGATGTGGTATTAGAGTGTTGTTGATGTAGAGATGAGGTATGTATTTGTGTTCTTTTGTCCAGTTGGTGAGAAGTGTTGCTGTAGATTTGGTTGGAGCTATTTTGAGTCTGTGATGAACCATGTGTTGAGTGTATCAAGGTATGGCTGGATTATTTTTGCAGCTTTGTGTTACGATGTGTGCATGTGATTGTTATGTCGTCTGTGTAGGAAGAGATTTGTATTTCTGAGGTGTCTGGTGTGGGTAACTCATGCATGTATAGATTAAAGAGTGTGGGGGATAGAACAGAGCCCTGTGGTACTCCATTCTTAATGTTTCTGATGTGCGATGATTGGCCATTATATGACACGTAAGCATTCCTACCTGCCAGATAATTGGCCAGCCATCTTTTGGTGTTATTGTGCATGTCTGTGTTATATATTTTATTTGTTAGGTTGTGGCGGGGGATAGCATCAAAAGCTTTACTAATGTCTAATGTTATAAGAAGTGTTCTGTGGTGGGGCCTATCTGAATTGATGCCATCTAAACTTCTTTGTGTGAGGTTTATCAGAAGAGTGTTTGTGGAGTGTAGTGGCCTAAAACCGTGTTGTGAGTCAGCAAGGGGAATATGTGGTGTGACAAGTTTAAGTATTAGGCGTTCAATGACTTTAGAGGGGGTGCAGAGAAGTGTGATTGGGCGGTGTGATGTTGGGATTGTTGGGTCTTTGTTTGGTTTTGGAATGGTGATTATTTTACCATGCTTCCAGATGTCGGGTATAGTGTTGTGTGAATAGCTTTGGTTTGCAATGTTTGTGAGTGCGTGTATACCTTGTGGTCCAATGTGTTTTAGGTGGATGTTACTTATGTTATCAGGGCCACAGGCAGATGAGTGCTTGAGATTATGTATTATGTGTTTTGTCTGTCTATGAAGGGTGTATAGTCTGAGTCTGTGGGAAAGTCTTTCTTACGTCGAATGGTGCGTCGGTCGTCAGGGTGAGAAGTGAGATGGCTTGTCTGTGCAAAATGATTTATGAGTGTGTTTGCTTGTTGTCTGTTTGAGGGTAGATTGTGTGTAATTGTGATTATTGCTGCATGAGAGCGTGTTGTGTTACTGTTGGATAGTGTAATGCTGTTGAGTGTTTTGTACAATTTGCTGGTGTTTGTTTTGTGATCAAGTGCATTGATAAAGTTTTGCCAATTTTGTGTTTTTTTGCTCGTGTATTTTATTAGCAATCACAGTGTTTAGTGTTTGTATTTGGTCTGCTATGTTTTGAGGGATAGGTGTGGGGTATTGTGTTTAAGTGCATCTCGTTGTCTGATGAGGCCTTGGATTTCTGGTGTGAAGTTGAGGTTGTGTTATTTTCTGTTGCCTCTAGGGATGTATCTCTTGTCTGCATTTTGTATGATTGTATTTACAGTATGCACAGCATTGTTTATGTTTGTGATTGGTGTACTGTTAAGTGTTTCAAAATGTTGATCTGTCTCTTCAGTAAAAACTTCCCAGTTAGCTCTCTTGTAATTGGTGTATGTGTGTCTGTGGCCAACTGGGGTGCATCTTGTTTTGGTGGTGATGATTAGAAGGTGGTCAGAACTAAGGGTTCCGACCACTCTCCATGATGTTGTTGGGGTTAGGCAGGGGGAGCAGAAGGTGATATCAGGAGAGGAGGGAGTGTATAGGGCTTGGTGTGGGATATGTGTATGATTATGTGTGTTGTTCATGATAGTCAATGAGTCAAACTGAGTCTGTATATCAAGCCCTCTGTCTGTGTCAGGGTTGTCGACATACCAGGCAGACGACTTGGCGTTGAAGTCACCACCCATGATCAGGTTGGGGATTGAGGCTAGTTGGCTAAATTGAGGCCTGAAGGTGTTTGGAACTGTGGGGGATGATTGTGGGGGAATGTACATGTTAACTATTGTCAGTGTTGATTTGTTGCATGTGTGGATTCAAATGGATTGGATTTCTGTAGTGTTATCTGTGGTAGGAAGGAGAATTTTGGTTGTGGCACTTGTGTCCACAAAACAGATGGAGTGGTGGATCAGGGTGATGAGTCCACCGCCATTGCCGTCAGTCCGGTCTTGTCTGATGGTGGTGTAATTATGAAATGATGGTGTTTTGTGTGAGTGTCTTAGTTTTGTTTCTTGTATAATTGCAATGTGTATGTTGTGTTGTTTAAGAAAGTGTTTGAGTTCATGTTTTTTAGTGTTAATACCATCAATGTTGTGTTGTAATATGTTGATGTGTGTTCTGTATGTGTTGTATGTTGCCGTTTGGGGTTGAGGTTGAGGTGTTAATGGGGAAGGTATAGGATCTGGGTTAGAGGGAGGGAAAGGAGAGATTAGGGACAAAGGAAGGGGAGTACTGATTGGGGATAAAGGCAAAGGGAAATTGGGAGTGGGTAAGGGTGTTGGCTGTGGTTGGGGAGGTGGGAGTGGGGTTACTGGAGGGCAGGTAGAACATGTCCAAGTGTCTGTGTATTGGTTTGTGTCAGCAAGTGTTGTACAAGTGAGGTGGGCCCAGTTTTTGCACATATTGCACTGAACTGAGCCCTTTGTCTGTCTGCTTGAGGTAATGGGTTTAGAGCATGTTGGGCATGTGTATTTTGTGGTGGGCCCAGGATTGCTCTCTACATCTCCAGCTAAAAGGAGAAGAAGAGGGGTGATCGCCGGAAAATCACCCCTCGGTGCAGAAAAAACGTAACATTGCATGTTGAGAAAAAGGATTGTGGTACTCCCCAAGGCAGTCATAGCTCCTCTTGGGGATCGGTGCCACCTGCGTAGAGCTGGTGGCCAGGGGTGGTTGCCGCCGTTTGGCCCCCAACTCTTGGGGTTGGGGGGTGGTCCCACGACGTAGATGGTGCGGCTCCAGGACCTACATGTAGTATATATCACTGTGCAGTCCACAAGTTTCAACAAGATTCTTGTTGAAACTTGTTCTAGGTAAGCCGCTTCTCACTGAGTTGGTTGCTGCTTTGGAATCAACCAGGAAGGATGTCTTCTGGACCTGGCAGAATGGTTCCTTCAGGCAGAAAAAATCATCCTGTCTGGAATTATTTTGAAAATCTACCAACAGCTTCTGGCAAAGGGTACCGAGCTAAATGAAATGCAAAGATTGCAGCCAGGAACTACAGGGCATTGTGTCAAGATTAAAATCTCTCGGAGATAATTGTGTCAAGATTAAAATCTCTCAGAGATAAATGCCAAGGTCAGCCACAGCATACAGAAGAAGAAATTGATGACCCAGGTAAATAATTTTACTTATATTGTGTGGATTTCTCCCTTTTCATACGCAACTATATAAATTTGGTGAACAATGGAGAGCATGTGCAATAAAAATGTGAAGGTCTAAAGAGATGATACTTCAACTTCATTACTTCTAAATTTGGGTAATGACTATATCACTATAATATACTGTATCCACCCAACTTTGGGGCCTAGATGATGGTTATTCGTTTCATTCAACATTGTGTAATATAATTCATAGGTTCCATTGGAATTCAGCCCACATGGGTGAATTCCAAGCACACCTATTTCATATCCTGTTAATTATTTCCAAATAATTTAGTGGCTTGTGTGAATATGATCATTATCTGAAAAATAACTACTGTACTCAAAAGTAGCCTAAATCACACTGTATTCATTTATTTATTTATTCATTTATAAATAATGCAATATGCTCAAATATTCTGTTTCCATTTCAGGATCTGTATCAACAGCTTCAATCCCTTCATCATCGGCTCCACTTGAATTATCTGCAAACCTGACTCCACCATTAAAAAGGTTACTATCAGACTCCTCCACAGGTGCCACTTCTGCTAAATCATTTTCATCTAAAAGAAAGTCATCAACATCTCTGGACAAATTTATCATAAAAACTTCAGCCTCTCAAAAGGAAAATCTCAACAAAGAAGTTGCAAGAATGATATTTGCTACAAATTCACCACTTCGTCTTGTTTAGCATCCTCAGTTTCTCAAGATGGTTCAGAACCTGAGGCCAGGTTATATTCCTCCATCCAGAAAAGATATTGCTGATAAGTACTTGGATCTTGTGTATGAAAAGGAATATAAAAAGTGTGCAGATGACCTGAATAATGAAACTGTATGTCTTTCAACTGATGAGTGGTCTAACATCCATAATGAGCCCATAATATGTGTCACTCTAACAACATCCACTGGTCAGATTTATTTAGTTGACACAATAGACACATCAGGGAAACCTCACACTGCTGAATATCTTCTACAACTTGTACAAAATTTGATCAAGAAGGCTGAACAAGATTTTGGTTGTCACATTGGAAGTGTTGTGACAGACAATGCAGCAAATGTCACCAAGATGAGAAAAGTCTTGGAGGAATTGAGTGAACCTGAGCATACCGTCCTCACATATGGATGTGCAGCACACCTATATCTACTGGCTCATGACCTTGAGATTGATAATGTAAAACAACACGTGGTCCATGTAGTTAAATATTTTAGAAATAATCATTATGCTGCTAGAAGGTATCAGCAGGAAGGTGGTCAGTGTCTAGTCATGCCCTAGGACACAAGGTGGAACACAATGTCAGACTGTCCTAAAGCCTATATAAATAAGAAACAAAGTATCAAATTTAGGCCTAAAACATTCGGCTGAGGAATTACTGGATCGATTGCAGCCAATAGCAGAGGCTCTAGATGAGGTACAGAGTGACAAGTGCACTATTGCTCAAGCGGTAGATGTTTGGAAGAAATTACTTGGCCATTTCACAAACAATAAACAAGCTGAAAAACTGGTGAAAAAAAGGTATGACCAGTTTATCACCAAAGCTCACATACTTGCCAACATGCTTCATCCAGCACTTCAAGGAAAAATGCTCAGTGCAGAAGAGGTGAATGTTACTATGGAGTATGCCAATGAGAAATATACAACACTTGTTCCTGTCATTATGAAGTTTCAGGCAAAATCACCTTTCCAGGCGTTCAAGTTTACTGAGTCTGTGACCAAGACAATGACAGCTATTGAGTGGTGGGATTCACATACAGCCATGTTAGACAGTAATATTCTGTTATCAGTGCGTCAACTCCTAACTGCAGTAGCCTCATCATCAGGAGTTGAAAGAGTTTTCTCCTATGGACTTGTACACACAAAATTAAGGAACCGCCTCGGTAATGAGAAGGCAGCCAAATTGGTCTTCCTTTTCAAGACAATGAACTCAAATGTAAATAATGATTAATGTAAATAACTGTCCACTAACCTCATACAATAATACCTGTTAAGTCTGGCAAAAATTGGCATTTCAAAGCATAACAGTGCCTTAAAAATAGTCTCTTATTTCACTACAAAAGTTTATGTTAACTTATACTGCATTGAATAAGTCAATAGTTGATATATTTGTCCTATATACAATGTTAGGTTTCTAGTTTTGATATATTTGTCCAATATAAAATGTTAAGTTACAAAGAAAGCAATGGCCTCCACTAGTGGAGCCTAGAATCTGAGTGTGCATGTCCTGTGTAATAGTAGTCCTTGATATATATATATATATATATATATATATATATGTGTGTGTGTATGTATATATATATGTATATATATGTATATATAAGTATATATATGTATATATATGTATATATATATATATGTATATATATGTACATATATGTATATATATGTATATATATGTACATATTATATATATATATATATATATATATATATATATATATATGTATTTACCTAGTTGTATTTCACGGGAAGGGGAGCTATGCTCGTGGTGTCCCGTCTTCATATCTCATTTTATCTACACTATTTTTAAATTCATGTATTGTTTTTGCACACACCACTTTCTCATCTAACTTGTTCCAACTGTCTATTACTCTGTGAGGAAAGCTGTTCTTTTTCCGATCTCTCCTATAGCTGTCTTGATTTTCTTTCCGTGTCCTCTTGTTTTTCTATCATCCCATTTTATCAGATTCTCTCTATCAATAATTTCATGCCTTTCATGAATCTGTAAATAGCTATTAAATCTCCTCTCTTCTTTGCTCTAGTGTCTGTAGTTCAAGTTTTGCTAGTCTCTCTTCATATGATAGTTTTGAGAGTGTTGGTGTCAATTTTGTAATTGCTCCTTGTATTCTTTCAAGTTTTTTGATACATTTTTTTGCACTTGGTGACCACATTGTTGCTGCATATACCAATCTTGGTCTTATCAGAGTGATTAGAATTTTCTTCACCATTTCTTCATCCAGGTATGTAAATGCCACTTTGATTTTTTTTTTATGAAATTATAAGTTTCTCCAAAAATCTTATTTATATGTTTCTCAGGTGACATATTATTCATAACAATGACTCCCAGGTCCTTCTCATTTTCTACTTTTTTTATTCCTCCCAATTTACATGATCCTATTATTCTGTTTTTGCTGTTTCCAAATTCCATTATACTACTTTTTTAAGTGTTGAATTCCATCTTCCACTTCCTACTCCATTCCCATACTTATTTAGATCACTCTGTAGTGACTCACAATCTTCTTCCGTGTTCACTTTTTTTAATAGTTTTGCATCATCTGCAAAGATGCTCATATAACTTCCAATTTCTTCATCCATATCATTAATATATATAGCAAACATTATTGGGGTTGGAACTGTTCCTTGTGGAACACCGCTTATTACGTCATCCCATTTTGAGTGTTTGTCTCTTATCACTACTCTCATTTTTCTTTCTTGCAAAAAGTCTTCCATCCATTTAAGCAGTTTGCCCTGTATTCCTCCTTCAGTTTCTAATTTCTTAAGCAACTTCTTATGTGGTACTTTGTCAAAAGCTTTTTTTAGGTCTAGAAATCCACAATCAGCCCATCCATCTCTTTCTTGTATTATATTAGCCTTGAATAGAAACATATTAAATTGATGACGCATGATCGTCCTTGTCTGAATCCAATTGTCTTGGATTTAGCACGCTGTTTTTTTCTAAATATTTTACCCATCTACTTTTGACAATTCTTTCACAAATTTTTGCTATTGTACTTGTTAGAGGGACTGGTCTATAGTTGGTAGGGTCTTCTTTATTTCCCCCTTTATATATAGGTACTATATTTGCTTTTCTCCAATCTTCTGGAACTTTTCCTTCTTTCAAGGAACTATTTATTATGCTATGTATTTTGTCTGCCAGTTCATTTGTACATTCTTTCAAAATCCAGTTTGCTATTTCATCTGGTCCATGCAATTTTCTAACATCAAGATTACTCAAGTGTTTAATTATTTCATTCTTTGTTACTTCTATTTCTTTCATAGGGGGAACTGTATATATATGTGTGTGTATATATATATGTACATATATATATATATATATATATATATATATATATATATATATATATATATATGTATATATATGTGTGTATATATGTATAGATATTTACCTAGTTGTATTTACCTAGTTGTAATATACGGGAGGGGAGCTATGCTCATGGTGACCCGTCTTTGTATCTCTCCGCATCAAGTTTTATCTTAAAATCATGTATAGTGTTAGCACATACTGTTTTGTCTAATTTGTTCCATATATTTATCACTCTGTGTGGGAAACTGTATATATAAATATATATATATAAATATATATATATAAATATGTATGTATATATATGTATATATGTATATATATATGTATATATATATATATATTATATATGTATAGATATGTATAGATATGTATGTATAGATATGTATATATATATGTATATATATATATATATATATATATATATATATATATATATATGTATGTATAGATATGTATATATAAATATGTATGTATAGATAAGTACATATATATATATATATGTATATACATATATATATAAATGAGGACAGTGAATTTAAGAAGAAACTGAAAGAGGAGTGGGAGGGAGTAAAGGATAGAGTAGAACTAGGAGTGGAGGAGGAATGGGGATGGTTCAAGGAGGGAGTCATAAGGTGTGCAAAGTTGGTGTGTGGAACAAGGAGGGCGGGAGGAAAAAAAGGAAGGGTAGTGAGTGGTGGGATGAGGAAGCAAAGAAATGTGTAGAAGAGAAGAAGCAGGCATTCATAGATTGGCTGCAAATCAGGACGAGGGAATCGTATGAGAGATACAAAGTAAAGAGAAATGAAGTTAAGCATAAGATAAAGGAAGCAAAAAGGAGAGCAGATGTGAAATGGTGTAAGAGTATGAAAGAAAATTTTGAAAGCAATAAAAAGATGTTTTGGAAGGAAATTCAAAGAGAAAAAGGAGGTGAATCAAGTAGAGAAGAAAAGGTAAAAGGTGCAGATGGAGAGATGATAATGGAAGAGAAGGCAGTGAGAAGAAGGTGGGCAGAGTATTTTAGGGAATTGCTAAATGTGAAGGAGAATAGGGAGGGAAAGGTAGTTGCAGTGGGAAGCGCTAAGAAAATGAGAGTGACGAGTGAGGAAAATGGAGGAGAAATAGGGAAGGATGAAGTAAAAGCAGCTGTTAAGATGATGAGAGCAGGTAAGGCACCTGGTCTGGATGGATGCCATGCAGAATGTCTGACGAAATGAGGTGGACTGGCTGGTGAGGTTGTTTAATGTTTGAGAGAGGGTAGAGTGCCGGAGGACTGGAGGAGTGTCTGTATAGTTCCGCTTTACAAGGGAAAGGAGGACAAGTGTGAGTGTATTAATTTCAGAGGGATCAGCTTGTTGAGTGTAGTTGGGAAGGCTTATGGGATGTTCTTGATTGAGAGGATTGGGAGAGGAACAGAGGGAGTAATTGGTGAGGAACAGTGTGGATTTAGGACAGGTAGAGGTTGTGTAGATCAGATCTTTGTGGTAAGACAGATATGTGAGAAAGCAATAGGAAAGGGGAAGGATGTTTTTTTGGCTTTTATGGATCTGGAAAAGGCTTATGACAGGGTAGACAGGAAGGCACTGTGGGAGGTACTGCAGATATATGGGATAGGAGGAAAGCTGTTAAGAGCAGTCAAGAGTTTTTATGAGAGTAGGAGAGCTTGCATTAGGATTAGAAATGGAGAGAGTGAGTGGTTTGAGGTAAAGGTGGGACTTCGTCAAGGATGTGTTATGTTGCCCTGGCTGTTCAATCTTTACATGGATGGAGTGTTGTGAGAGGTGAATACAAGGGTCGTGGTCAGGGGTTGGAGATGATTAAAGAAAATGGAGAAAAGTGGGAGGTGAGCCAGCTGTTGTTTGCTGACGACACTGCGCTTGTAGCAGGATCAGAGGAGGGATTGAGAAAGTGACAGAGTTTGAAAAGGTGTGTGAAAGAAGGAAGCTAAAGATAAATGTGGGTAAAAGTAAGGTGATGAGATGTATAAGGGGAGAGTGTGACAGCAGGATGGAGGTGAGCATTAAGGGTTCAAGACTGGAGGAAGTGGATAGTTTTACATACTTGGGTGCGAATGTAGCAGGAAAGGGAGGAATGAGGGTGGAGGTAGAATGTAGATTGAGAGAAGCGAGTAAATGCTTCGGTGGATTGAAAAGTATAATAAGAAATAGACATCTGGGAATGGATGCTAAGAGGAGGTTATATGAAGAAGTGATTGTGCCAACATCATTGTACAGGGTAGAAACATGGAACATGAGAGAGGAAGAGAGAAGGAGTTTGAATGTGACTGAGATGAGGTGTCTGAGAAGTATGATGGGGGTTACTAGGCTAGATAGAGTGAGAAATCAGGTGGTGAGGAGGAGAACAGGGGTGGAAAGGGAACTGGGAGATAGGGTTGATGAAAGAGTATTAGGATGGTTTGAACACATGGAAAGAATGAGTGAAGAAAGATTAGTAAAAGAAGTGTGGAAGGCAGAGGTGGAAGGAGTGAATATGGGGGGGCATCCTAGGATGAGATGGATGGATGGGGTGAAAGGGGCATTACAAAAGAGGAATGTATGTAGAGGAAGGACGGGAGAGGACAGAAGGTAGGGGTGAGTGGAGAAGGGTTGTGTATAGATGATGCTGTGATGCATGAGGTGGAGTAGGTGGGGGATTGGGGGTGAGGAAGTATGTATGAGAAAAAAAAAAATGACGCAGCCCAAAGGGATTTCTCCCCGTCTTCTCCTTTTCAGCATGAGGGGACAGAGAGTGGGGGTTGCCGAATTTATGAAGTGGCCTTGCAGTGGATATGCTGTGTTTTGCGACACTGCTTCTGACCCAGGGCATTGGACAGGATGAAGGGATGATCCATCATCCAGGAGGTGCTAAGATAAGAGGGAGGGTAGAGGGGAGTGGAATATATAGGAAATGGAATGGGTGGGAGTGGTTTCTATTAATTTTCCTTTTTGGCTACCCCCCATGTAGGGGGAAAAAGCCTTTGGTATATGTATGTATATATATATATATATGTTTATGTATATATATATATATACATATGTAGTGCTAAATAGGATTATGATAGGAAGAGTTAAGGATGTACATGTGCTAAGGGGAGAGGGTGGGGGAATATCAGATCATTATTTGGTGGAAGGTAAGTTGAAAGTGGAGGATAGATGGAGGAAGAGGAAAGGGACAAAAGGTAGTGAGGTTCTTAGAGTGAACTCTTTGAATGAGAAGGAAAAGGAGAAGGAGTACGGAAAGAAGCTGAAGGAGTGGGAGGGAGTAAAGGGTAGAGTAGAGCTGGGTGTGGAGGAGGAATGGGGATGGTTCAAGGAGGGAGTCATAAAGTGTGCAAGGATGGTGTGTGGAACAAGAAGGACAGGGGGAAATAGAAGAAAGGGTAGTGAATGGTGGGATGAGGAAACAAAGAAGGTTGTAGAAGAGAAGAAGCGAGCTTTCACAGATTGGTTACAAAATAGGACGAGAGAGTCATATGAGAGGTACAAAGAAAATAAAAGAGAAGTAAAGCAAAAGGTAAAGGAGTATGACAAAATTTTGAAAGTAATAAAAAGATGTTTTGAAAAGAAATGAAGAGAGGAAGAGGAGGCGAATCAAGTAGAGAAGAAAAGGTAAAAGGTGCAGATGGATAGATGATAATGGAAGAGAAGGCAGTAAGGGGAAGATGGGCGGAATATTTTAGGGAGTTGCTAAATGTGAAGGAGGATAGGGAGGGAAAGATAGCTGCAGTGGGAAGTGCGAAGAAAATGAGTGATGAATGAGGAGAATGGAGGAGAAATAAGGAAGGATGAGGTGAAGGCAGTTGTTAAGATGATGAAAGCAGGTAAGGCACCTGGTCTGGATGGATGCCATGCAGAATGTCTGAAAAAGGGAGGTACAGTGATGGTGGACTGGTTGGTGAGGTTATTTAATGTTTGTTGGAGAGAGGGTAGAGTGCTGGAGGACTGGAGGTGCCTGTATAGTTCCTCTTTACAAGGGAAAAGGGGACAAGTGTGAATGTAGTAGTTTCAGAGGGATTAGCTTTTTGAGTGTAGTTGGGAAGGCTTATGGGAGGGTCTTGGAAATGGAGAGAGTGAGTGGTTGGAGGTAAAGGTGGGACTTCGTCAAGGATGCGTTATGTCACCCTGGCTGTTCACCTTATACATGGATGGGGTGGTGCGAGAGGTAAATGCAAGGGTAGTGGGTCAGGGATTGGAGATGGTTAAAGAAAATGGAGAAAAGTGGGAGGTGAGCCAGTTGTTGTTTGCGGACAACACTGCACTTGTGGCAGGATCGGAGGAGGGATTGAGGAAGTTGGTGGCAGAGTTTGGGAGAGTATGTGATAGAAGAAAGCTAAAGATAAATGTGGGTAAAAGTAAGGTGATGAGATGTACAAGGGGTGAAAGTGGCAGTAGACTGGAAGTGAGCATTAAGGGAGAGCAACTGGAGGAAGTGGATAGTTTTAGATACTTGGGTGCAAATGTGGCAGGAAAAGGTGGAGTGAAAGTGGAGGTAGAATGTAGATTGAGAGAAGCAAGTAAATGCCTTGGTGGATTAAAGAGTGTAATGAGGAATAGACATTTGGGAATGGATGCTGAGAGGAGACTGTATGAAGGAGTGATTGTGCCAAGAGCACTGTATGGAGCAGAAACATGGAACATAAGAGAAGAAGAGAGAAGGAGTTTGAATGTGTTTGAGATGAGGTGTCTGAGAAGTATGATGGGGGTTACTAGGCTGGATAGAGTGTGAAATGAGGAGGTGAGGAGGAGAACAGGGGTGAAAAAGGATTTGGGAGATAGGGTTGATGAAAGAATATTGGGATGGTTTGGACACATGGAAAGAATGAGTGAAGAAAGACTAGTAAAAGAGGTATGGAAGGCAGATGTGGAGGGAGTGAACATGAGGGGACGTCCTATTATGAGGTGGATGGATGGGGTGAAGGGGGCTTTGGGTAAGAGGGGAATGTCTGTTGAGGAAGGACGGGAGAGGACAGAAGACAGAGGTGAATGGAGAATGGTTGTATATGGATGATGTTGTGATTGCATGAGGTGGAATGGGCGGGTGGATGGGGGGTGAGGTAGTATGTGTGAGCAAAATTTGACGCAGCCTGAAGGGATTTCTCCCCGTCCTCTCCTTTTATGCAATGGGGGGACGGAGAGGGGGGTCGCCAATTTAATGAAACGGCCTTGCTGTGGATGTGCTGTGTCTTGCGACACTGCTTCTGACCCAGGGCAGTGGACAAGGTGCACAGATGACCCATCATTCAGGAGGTGCTAAGATAAGAGGGAGGGTGGAGGGGTGTGGAGTGTATTCAGGAATTGGAATGGGTGGAAATGATTTTATGCCTTTCCCTTTTTGGCTACCCCCCTTGTAAGGGGGAAAAAGCCTTGGTATATGTATGTATATGTATATATGAATATATATATTGTATATATGAATATATATATGTATATATGTGTATATATGAATTATATATATATATGTGTGTGTATATATATATATGTATATATGTATGTATATATATATATATATATGGAGGTGAGGTGGCAAAATGAAACGTTTCATTTTGCCACCTCACCTCCATATTTGTCTTTACACACACACACACACACACACACACACACACACACACACACACATATATATATATATATATATATATATATATATATAGATGCATATATATATATATATATGTATGGGGCAGAAACGTGGAACATAAGAGAAGAAGAGAGAAGGAGTTTGAATGTGTTTGAGATGAGGTGTCTGAGAAGTATGGTGGGGGCTACTAGGCTGGATAGAGTGAGAAATGAGGAGGTGAGGAGGAGAACAGGGGTGAAAGAGGAGCTGGGAGATAGGGTTGATGAAAGAATATTAGGATGGTTTGGACACATGGAAAGAATGAGTGAAGAAAGACTAGTGAAAGAGGTATGGAAGGCAGATGTTGAGGGAGTGAACATGAGGGGACGTCCTATTATGAGGTGGATGGATGGGGTGAAGGGGGCTTTGGGGAAGAGGGGAATGTCTGTTGAGGAAGGAAGGGAGAGGACGGAAGACAGAGGTGAGTGGAGAATGGTTGTATATGGATGATGTTGTGATTGCATGAGGAAGAATGGGCGGGGGGATGGGGTAGTATGTGTGAGTAAATTTTGACGCAGCCCTAAGGGATTTCTCCCCGTCCTCTCCTTATATGCAAGGGGGGACGGAGAGGGGGGGTCGCCGATTTAATGAAGCGGCCTTGCTGTGGATGTGCTGTGTCTTGCGACACTGCTTCTGACCCAGGGCGGTGGGCAAGGTGCAGGGATGACCCGTCATCCAGGAGGTGCTCAGGTGGGAGGGGTGTGGAGTGTATTTGGGGATGAAATGGGTGGGAGTGTTTTTATGCCTTTCCCTTTTTGGCTACCTCCCTTGAAAGGGGGAAAAAGCCTTGGTATATGTAATGTAATGTATAAATATGTGTATATATATATATATACATATATGTATGTATAAATATGTGTATATATATATATTATATATATATATGTATATATATATATATGTATATATGTATATATATATATATGTATATATATATGCGGAAAAACCACCAAGGAAAAAAGAAAAACTGATGACCAAGCGCTTTCGTCTATTCAGACATCCTCAGGGTACCCTGAGGATGTCTGAATAGACGAAAGCGCTTGGTCATCAGTTTTTCTTTTTTCCTTGGTGGTTCTTCCGCATATTTAGAATCACGAGTTTATGTGATTTCTCATGCATATATATATGTCATGCGTGATCGATCTATTTGCGCTATCGATCGATCGCGCTGCGCTATCGATCGATCCATCGTTCGCGCAGCAATCGATCGATCGCGCAACCATCGATCGATCGCGCTGCGCAATCGATAGATGTCCCTATCCTGATCACTATACCAGTTCCAACCAATAAATTATATTTTAAACTATTTTTATATCATGACGTGGTCATTTTTCCAATCTTACAAATTCAAATATTATTGTGATTTAGTTAGCGTAGGCTCTTCATCCATAATGTGTACAAAGATTATTCTTTGTACTTGACATGTTTCATCATAATGCATCAGCTTTTATTGCACAGCGAAACTGTAAATGAAACGCATTTCTTATATTGTCCACACCGTACATAAAGTCCTATAGTTTGGTTTTGGTGGCTAGGGATCTAGATTAGAGCTAGGCAAATTCACATGTATCATATTACTTATCAAAATGCTAAATATAAATTAAAATCTGTATAGCTACCAAACTAGGCAAATTCACGTGTATCATATTACTTATCAAAATGCTAAATATAAATGAAAATCTGTACCAAAAACTACCAGGAGATAACTTTTTGAAAAAGTACATTATCGTGGCTCTCATACTTACCGTGAGATCGCTGGTCAGGCCTCCTTTACAGCCTGAAGTCATTGCATTGTTTTGTCTGATTCCTTTGATTGAAATTTTCTATATAGAATTGATTATTCCTTTGATCAATTGTTTTGTCTGATTCCTTTGATTAACAATTTCTATATAGAATTGATTATTCCTTTGATCTACCATACTACCATAATCCTGAATGAAAAAGTCCTCTAATGATACTTTCTATAGGATTCTATACTCTACGTATTGTTTACAATATCATTCCCAAATGTCCTTATCATAACACTTATCATTTGCATGGAGGTATTATGGGTGGTTTAGGAGGTATTTTGGGTAGAGGTATTTTGGCTGTGGGATTTTGACTGGAGGTATTTTGGGCGGAGGTATAATGTTATGGATCTGTTTAACACATTGACATCTTACATAACTTTTTATTTTATTTTTCAACATACATGTAACCATTGTAACACAACTTCACTACACCCTTATTTGTCTTTATGACCTCCATGGTAACATGAACATGCAGGCCTATACTTCTCAGTCTTTCTTTTATATGATATTGGATGAAGAAGTGTGAATAATAAGCAGGTAAAAACGTATGCAAAAGGTTAATCACATTTAAAAAGTATAAGTTTGCTAATTGCTATGAATCATAAAAACATCTCACTTATAAAGTTCAAATAAATATGTAATGCTTTACAACTCTCTAAAATGTAAACTGTAATATTTAATAAGTTTTTTACCAAAGTTCTGCAATTAAGATAAACAAATGATTCTTAAATTATTCAAAACATTTATCCACTCATAATAATCTCACATCAAAGTTCAAACATTGGAAAAACATCTGTTTGGACAAACTTTATAAAAAAAAAACTTCAAAACACAATCAGGGGTCCTTCAAACATGAAACAAATTAAGAAAAACATTTCTTTAATAAAATAAAATCAATTAGGATTCCTTCAAACAAAATAATATTACCCCCAACATAACCTGTTATCATTATCTTTAATCAAAAGTTTTTGATACCAATGCCAATTAATGGACACTATCTCACATAAGATCCTTAAAGAATTGTAATATTTTTGAAAACTACTTGTATTCTATTCTATCTTACCTTGAATTTCAAAGAAAGCTGTCCAACAATTAAAAGGAAACAAATTTAAAATCAGAATTTAATTTTTTTTTAATAAGAATAAAGTCATAGTCCCCCAAAAAATCACATAGATTTAGATGAGAATGCCATCAGGGTGTGTAAGATTTTTAGGGTGTGAGCATTTGTCTATCTTTTTAATTAAGGATGTGAGCGTTTGTCCGTACGGTGTCAGGACATAATCCCTGCTGGACACAATCCCCCCGGACAATATCCCTCCTGGACACAATCCCCCAAAGACAATATCCCCCCTGGACAGAATCCCTCCTTGAGTATATGTTTATTTATGTATTTTAATATATGTTCTCATATATTTGTATATGTGAGTTTATGTTTACTTATGTATCTTGATATATAATATTTTCATATATGTTTGTAAGGTGTAGTAGTGAAGTAAAAAACTTTTTCCATAAATGATTTATTGAAACAAGTATATAAATGGCTGCACTGTATTCATTAGCACCTTGGTAAGGTAAGGCAAGAAGTTAATTTGTCCAGCCCGCTCACTTTTGCGGAGGGATTCTGTGCAGGATGGATATTGTCCAGAGGTATTTTGTCCGGGGGGGATTGTGTCCGGGAGGGATTATGTCCCGGATCCGTCCGTACAGTATAGACCTGCTAACCTCAGCATTGAGCAGACTGACCCCCCCCCCCCCGATTCATGAAATTCGCAGGGCATCCCAGTACAAAAATGTTGTGACCATGGAATATGTTAATTATAGAAACATTGACTGGCAAATGTTAGTAGACCAGGAAGCGAAATTATTAATAGATGTGGTGCAGGAAAACTTCCTAAAACAAATAATTACCGATCCTACGAGGGAAGAGGATACTCTAGACTTATTCCTAATAATGAGCACCTAACGAGTAACGTAAAAGGGGTAAATAGTCTAGGCTCTAGCGATCATCAAGAAACAAGATATTTTATATGGGTACAATTAAAAAGTACGAATAACGTTCAAGTACCAGACTTCAGAAGAGCCAATTTTGACAAGACGAAAAACTATACGAGACATTTGATCACTTACGGGACCGAACCAGGGGGCTGTGACAGGACGTCATTAGCGCGGTGAGTAGTCGGGTCACGAAAGGTATGCGTACCTTAGGCTAGGTCACTTGTGGGCACGGGGTCAACAACCAGATTTAGCGATTTGGACGAAACGGTTTCATTTCTAAATGCAAAAAATAAATTTATTCCCCTCAAGTCAATACGAAAGAATAGTAATACTCCCAAATGGATGACGGACAGGTTGAAACTTGAGATCGGAGTGAAAAGAGGACTTTACATCAGAATAAAAAACGGGGGAGACACACCTTTGATCAAAATATAATGATATGGCAAAACTGGTTAAAAAGAATACGCGCACAGCAAAACGTAACTATGAAATCAAGGTTGCCAGCAAGATGCTGTAATGATTATAATTTATTTCATATTTGTTTTTGTTTTGTTATCATTTGTCTGTTTTGGTTTTCATTTATTATTGGTTATGTGTCAATTCGTTATTGTTTGCCATTTGCCTGTTTGTTTATTATGCATTTATGTATTTTATTTGTTATTTACATTATTATAGTTTTTATTTATAATTTTTTTTATTATGATTTTTTCGCATCCGACCTAGACATGGACCAAAAGGTCTCCTGTCGGCGTGCTCCGCCTTTGTAATCCTTTGTAACCCAAAGGGCTTCTTTCATCTGTACAGAACAAGAAAATAGGGAAAGGATAGGCCCAATTCAACTACACAACTCCGAAAATAGATATAGCTTAGATAACAGGTTTTTAGAAGAAAAAAAAAACTGAGTGCGAGAGAGACTTGGGAGTTCTAATGAGTCCTGACCTTAAATCCAGGAAACAATGCATTAGCGGCAGGAACAAAACAAACAGAGCATTAGGTTTCATTGCTAGGACGGTTACAAATAGAAATGCAGAGGTAATGATCAAACTCTATCTAGTGTTAGACCTATCCTCGACTATACAGTACAGTTTTGGTCTCTGTCTTATAGAATGGACATCAATTCACTAGAATCAGTACAGAGGAGAATGACCAAAATGATACATGGGCCCAAAAATTTACCTTACGAAGAGAGGCTTAGGCACCTTAACTTACACCCTCTGGAAAGACACAGAGTGCGGGGTGATCTAATAGAGTTCTTTAAGTGGATCAAAGGCTTTAACAAGGTCTTCATATTAAGACAACAGGGCAATACTCACATTAGTGGGTTTAAAATGGACAAATTTAGATTTAAGAAGGAAATAGGCAACAATTGGTTTATCAGTAGGGTGGTCAATGAATGAGACGGATGTGGGACATTTATTCTTCTGATAATTAGTCTTCCACTAGTTAGTTTTCTGACAATTAGTCTTCCACTAGTTAGTCTTCTGACAATTAGTCTTCCACTAGTTAGTCCTCTGACAATTAGTCTTCCACTAGTTAGTCCTCTGACAATTAGTCTTCCACTAGTTAGTCCTCTGACAATTAGTCTTCCACTAGTTAGTTTTCTGACAATTAGTCTTCCACTAGTTAGTCTTCTGACAATTAGTCTTCCACTAGTTAGTCTTCTGACAATTAGTTTTCCACTAGTTAGTCTTCTGACAATTAGTCTTCCACTAGTTAGTTTTCTGACAATTAGTCTTCCACTAGTTAGTTTTCTGACAATTAGTCTTCCACTAGTTAGTCTTCTGACAATTAGTTTTCCACTAGTTAGTCTTCTGACACTTAGTTTTCCACTAGTTAGTCTTCTGACAATTAGTCTTCCACTAGTTAGTTTTCTGACAATTAGTCTTCCACTAGTTAGTCTTCTGACAATTAGTTTTCCACTAGTTAGTCTTCTGACAATTAGTTTTCCACTAGTTAGTCTTCTGACAATTAGTCTTCCACTAGTTAGTCTTCTGACAATTAGTCTTCCACTAGTTAGTCTTCTGACAATTAGTCTTCCACTAGTTAGTCTTCTGACATTTAGTCTTCCACTAGTTAGTCTTCTGACAATTATTTTTCCACTAGTTAGTCTTCTGACAATTAGTTTTCTACTAGTTAGTCTTTTGACAATTAGTTTTCCACTTGTTAGTCTTTTGACAATTAGTCTTCCACTAGTTAGTCTTCTGAGAATTAGTCTTCCACTAGTTAGTCTTTTGACAATTAGTCTTCCACTAGTTAGTTTTCTGACAATTAGTCTTCCACTAGTTAGTGTTTTGACAATTAGTCTTCCACTAGTTAGTTTTCTGACAATTAGTCTTCCACTAGTTAGTCTTCTGACAATTAGTCTTCCACTAGTTAGTCTTCTGACAATTAGTCTTCCACAATTAGTATTCCACTAGTTAGTCTTCTGACAATTAGTTTTCCACTAGTTAGTCTTCTGACAGTTAGTCTTCAGACAATTAGTTTTCCACTAGTTTGTCTTCTGACAATTAGTCTTCCACTAGTTAGTTTTCTGACAATTAGTTTTCCACTAGTTAGTCTTCCACTATTTAGTCTTCCACTAGTTAGTCTTCTGACAATTAGTCTTCCACTAGGTAGTCTTCTGACAATTAGTCCTTCTCTGGTAAGTCTTCTGACAATTAGTCTTGCACTAGTTAGTCTTCTGGCAATTAGTCTTCCACTAGTTAGTCTTCTGACAATTAGTCTTCTATTAGTCTTCTGACAATTAGTCTTCTGATAATTAGTCTTCCACTAGTTAGTCCTCTGACAATAAGTCTTCTAAAATTTGACATTTAGTTTTCTGATGTTCTTTAAAATCAAATAAGTTAGAAAGTGATTACATGTCTACTATTGTCTTCTTCAAATTTAGAATACCAAAATGCCAATAATTATATTTATTTATTTCTTAAGCACCAACATAACTATTTTTGTTAAATTATTATTAGTATTTTCTTTACTTATGTTTATTTATCTATTTATCTATTCATCTATTCATCATTCATGTATTCATCTATGTATCTATTCATCTATTGATTTGTTTATTTGTTTATTTATTCATTAATTTATTTATTTGTTTATTTTATTAATTTATTTATCTATCTATTTAGTTATCTATCTTATTTATTTATTTATTCATTTATTTATCTATCTATCTACAGTATCTATTTATTTATTTATTTATTTATATCTATATATTTATTTATTTATAAATATGAAAAAAAATCTTTTTGGTGCCAAATAAGTTGAAATAAGACATGAGCGGTGTATATGAATGGGGCCGAAACGTCCAGGGTTGACAGTTTCGTGACGCCGAAACGTCCATGGTTGAGTCCCGGACAGTTCCGTCCCCAACAATTTCAGCTGTCCGTTCATCTTTAATGTTACACCTATTCCTTCACCAATATATTATCTTAATCATCAATAAGTAGACAGATAAATGAATATATAAAAACAAATAGATATATGAAATAAATAGATAAAAGCAAATGGATAAATGAAATAGATAAAAGCAAATGGATAAATGAAATAAATAGATAAAAGCAAATAGATAAATGAAATAAATAGATTAAAGCAAATAGATAAATGAAATGAATAGATAAAAGCAAATAGATAAATGAAATAAATAGATAAAAGCAAATAGATAAATGAAATATATTAATAAATTACTAAAATGAAAAATCAATTAATCAAATAATCAATCAAATAAACAATCAATCACTCATAGATTTTACTATCCCTATGTTCTGCTACTGTCCTTGATAAATGCTGGTTGTTGCTGACAAAACATTCCCTTGAATGTAGGATCTAGGACAGTTGTGTCCCGGATTATTGAGTCCCAGACAATTGCGTACCAGAACAATTGCAGCTGTCCGTTCATCTTGAATGTGGCACCCATTCCTTCACCAATCTATTATCTTAATCATCCATTTGTTCATACGTTAGTTGTATATTTTCTGCTTCTTTTTATTTTTTATATTTCTCATTAAATGAAGCGGCCTTGCTGTGGATGTACTGTGTCTTGCGACACTGCTTCTGACCCAGGGCGGTGGGCGGGGTGCAGGGATGACCCGTCATCCAGGAGGTGCTCAGATGAGAGGAAGGGTGGGAGGGGTGTGGAGTGTATTTGGGGATGAAATGGGTGGGAGTGTTTTTATGCCTTTCCCTTTTTGGCTACCTCCCTTGGAAGGGGGAAAAAGCCTTGGTATATGTATGTATATTTCTCATTGTCTTTATATTTGTTCACCCATTCCTTCACCAATCTATTATCTTAATTATCTATTTGTTCATACGTTAGTTGTATATTTTCTGCTTTTTATTTGTTATATTTCTCATGTTTATATTTGGTCACTAATTTTTCTTTACAAATAATAGATGACTCTTGTAAGATGTGAATTGTTGAAAGAAAACTTGAATAATAAAAAATATGTCAAACCTTTTTTTGCGTCCGGCCAGCGGCAAACTGTATCCGTCTCGTCAGCGAATATCTGACGGCGAAATTGACCTGACGGTAAATTGTTGGCGATGATTCGTTGGGGGTGAATAGTCCCACCCCCAATTGGGTGACACAGGTTACCCCAGTCCTTTAAAAGGGACCGTTTCATAAAGTTTTCCAGCTGTGGGTGGTGTTCCATAGGTGGGGAGGACTCTTCTTCCATACTTTGTGGTAGATTCCAGTATGTTTGTGACCTTGCGTCAGAGGCAGCTCCTCGTGGGCGCTTACTGCGGTGGAGGGTGCCCTGGAGTCTAGGTTCTTCATCTTCTTCTTCGCTGTCCAATAGCCGACCAGCTCCCTACCCTCCCCTCAGCTACGGACGCTACCAACAACGTCGACGGAGAGGGGAGAGAACCGGCACGTCATTCGTACGCGACCGTCACCGCTTCCTCTGGACAGGGAGAATGGCGAGTTGTCAACAACCGTCGTCAACGTCCTCAGAAGCCCCGCCTCGACCCGGGCCCCACCAAATATCCGGTCCTCATCAAGCCTACTGAGGACCCTTCCCAATTCCTCAAGATGGGATCCTGGCGACAGGCACAGCTTGTAAAGGATGCAGTAGGACCTGTTGATGGCATCCGCCGAACACCATCCGGAGAATGGCTTATCAGCTGTACATCGGAGAAGCAGCAGGGCCAGCTCCTACGGACGGCGACCCTGAAATCAGCCCGGCAGCCACCCATGAAGATCATGACCAGAATACCCAGAACCATCGTAGTGGGAGTTGTGAAAGGTGTCCCCATCGACGACGATGCAGAGAAGCTTCTTAAGGCAGACTTGGAGGCCCAGGAACTACCCGTAGATTCAGCCCAGCGTCTCACTACAAGAGATGGCGTTGCAACCGGGTCAGTTAGAGTAGCCTTCCAAACGAACATCCTCCCCTCCACAGAGAAACTTGGGTACACCCTTCACCAGGTGGTTCCCTATGTCGCCCCCGTACGTAGATGCACCAGGTGCCAGCTACTGGGGCATACCAGGAAGGAGTGTCGACGCAAGGCTCCCCGGTGTGCTCGATGTGGTAAGGGTCACGCCACGCAAGACTGTAAGGAAAGTCAACTGTTCTGCGTCAAGTGCCGTGGCAAACACTCCGCAGCGTACCCCAACTGCCCGGAAGTAGCCATCCGGAAAATAGCGCATGAAGTGAAAAACCAGCGCTACACCCCCTTCGCAGAGGCTTTGGTCATCGCCAGGGAACGTTGGGAATCCCGTTTAAAGGATGAATGGGCGAAATTGAGAGACTTCGCTGCTCCCCCCAAGAATTCAAAACCCCCGAAAAAGGAGGCAAATCTAAGGCTTCCCACCCCAACCACCGTCTCCTTGGACGTTTCATCTCCCACCGAAGTCGGCAAGACCACCGAGGAAAGAAAGAAACTCAGACCCAGGAAGAGGAAATCCAAGGCTTCCAAAACTAAAAACAAAGAGGCAGAACCATCCACAATGCCTACCCACCCCAGGGAAGAGGATGAGGGCATCCCCCTAGATGGTGGGGACAGCACCACTAGGCATACAAAAGGCAGCGAGACCACACACGAGCATACCTCGTCACCCTCCCCACCCCCACCCAACGACACACCCGCAGCCAGCACCATGAATTACCTCGTGGCCACCGTTGAGTCCCTACAACGGGACCTGGCACGGTCCAACCCACAAGCAGCCAAGCTACTAGATGGGATCTTCGTGATCCTAAAATCCATCTCAGAGATCACCAATAATGGAGGTAATTAAAATTATGCAATGGAACTGTAGGGCGATTAACACCGCCCGAGACCTAGTGCAGCACCTTGCAGGAAGCTCCTATCAGGTACTTGCACTACAATCCCTCCACACCTCTCCCCACCAGTTGCCAACCCTCCCAGGGTATCACTACCCTCCCTTCTTCGCAACCGACGACTCCGGCAAGGTTCGAACCGCCACGTACGTCTCCATAGGACTGGCCGCCCGTGCTGGGTCACTTCCAGGCTCCCCCCTGGAAGAAGGCTACGGGGTGGTATCCTCCGTTTCTTTACAAGATGGCCGGTCAGTACACATACTCAACTTTTACAACCCAACCACGTCGCTTAAATTCGAGTGGCTGGGAACCCTCCCGGACAATTGGATCGTGGTAGGTGACTTCAACAGAAGGGACGCCCTTTGGGAGGACGGATACCCCCGCTCCTCACCAGAATTATGCTCCCAACTAGACGCGGCTGACATCGTCCTTCTTAACGATGGGAGACACACGAGGCTACCTGACTGCCCAGAACATGGTACCTCAGCCTTAGATCTCTCTTTCGCATCCCCAAACATTGCGGGGATTACGGAATGGGCGGTCCAGGACGACCCTTTGTCCTCCGACCACCTCCCCATCACCGTCACCTTACACCTCACCCCCACTACCCACCCCCCGCCATCTCAAGCAACTTTCAACCTGGGAAAAGCGGACTGGACGACCTTTCAAGCCCACCTAGCCGACGCCCACCTCAAACTCGAGCTCACCCGCCCGATAGAGGAATTAAACACCCTCTTCACGGACATTGTGCTCGAGGCGGCCCGGCTAGCCATCCCAGTGACTGGCGGTAAGCACGGAAGACGCGGCCATCCATGGTGGACGGAGAACTGCAAGGAGGCTGTTGAAAAGAAAAAACTGGCCTATCAGCGGTACAGGAGGGAGGGCTCGGAGTCCGCCCATATCGCAATGAAACAGACCAAAGCTCTGTGCAAGAAGACCATTGCTCAAGCAAAACTGGACTACTGGAAAAACGTCAAGAAGGACAAGCTGGACCTCACCGAAGCATGGAAGAGGTTCAAGGAAATTAAGAGTCACTACAGATCCCCCGATGATGACCTCAAGGCTCCCGATGGGAGGGTGTTGCGCACAGCCGAGGATAAGGCAGAGGGGCTCCTCCACCACTTTGCCAGCGCGAGCTCCTCAGCTAGCCTCCCCGCTGAGAAGCGCAACTTCCGGGCAGCCCATGATGACCTTGTGGACCTCTCCCCCCCCAAGGGGGAGCACACGGACCTCTCGCTCTTCGAGCTGAAGTGGGCTCTCAGGGCCATTAAGGCCACCAAGAAATCCCCAGGTGCAGACCAAATTGAGTACCCACTTCTGCGACACCTCCCTCCCGCCCTCCAGCAATCCTTGTTGGCGATCTACAACAAATGCTGGAGAGAAGGCTTGGTACCACTGGCATGGAAACATGCAATTGTGGTCCCCATTCCCAAGGCAGGAAAACAGAGGAACCTGGTGGAAAACCACCGGCCCGTGGCCCTCACCTCCCATGTCGGAAAGGTCTACGAACGTATCATCCTGAACCGCCTAAGCCACCATGTGGACTCGAACAAGTGCCTCCCGAAGCTTCAAGCAGGGTTCAGGAGGGGTAGAAGCGTAACGGATCACGTCGTGAAGCTCGCCGAACACATCCGGAGAGCCCGAAGGCAGAGAAGAATTCTTCACACTTGTTTCCTGGACATCTCCAAGGCTTTTGACACCGTTTGGCACACAAAGCTCCTATTGAAGCTGAAGTCCATAGGGGTCTCCCCGGCAATCTTCAACTGCGTGAAGTCGTTTCTCGCCGGCAGAACAATTGCGGTTCGGTGGAAAGGGATCATCAGTTCGCAAGCCAAAATCGACATGGGGGTCCCCCAGGGCTCCGTCGTCGCCCCCCTACTCTTCACCCTGCTACTAGCGGGGGTGGGAGAGGGGGTGAGACATGACACCATAGTCACTGCCTACGCGGACGACATAGCCCTCTGGAGGAAGTCCAGGTACCGACGGCCAAAGAAGAACTCTGCAAACCATCGGGCGGAGGTAAGGGTATTTCAAGAGCAAGTGGACGTGGTCGTAAACCATCTCATGGACCTTGGATTCACCCTCTCCGGGACCAAAACTGTATACATGCCGGTGCACAGCAAGGGTTATAACGCAGGTCAGTATCCGGACTGGAATCAAATCACGGTCTGCGGTACTGCTGTGAAACCCGCTGCCTCCGTCCGCTACCTGGGGGTCACCTTCCAGCGGGACGGCCTTTGGAACGAGCACCTGAGACTAGCCTGTCTCAGTGCCAGACGGGCGCTCAATCTCGTCAGAGTCATCCGTCGGGAGAAATGGGGCCAACGCAGGGAAACCCTGATTCCCATCATTCAGAGCCTCGTGCGTTCCCGCCTTCTCTTCGGCGCCCCCGCTCTCCACGACCTCCCTCCGACGGCCGTGCAAAGAATGGCTCGGGTAGAGTGCCAAGCGCTCCGCCTAGGGCTAGGACTAGCAAAGTCGGTTCCCCAGGCCCAAATCTACAATGAAGCCGGCCTACTACCACTCTGGCATTGCCTGAAGAAGGATGCCTGTACATACCTATTCAGCTCTGCAAGGGTACCTAACTCCACAGATGAAGAGATGGATGAGAGCTGGAACTCAGCCTCCACCCCCGTTCCCGTTCACGGCCTTCCCTTTACAGTAAGGGACATCTGCAAGAAGGCCAAAATCCAACTTGGCCAACGCCGGAGGATTGCCCAGTGCCAGGTGGACCCCTTCCCTCCGTGGGCCCTCACCCCTCCTGAGGTGGAGCTTAACCTTCCCGGAGTTAGCCGTCGAGACGACCCACACACGCTTGCAGCGCGAGCAAGGGAGCAGATAGCGCTCAAATACCGTGACGACCTGCTGATATATACAGACGGATCAGTGTTCGAAGATGGACGCTCAGGAGCAGGCATCTACCTGTACAACACAAAGGAAGCTCACCCAGTGAAACTACCCCCCACCACCATCCTCACGGCTGAGCTTGTCGCCATCAGAGAGGCAGTGCAAACTGTACTCGCCCTTCCCCACCCACCACCGCAGGTAACGGTGCTATCAGACTCGAAATCTAGTCTAATAGCTATCCAGAACGGCAGCTGTGCGTCACGTCCCGCCATCCTTAACGACGTCCTCTGCCTTCTAACGGAGGCCGGCAGGGCAGGAGTCCACTTCCGATTCCAATGGGTCCCCTCGCACGTGGGCCTCCTTGGCAACGAGATGGCAGACAAAACTGCCAAAACAGGTGCCACATTGCCTAACAGCAAAGTCACCTCAATCCAACCCTCTGCACATGACTTCTTTTGCAAAATTGACCGCGCTGCCTGGGACATCTGGAAATTGGAGTACCACTCTACTGCTGTTGAATGTGGATGGCTCCTTAAGACCTGCCTTGGACCGACCCCCCCTACCTTCTCCTCTCTACCCCCGTACATTGCGGCAACAGTCAGCAGGATACGGGTGAATCACTGGCGGACCAAATATACCACTTCCCGCTGCACCTGTGGCGCAGAAGTATCTTTCAAGCACTGCCTCTTCTTGTGCCCCGAATTGGAAGCCCACTTCCGGCCCCTAAGGGCAAACTTCAATGACCCTGCCACAGCCCTCGAACGCCTCATTGCGGACTCCTCCTCCAAAGTCGACCTCCTCGTCCTTGCAGCCAACCTCGTCTGCTCCTCCCCAGTCGAGTGACTGCTGTAAACACCCCGACCACCCCCACATGCACCCGCATGCCCACAAGCGAAAATCAAAACTCTTACCCAATTACACAACTTCTCAAATCACCCCAACACTTCCCTAACATCTCCAAATACACTATTTGAAGCCACCCAGAAACTACAAGCCAGTCCCTAAATCGGCTAGCTCCGCTGGGACTAAAATCACAAAACTAGAACTAGAAGTTTTCCATAGTAATAAGTTCAGCATCATGGAGAACGATACAGCCTTTAAAGAAGTTATGCAGAGGTTAGCCGAGCGCCAGGCAGCTTCAACAAAAAGTCCAACGATCAGTGAAGAAAAGTACGACGCCATCAGATGTCACCTGCTGGATCCTAGTGAGAAGGTCGACCCGCACTTTCGACATTGGGTAAAGAGAAGAAAGTTCCAGATCGTTAACATCCCCGGCCTCGGACTTCATCAAGTTCTGGTCATCCCAAATGAGCAAAGAAAACAACTTGACGGTTGTGCCAAATTTCTAAGGGTAGTTCACGCCGGTAATCTATATGATGTCGTCAAGGGAATTCATGTGGACGAATTGAGTCACTGCGGCTACAAGAAATTAAAGAACTACGTAGATCGACATTACTTTGGCATCACACGTGGCTTCATCCAGGAGTACTGCAAACACTGTCCAGTATGTCAACTGAGTCAACCGCAAGTGACAAGACCACCACTTCGACCGATAATCCACAAAGACTTCCTTGAGAGAGTTCAAGTCGATCTCATTGACATGAGACATTCACCAGATAGGGATTACCATTACGTCGGCCACTTCATGGATCACTTTTCAAAGTACCATGTACTGTTTCCCCTCAAGCAGAAGTCTGCAGAAGAAGTTGGAAGATTACTTGAAGAGCGGGTGTTGGCATACTTCGGACCACCGAATATTTTCCATTCGGACAATGGCAGAGAATTCGTGAACCAGCTTATCCAGACATTGTTCAGCAGATGGGGAGGAAAGACTGCATTTGTCAACGGCCGTCCACGTCATTCCCAGTCACAAGGACTTGTTGAAAGAGGAAATCAGATTGTAGAAAAGAGGATCGCTGCGATGAAGCAAGAGGAAAAGATCGACGATGATGCAGTGCAGTATCCTTGGGCATCGTGGCTGCCACGCATACAGTTCTCCATGAACTGTACCAAACATGAAACTATTCAAGATGCTCCCTATCACGTTGTCTTTGGGAGAAGTGTACCTGCTGGGCTATTTCCTGGTGCCCAAGGCTGCTTTGCAGAGGAAGATATCCGTGATGTTGAAGACCGAACCGAAGATAAAGAAGACGAAATTAGCCAGCCGCCACCTCCAGCCCAAGAACTGATCAGCCAGCTATCGCCAAGGACGAACCTGATATTGAAGCCTATCGCAGCACCGCGTCTTTTCAAGCCTGCACCACGAAAAGACAAACAGCCATCACAGCCACCACTAGATGATGCCACCAACCAGCCATCACCCTTGCCACAAGAAGACCCTTCCCAATCACTACCACTGGATGACAGTCCAGACGCATCACTGTCGCCACCGCAACCTGAACCACCAGTAACTCCTGAAAATCAACCATCGTCAACTCGCCACTCCTCCATTCGCAAACGAGCTTTGGAGAATACGTATATTTCAGCTGCCAGGATGTCAGAGTTTTACAACAGGAGGAAACGAGTTCAAGTTCAAGAGTTTTCTGTGGGAGATCGTGTCAGCGTTGCTGTACCAAAGTTGGACCGAACAGCAATGGACTTACCTCGTATACCAGCTGTCGTAAGCGCCATCCATGGGAGCATGGCCAAGAAATATTCGCTTAGTACAGCTTACGGGGTGATTAACACTAAGTTCACGGGAGGCGACCTCCAGGCGTACAGCGGTGATGTTGAGATGAGCATTGAAAAACGCATAAGTCTACGTGAGGCGGCTCAGAAATTTAATCCGGAAAATCAATTCCTGAAAGCGTATTGTTCCTGCAAGAGTAGCTGCAAAACTGACAAGTGCTCATGCCGGGCCAATGGAATTCAATGTTCTACGCACTGCCATTTAAGATCCACATGCGCAAACAGAGCCGTTTAATGTGAATGTACAATATATGATAAATGACTATTTCTTTATTTCCGTTTATTTTTGTGCTTGTATTTGAGATGTAGTGTAGTATATTATATTTCAATATATTTTAAAACTTTTAACTATATAAATTATATGTTATCAATCCTTCAGTCATTTTAAAAAGATCCAGCGTGTTTCTTGTTAACTAAATAAATTATATGTTATCAATCTTTTGTTTCCTTCAGTCATTCAACAAGCCACCACAATAGTCATCCTTTATTCATAGAGAAAAAAAAATAGTTAACAAAGACTGGGAATTTATTAGATTGAGAAATATAGCAAATTAAAAGAAGCAGCTAAAAAACATCAGCATTAAGAAAAAAAGAAAGATTGGCATTGTTTATTATTTATAGACACGTATAACATACATTGTTTTTAATACAATGTAATATAATCATTCAAGAAAGATTGAAATTTATGTTTAGATAAATCTTTATGTATAGACATATAATATGTAAAATAATCATTCAATTTAATGAGTTTTCAATTATGTAAGACGATTAGAATTACCGGTAATTGTCAACACAAGGAAGATTGAAATTTATGTATAGACACGTGTAATACACATTATTTTTATTTTCATTCAAGAAAGATTGAAATTTGTTTAGATAAATCTTTATGTATAGACACATATAATATACATTATTTGAAATTATGTAAGACTATTAGAATTACTGGTATTTGTCAACATTCTAACACAGATATCATCATGAGAAACAGTTTATTGATCGCGGATTTCTTCCACGAGGAAGGAAATCATTGACATTTGATATGCCGGATCTGGGACATAATCCCTCCCGGACACAATCCCCCTGGACAAAATACTTCCTGGACAGAATCCCTCCACAAAAGTGAGCGGGCTGGACAATATCTCCCCACATTATTCAAAGGAGCAGCTCTCCCATTATGTATCATCACATGCAAAGCAATTAACATCTTACCTTACCTACCGAGGTGCTAATGAATACAGTACATTTATATACTTGTTTGAATAAATCGTTTATGAAAAAAGTTTTTCTGCTTCACTACTACACCTCACAAACATATATGAAAATATTATATATATTAAAATGCATAAATAAACATATACTCACATATACAGCCAAATATTATATGAGAATACATTAATATATGAGAATACATTAATATATGAGAATACATTGATATATGAGAATACATTAATATATAAATACATTAATATATAAATACATTAATATATAAATACATTAATATATAAATACATTAATATATAAATACATTAATATATAAATACATTAATATATTAAAATACATAAATAAACATATACTGTCCAGGGGGATATTGTCTTGGGATCCGGGACATAATCCCTCCCGGACACAATCCCCCAGGACAAAATACCTCCGGACAATATCCCTCCTGGACAGAATCCCTCCACAAAAGTGAGCGGGCTGGACAAAATCCCCCTACATTATTCAGATTAGCAGCTCTCCCATTATATACCATCACATGCAAAGTAATTAACATTGCACTTTACTGAGGTGCTAATGCATGCAGTACAGACATTTATATACTTGTTAGAATAAATCATTTATGAAAACAGTTTATTGCTTCACTACTTCACCTTAGAAACATATATGAAAATATTATATATTAAAATACATAAATAAACATATATTCACATATAAAGTCAAGTATCATATGAGAATATATATCAAAATACATTAATATATAAATACATTAATATATTGAAATGCATAAATAAACATATACTCAAGGAGGGATTCTATCCAGGGGGTATATTGTCTTGGGGGGGATTCTGTCCAGGAGGGATATTGTCTGGAGGGATTTTGTCCGGGGGGAATGTGTCCAGGAGGGATTATGTCCGGACACCTTGTCTTGGGGGGATTCTGTCCAGGAGGGGTATTGTCCAGGGGGATTGTGTTCTGAAGTTGCATATGTTTACGCTTAACTCATTTCTTTGTCTACTTCAAATTTAAAACGCCAAAATGCCATTAATTATTCTTATTTTTTAAGCACCAGCATTACTACTTTGGTTATTTTCTATTTATATTTTTATTTACTTTTATTTATTCATGAATGAATGAACAACATAAAAAATCCTTTTGATGCCAATTAAGTTGAAATAAGGCATCACTTAAGAGCGGTATATATGAATGAAGCCGAAACCTTCGGGATTGACAATTTCATGAGGTCGAAACGTCCGAGGACGGATCATCTCTGTGGCCCAAAGAGGTTGCAGGCTCCACCCCAAGGAGAGTGGACATTTAGGCCTCGTGGAATTGTCGAACCTGGACGTTTCGGCTACTTTCATATATACCGCTTTTAAGTGACGTCTTATTTCAACTTCTTGCGACTTGTGACTTCACAAGGTCATTTCAAAATCATCCTAAAATAAAATCTATTCAGTGTATAACCCATTGGATTTGAGATACATTTTCACTTCTAGGAAAAGATGGTTTTGCTTTGCAAGGGAATTTCAGTCAGAAATATAATGTGTTAAAATATACATATTTTTTACTTTCTATTTTATGTGGAAGAAAATGTGTTTTTCCAAAATTTGTTACTCTTGACCTGAGGTCAACCGATCATCCTTGTACTTGATCTCAAGTTATCTATTTGATCAATGAAAATGGCCCATCCCAAATGCTATATAATAGGCCATAAAACGATATCAGCAATCAAAAGCCGAAAAGCCACCTAAGAGACAAGTTAAGCGTAAACATATGCAACTTCAGAATAAACTTAATACTTGTGTGAGCAGCATCGCAATGGCATATCAAATGTCAATGATTTCCTTCGTCGTGCTGGAAGAAATATGCAATCATGAACTGAAAAATTCAATAAACTGTGTTTCGCATGATGATATTTGTGCTAGAATGTTGACAAATACCGGTAATTCTAATCGTCTTACATACTTGTAAATCTATTAAAGTAAATAATTATATTACATTGTATTGAAAATAATGTACATTATATGTGTCTATACATAATAAAGAATCATCTATACATAAATTTCTTTCAATCGGTTTGTACAGTATAAAGGTATAGAAATACTCGTCGAGAAGAGACATTGTATTTAGAATAATTCATACTGTATGTGTCTATGAATGATAAAGAATTATCTATACATAAAATTCAATCTTTCCTTTTAATACTGACGTTTTAAGCTGATTATCCTATTATAACTTTAAGATGAAGACTACTTGTCCAGAAGACTAAACGTTTTAAGCTGATTATCCTATTATAACTTTAAGATGAAGACTAATTGTCCAGAAGACTAAATGTCCGAAGACTAAATGTCCACAGTTATTTTTCAAAGGAAGACTAATTGTCAGAAGACTAAATGTCCATAGACTAAATGTCCAAAGACTAAATGTCCAAAGACTAATTGTCCAAAAGACTAGATGTCTGAAGACTAAACGTCCTACAACCGGATCCTCCCTACATGCACAGAATGAGGGGCATTTTTGACTCAGTTAAATGACATTTTTTTTTTTTTTTTTTTTTAAGTTGGCTGATTATTCGCCTTCTTTCAGTACGGGAAGAGAACAGGATCATTTCATGCTAACAGTTTAATCTTAAAGACTGCCTTTCAACCCCATAGTAATTTACTGACCACCCTCGACCCCATAGTAATTTACTGACCCCTTTCGACCTCCTAGCAATCTAATGACCCCCTTTCAATCTCCTACCAATCTAATGACCCCCTTTCGACCCCATGGACGGTCTCATCGACCCCCTAGCAATCTACTGACCCCCTTTCGACCCCTTGGCTATTTGTCCACCCCTGCGGGGTCGATATCGACCACTTTGGGAAACCCTGTGTTGGTTGTTGCTGGAATGTTTTGTCAGCAACAACCAACGCTTCTATCCATGGGGACAATATCGCATCGAAAAGGTGGGAGTCATAGCAGGGATAGTAAAATCTAAAAGTGATTGATTGTTTGTCTATTTGATGGATTGATTAACTGATTTCTTAGTAATTTAATCATTAAATAATTAACTTATTTCATTTATTTGTCTATTTGTTGACTCATTTATCTATCTATTTATTCACTTATCTATATATTTATTAATTTATTGTAGATTAATCTCCATTCTCTTCTTCACAATGCCTGAGCCAGTCTTCCAAATTCTTAGTCGTTACAAGCCATATTCGTTCTTTTTCTAATGATACAAACGACAAAGGAAATCAGAAACCAAAAAGTGAATACGAATATTTCAAACTCTAGTTAATATCTTACCAATGTTATTCTGCTTTATTATGTACTCTTAACAGCTGGTAGCGGGTTGCCCACCACCAATAAAGCTAAAAAAAAAATCGAGATGCGGACGAAAGAATTGTTCATGAATATAATGATGAAAGAAACTCTTTGGAATAGCACATAACTATCAAATGAACTAGTTTTTTTTTCTTTAGAATTATTGTGCAATACCCATTTTTTATCTGTCTTATAGAATAAGAACATAAGAATTGTGCCGTTACGAGAGGTAACGGGGCTTTTTTATACGTCCGTGTATCCCCATGTTTACATATCTTTTTGTCGTAAGGCTCGTTTCCCCTCGGAAGAGGTTTTCAAGTTTGTTTTTTGTAATGCTTTAATTTAAGTATGCTGCGAGCAGAAGCTTCGTCTGCTTAAGAATACTATCGTTGTAAGTTGTCTGCAAGCTGTGCTGCAAGATAACATCTCATTATTTGTGCAACGTGCACTTAAAGAATTAGACTTAAGAAGGTGTGTAAGAACCGGTTACTGTGGTGTGATGTCACGTCACCTCTAGGCGCCAGTCTTGGTCCGATCTAGAAAGATGTACAGCTGCACAGAAAACTATCGTTAGTAAATCACGCTAATCATTTTGACACAAAACAACGAAACTATTTGAGACAAGTTGAAGTCTCCATCGGAAATAAGATTATCATGTCATAGTGAATCCATATGAACTCCGGAACTATTATTCGATTCATATTCATTCAGAAGGAATTCGAACAATTCGAACCCCAGAAATACCAACCCTTCGGTATCATAAGGTCATGTTCATTAGCGAATGTTTCGACACCCCTACTAACGATAGTTTTCTGTGTAGCTGTACACACCCCACGCCTAGCCAAACAATGTAAGTCTTAAAACTCTTTGTATTTGAGGTTTAGAGTATTCTAGTGCATCCTTTGTAATACCTTTTTCTTGTGTAGCCTTTAGCCTATAGTAATTATAGTACTTTTTACAGTTTTTCATCAATTCCAACGTATTATCGAACGATGGATCAGATCTGCATTAAATACGCATCAAATATCCCCGTGATTCTATAACCTTCAGTCCCAAGTCTGTCTACGTCACGGACGCTATGATGTTGACTGTCTATTTGATCTGCGGAGTCCCAGTTGGCTCCGCCATAATGAAAAAATTGTTCGATAGAAACGAACAGATGAAGAAAGCATAGGAATGAGGTCTCGGCCAGACCACGCCCTGCACGCCGTTGCCACGTCTAGATTCCCCTCGTCGTCACCACATGAACTTGATGTGCCGCCTTCCTGGCATAAGTTGCGTGTGTATGCTTAAGTGTAGTGGCTCAGGTTAAGTGTAGTGGCGCAAGTTAAGTGTAGTGGCGCAAGTTAAGTGTAGTGGCGCAAGTTAAGTGTAGTGGCGCCAAAGTGTAGTGATCTTGTGTCGTCTTAGTGATCGTATCGGCGCGCGAGTGTGATGTGGCAACAACGTATGGTTGCCAAGTCCCAACAGTGTTTACATAACAAACCTCGTCGCAGTTAAGCATGTGTTTTTCCTTTGAAGGCAAGCTACCTTGCCTAAAATCCTGTCATATGTTAATATAAGCATGCGACTAATGTGCATTTTTAGATTGAACCAAATGTAGGGTTTAATCTGTTGTTGTCTACCTCAATAGTCGTATAGTTAGGAGTGTGGTAACGTACTCCGTGGTTTTCGATTAAGTTCGAGTTTTCCTTGTCTTCTTTATCATATTACTGTCTTGTCTCTCACTGTTTCTCTCGCTTGGCAATATGTCTTCCAACCACAGTATAGATGAAGGACCCGTCTCCGGTAGGGTCAGAGTCCTCACGGCTGAAGGGCAAGAGGCTTTTCAGAGAGCGTCTGATCAGCATGAAGAGAGGGTAAAGGCGAGTAGAGAAGGAGTACAAGCCTTATTGGAAGAACCGAATCATAGTCCTTGGTTGTATAAGGCCCACGCTGTGTACCAGGATACTGTAAAAAGGTATCTGGAATTCTTAATGCGTGAACGTACTTCAGAAAGTCTGGCTCGTGCTGAATCAGTGAAGCACGAGGACAGGGATTTTCGGGCATCTTTTCGTCAGGTAATCAGTAATTATGCTTCCTCTTCCCCAGTTGATGTCACGGAAGAGGAACACCACACTGAACCGTTTTTACAAGATGACCCGAAGTCCAGTCAAGTTCCTTTATCCCTCGTCGACCACTCTGAGTTTTGTATGCCCCCTTCCATGAAGGGCAGTTCAAGAAGGTCGGTTAGGTCAGGTCGCTCCAGTAGCACCAGTGTTAGTGTTGCAAGGAAGCAACGAGCCAAGGTGGAGACCGCTCGTATCAGAGTCAAGTTTGCCGAACAGGAGGGTCAGCTTATGAAAGAGAAGGCTGACAAGGAAGCTCAAAGGTCAAGAGAAGAGGCTGAATTGCAGGCCAAGTTCAAGGTTATGACACAGCAAAGGGAGTTGGAAGAAGCCGAAGCCGAACTTAGGCACTTGGGAGCCGACGATGATTGGGAAACATGCAGTGACTGGGACCAATTAAGAGGTACAGTCGCTACCCGCACCCAACTATATGTGGAGCAACAGGGTGGTATAGTTGATGTTTCCGCTAGTCAGAAGGATCCGGTAGGCTTGAATCCTGAGAGCCCTGTTTTCAAGCCCTGTTCTGATTTCAGAGTTAACTCACAGCCTGCTAACAATGTTCCATTCAGTTTTGAACCTCGTACCGAAAAGGTAAAGGTGAGGTCTGTGCAACCTGCGCAGCAACCTGTTGCTAACCATGTTTCTTATGCGTCACCACCTGTAGTAAAACCTCCTCGGAGTGCATCTCCTAGATTGGGGACAACCTCCAATTCTGCCGATTTGAGCAAGTTCTTCTTGCGGAAGGATTTACTTCTTAGCAGGCTGTCTACGTTTGATGATACTGCGGAAGACTATGCTGTTTGGAAAGAGAGTTTCAAGGAAGTCGTGCAAGAGTTAGGCACCTCATGTAAGGAGGAAATAGACCTGTTAGTTAAGTACCTAGGTCCTGAGTCCAAAGAATGGGCCCGTACAACCAGAAACTCAAATGCCAAGAATCCAATCCTGGCGTGCAGTAGAATTTGGGAGCGCTTGGATGACAGGTTTGCTGCCCCTTCGATCATTGAGACTTCAATTAAAAAGAAGCTCGCCAACTTCTCTAGGATTTCACCTAGAGACACCTTAAGGTTATACGACCTGTGTGACATTCTGTACCAGATAGAAGCCTTGAAGGCTAACCCTGTATACAGTACACTGTTTGCATATTATGACGCCTCGTCAGGCATCAATCCCATTGTCGCAAAACTTCCACCCTGTATACAGAAAGCGTGGACTGGCAGAGCCATGAACTACAAGACTGCTCACGGTGTGCCGTACCCACCTTTCTCCTTCTTCATTGAGTTTGTGAAGGAGATGGCAAGGGTCGAGAATGATCCATGTTTCTCTTATCAAAGCCTGGGAGCCGATGGTTTTGTGAAACCAGAGAAGCCACCTCCCTCTAAGTTTCCTCAAGTGCGTGTGAAGAAGACTGACACCATGTTGTCCAGTGGCAGTAAGACGACCACGGGCGCTGACAGGTCTGTTGGCGCCGCTAGTCCTACCGAGCAAAGAAAGGCAGAAAAGGGAGATTTTTGCGTCTACCATGATGCCTACGTACACCATTTGGATTTCTGCAGGGCTTTTCGCACCATGTCTGTGAGCGAGAGGAAGGTTTTCTTAAACGATAAAGGAGTGTGCAACAAATGTTGCAAAGGTAACCATCCTCCTTCCAGCTGCAAGGAGAGAACCTTCTGCAAACTCTGTAAGGCCCATACTCATGTGACTGCCTTACATCACGATGAACCCAGGTCGAAGAGGAGTTCGACTCAAGCGGTTACACAGCATGGAAGGGAGGTTGCTCAAGATAAAACACCTCGCTCCCCTGCAGTCAATCAAGTGCCGCTTCCAAATGTTCTTACCCCCATAGTAAAGACTCAGGGAGGGGAGGATGCTGCGGTCAATTCCAAATGTACCTTGATATGCAGTAACCCCACCTCCATGAGTAAGTCCTGCACCAAGACCTTCTTGGTAAAGGTCTATCCTGAAAGTAAGCCAGAGCTCGGAGTGTGGTGTTATGCCATCCTAGACGATCAGTGCAATTGCTCTTTAGCAAGGTCTGAGTTTTTCGATTTGTTTGACAAGCTGAGCAAACGGGTTTCATATCGTCTAGCTACCTGTGCAGGTGTAACGGGCGCTTCTGGGCGCACCACCAAAAATTACACCATCGTGTCTTGGCATAACTCACAAGAGGTACATATCCCTCAGTTAGTGGAATGCGACAGCATTCCCAATGTAAGAGAAGAGATACCCACCCCCGCCATAGCTCGTGGTTATCCCCATCTGTCCGATCTGGCCGAATGTATTCCACCTCTGGTTCCTGAAGCTGAGATTCTACTCATCATTGGTCGAGATGTGCCTTCAGCTCATTACATTTTTGACCAGAGAATTGGACCTGTCAATGCCCCTCTAGCTCAACAGACCAGTCTGGGTTGGGCAATCATTGGGGAAGTGTGTCTCCATGGCACTTGTAGGCCTCCTGTCATTAGCAGTTTCAAAACATCCTTTGTACATGATAGACGTCCCTCTATAGTCGCACCATGTGGTAACCAGATTCATGTTTCTGAAGTAAAGGATGATTTGTTCAAGGTAACCAAAGATGATGACAAGGCTGCCCTGTCGATTGAAGACAGGAAGTTCTTGGATGTCATGAACTCAGAGTTCCGCAAGGATCAAAGTGGTCATTGGGTCGCGCCACTGCCTTTCCGTCCCAATGTTGTAGCCACCAGTAATAATAGAGACTTTGTGTGGCACCGCACACTGTCTCTCCATCGTAGCCTCAGCACAAAGCCTGAAAAACGTCAGCATATGATGGCCTTCATGCAAAAGATGTTAGATCGTGGGCATGCTGAGGTTGCACCACCATTGAAGTCTGATCAGAAGTGCTGGTATCTTCCATTGTTTGGGGTGTACCACCCTAAGAAACCTGACAAGATCAGGGTTGTGTTCGACTCTTCTGCCAAATCCAGAGAGTTCTCCCTAAATGATATGCTGATGTCAGGTCCTGATATGACAAACAGTATTCTCGGGATTCTTCTACGTTTCCGTCAGGAAGCTGTAGCAGTGGCAGCTGATGTAGAACAGATGTTCTACAATTTCAAAGTGAAGACTGAGCAAAGAGATTACCTCAGATTCTTCTGGTACAAGGATAATGACCCTGATGAAAGGTTGATTGAGTATAGGATGACTGTTCACGTTTTTGGGAACACGCCATCTCCCGCCATTGCCACCTATGGCTTGCGTAAGTCTGTAGAAGATGCCTCTCCTGAAGTTCGCTATTTCATAGAGAACAATTTCTACGTGGATGATGGGTTAGCATCTGTGCCAGATGCGGAGACTGCTTACAAGTTAATCCAAGACTCTAAGTCAGCACTCCAAGAAGGAGGACGCCTGCGCTTGCACAAGATCACTTCCAACAGTCCGCTCGTGACCTCAGCTCAGTCCGCTCGTGACCTCAGCTCAGTCCGCTCGTGACCTCAGCTAGAGACCTCGTTTTTCTGCACAGACACCAGCTAGCGAATACCTGTGAATTTTATATCTCCGAATAGTGTTAAGTGATTGTGTTGTGTTTTTGTAATTGTATACGCATAGCGCTATACAGTTACAGATATAATATAAAGTGCAGGGTTCTATTTAATTTCAAAACAGTTTTCTGTTACCGTACTCCAAAGGTAGGAGAAATAGTATAAGGTAAGCAGAGTAAGCTTCGCGTATTTAGTTTATTAGAGACCGCTTTGATTTTTGTTGTTGTTGATTTGTATTTTCTCTTTGCCGTTTTTATTGCTAAAGGGGGAGCGAAATGGCTTGTGAAGGTTGCGTGAACCTAGAGGTCCGTCTCAGGATGTGTGAGGAGGAAATTCGGCTTCTCAGGAGTGCGCTCCGTGAGAAGAGTGAACCCTCCCCACAACCCAAAGAGCGTTCCACTTCTTCACCTACTGTCACTGCCATGAGCGAGTGGCGCTCCGTGGGGTCCCGTTTGTCGAGCCCGCGTTCGGTAGACGTGTGCCCTGTGGAGCAACCGCTGGCTCTAGTCAATCGTTTTGCTCTACTGGAGGATGAAGTGGCTGAAAACCAGGAGTTCTTGGTGGTGGGGGACTCCATGGTTCGAGGCTATGACGACATCCTGCAGCGAAAGACTAAGCGACGTTGCAAGCTTGTATGTCAACCGGGCCGTGGGATCGTTGATTGTACCCGGTCCATCAGGGAGCAAGGACGGAAGAACACGGTTACGATTGTTCATACGGGAAGTAACGATGTAGGTAGGGTGAGATCAGAGGAGCTTGTTCGGAATTACAAGGTCCTCCTTCAGGAGATGAAGGAACGTGGGAGCCGTCACGTAGTCTGTGGGATCCTCCCGAGGATCTACGCAGGTTCGTGTTGGAACAGTAGAGCCATAGGGATCAATGATAGGATATCGCAGTTGTGCAAACAATTGGGATGCCACTTTCTTGATCCTTGGTATCTCTTTTCTAGGCGCCATGACCTTTACGCTTCTGATGGGATCCACCTTACCCGCAGAGGCAAAGATGTTCTTACAAACCTCATTGTGGGAGTTTGTAATGAACTAGCTCCTTTTTTAGGGTAGAAGGCCAAAGGGAAGGGGAAATAGAATGTACTTGGGAAAACAGTGTAGAGTATAGCATTAATGTAGAACAATGTACCAGTATAGGACAAAATATAATTTTAGGATTTAATGTCGCTAGAGGACGAAATGTCACATTAGGATATAATGTCATAGGCCAAAATGTCACAATGGGATGTAATGACAGTGGAGGACAAAAGATCACGATGGGAAGTAATGATAGTGGAGAACAAAATATCACGATAGGATGTAATGATAATGGAGGAGAAAATATCACGGTAGGATATAATGTCATTGAAGGCCAAAATGTAATTTTAGGAAGGGATACCGGACAGAATGTCAATGAAGGCCAAAATATCATGATAGGATGTAATGTCGCTAGAGGACGATATGACACATTAGGATGTAATGTCATAGGACAAAATGTCACAATGGGATGTAATGACAGTGGAGGACAAAAGATCACGATGGGAAATAATAATAGTGGAGAACAAAATATCACGATAGGATGTAATGATAATGGAGGAGAAAATATCACGGTAGGATATAATGTCAGTGAAGGACAAAATATAATTTTAGGAGGAGATACCGGACAGAATGTCAATGAAGGCCAAAATATCAAGATAGGATGTAATGACAGTGGAAGACAAAAGATCACGATGGGATGTAATTATAGTGGAGGAAAAAATATCACGGTAGGATATAATGTCACTGGAGGACAAAATATAATTTTAGAAAGGGATGCCGGACATAATGTCACTGAACGATGGGAGGCCGGCGTGAATCACGGTGACGTAGGGGGACAAAATGTACAAAATAGATCGGATGACCGTAATCGACCAGATGTCCGTAATGGGGGAAATTTTAATTTTGATAGGAGAAATGTTAATGAGGCATTGAATGTCAATGAAGGACCAAATAATAATAATATAGAGCAAGGCATAAATAAAAAACAAAATGATAATATAAGACATGATATTGAAACTCAAAATGTGGCAAAAGGAAATAATCACGAGTTTCTTAAAACTATGTACTTTAATGCTCGTAGTATTAGGAACAAATTTCAAGAAATACAGGCGTATGTCAAAAGCGAAAATCTCGATATGATAGGAATAACTGAGACATGGTTAAATGGTACAGAGTTCGAAGCTGAATTTAATATTGCGGGATTTAAACACTTTCATCAGGATAGAAACCACAAGAAAGGTGGGGGTGTTCTATTGTACGTTAAAAACAATGTTCATGCTTGTGTTTTAGAGAAAGTGAAACAGGATGCATATGACAGTTTGTGGGTTGAGTTAACCCTAACAAATGGACAAAAAATGAATATAGGTGTAATATATAGGCCAAAGACATTATCATTAGCAGACGACAAACTGTTATTTCAAGAACTGTCTAGTTTCTGCAACCGGGATTTATTGATAATGGGTGATTTCAATTTTACTGACATTGATTGGATGACCCTTGAACATGGCCATATAGGTAGTCGCTTGATTGATTTTCTTGGTGACAATTACTTAATTCAGCATGTAAAAGAGCCCACAAGATATGGAAACTTGCTCGATTTATTGATCACTAGCCGCGAAAGCATGGTAACTGATGTAGAAGTCGGTGAATCTGTTGCAAATAGCGATCACAATTTAGTCAGATTCAAACTCCTAAACAATTTTAGAATAGATACTTGTGCTTCTAAAATACCCGATTTCAGTAAAGCTCAGTTCATAGAACTACGTCAGGAGCTTCAGCTTACAGATTGGGAGGCAAAATTAAACGAAAGGCCTGTAGATCAGATGTGGGAAATATTTCAAAAAACGCTCACTAAGATGATTCAAACTTACATTCCTTTTAAGGACAGACGTCCCCCAAATCAGGCTCGCCCAAAGTGGCTCGACAAAGAAACTGAAAAAAGTATTGCTAAAAAGAGACAGGCTTATAAGAAATATAAGTGCTCGGGTGCATCTAATGACTATGAAACTTATGTATCAATACAGAGAGATTTAAAAAAGACAATAAGAAAAAGAAAACGACAATACGAAATGAACATCGCTGATAAATCCAAAGAGAATCCCAAAGAATTCTATAGTTACATTAGAGATAAAAAGGTTGTTAGGAATCACATTGGTCCACTATTATCTGCTGACGGTCAACTTGAATATTCAAATGAAGGAATGTGTAATATCTTAAACAATTATTTTAGCTCGGTATTCGTAAACGAAACACCTCAAAGTGAATTCCAAACTGAAACCTGTGAAAAGTCTGGGGTAAACTTACTACGGTAAATATAACAAAAGAAAAAATTAAAAGGTGTATAGACAAACTCAAAGTTAATAAAACACCAGGGCCTGACGGTTGACATCCAAGAATCTTAAAGGAAATGAAAAATGAGATTGTTGTTCCATTAGAAATTATTTTCAAGAAATCCATCATATCCGGAGATGTCCCAAGAGAATGGAAGCTAGCTAACGTTACTCCTATATTCAAAAAAGGTGACAAAAAGAAACCAAATAACTATAGGCCTATAAGTTTGACTTCGATCGTAGGAAAAATAATGGAAACTATCATCAGAGATGATATCGAATATCATTTAGAAAGTAACCGTTTGATAAATGATAGCCAGCATGGTTTCAGACGGAAACGTTCTTGCGTGACTAACTTACTCGAATTCTACAACACAGTTATCTCGAATTATGACAAAAGAAACAATATAGATTTAATATATCTAGACTTTGCAAAAGCTTTTGATACCGTCCCACACGAAAGACTACTTACTAAATTAGCTTTGCATGGAATAAGTGGTAGCCTATTAGGTTGGACTAGTAATTGGTTGAAAGGTCGAAAACAGAGAGTTGTTTTAAATGGAAAAACTTCTGGATGGAAAAATGTTGCAAGTGGAGTTCCTCAGGGTTCCGTTCTTGGGCCACTTCTATTCATAGTATATATAAATGCTATAGACCATTGACTAGAATCTACTGTTTCCAAATTTGCTGATGATACAAAACTGTGCGGAGTGGCAAATGATCACTCAAACCAATTAGATATTCAAGAAGATTTAGATCAATTACAGCAATGGTCTGAAAAGTGGCTAATGAAATTTAACACAAGTAAATGCAAGGTAATGCACATAGGTAAAAATAACAGTAAGTACGATTACAAGTTATTTGGAAATTCGTTAACAAAAGTGGATAGTGAAAAAGATCTCGGCGTAATTATCAGTAACGACCTCAAATCATCCAAGCAGTGTATTTCAGCCTCTGAGAAAGCAAATAAGATTCTGGGATTGATTGCGCGATCTTTTGATTTCAAAAGTCCATCACTCATTAACAAGCTATATAAATCGTTAGTTCGTCCACATTTGGAATATGCTGTTTCCGTATGGTCACCGAATCTCATTAAAGACATTGACAGACTGGAAAAAGTACAACGGCGAGCCACAAAACTGATTCCAAATATCAAAAATAAATCCATACGAAAATCGACTTAAGCACATGAATCTGTTTTCCCTAAAAAAGCGTAGACTCAGAGGTGACTTGATACAGGTCTTTAAGATTTTAAAGGGAATTGACAACATCAAAAGTGACCAAATTTTCACATTGAATGAGAATCAGACAAGAAACAATGGTCTCAAACTGTCCGGAAATAGATTCAATTTGGAAGTAGGTAGAAACAACTTTGCCAACCGTGTAGTTAATGAATGGAATAAACTTCCTGCACAGGTAGTGCAATGTAGTTCAGTTCGAAGCTTTAAGAATCATTTAGATAAATACCTAAGTAAGATGCTGTAATGATTATAATTTATGTTATATTATTTGTTTTTGTTTTGTTATCATTTGTCTGTCTGATTTTCATTTATTATTAGTTATATGTCAATTTATAATCATTTACTATTTACCTTTTTGTTTGTTATTCAACTATACCTATGCATTTATTTATGTATTTTATTTGTTATTTTTACATTATTATAGTTTTAATTTATTATTAATATGATTTTTTTTTTTTTTTTTTTTTTTTTTGCATCCGACCTAGATATGGATCAAAAGGTCTCCTGTCGGCATGCTCCGCCTTTGTAATCCTTTGTAACAGTAAGGAAGTGCTGGAAAAGTTTGCCACCAGTGAGCTGGCTGATAACCTTCAGGAGCTGAACCTAACTTCTGACTCTATGCCTATGCAGTCTAGCCTGGGCCTCTTATGGGACATCCAAAGAGACGTTTTCGTCTATAAGTTCATGGATTCAGACAAGCCTTCGACAAAAAGAGGGATACTGTCTGTTGTAAATAGTCTGTTTGACCCCATGGGATTCTTAGCTCCAGTAATAATAGTGGGAAAACTACTCCTAAGAGAGATAACCAATCTAAAGTGTGGTTGGGATGAACCCATACCAGCTAAGATCCATACCAAATGGTCCAGATGGCTAACGTCCTTAAGGAACCTCAAGGACATAAGCATCAACCGTCAGTTTGCTAGTATTTCTTTGTCTCAAGCTCACAGGATAGAGCTTCATACCTTTTCAGACGCTTCCAGAGTAGCAGTAGGAGCTGTATCATATCTTAAAGTTTTCAGTGATACCAAAAGCTACCAGGTGTGTTTTGTGAGGGGACAAGCTAAAGTAGCTCCCAACCATGGTCATACTATTCCCAGGTTAGAGTTGTGTGCTGCAGTGATGGCAGTTAATCTCAGCAATTCCATCTCGGATTGCTTGGACAAACCCTTAGACGCAAGGCATTTCTATTCTGACAGCATGATTGTCTTGGGCTATATTCATAATGAAAGGCGTAGATTTCATGTCTACGTGAGTAACAGAGTAGACCACATTAGGTCGTCCACCGAACCTAACCAATGGCATTATGTACCTACAGATTGTAATCCAGCAGACCTGGCTACCCGTGGTCTTGAAATAACCGACCTAAATCAGAGTGATTGGTTGTCAGGTCCCTCAAGCTTATTTGAGGATGTTGTATCCACCAGTGGAAGTTTTCCTCTTGTAAGCCCTGAGACAGATAAAGAAGTAAAGGTATCAGACTACACAATTGAGTCTGAACCCCTTGTTAGTGCAAACAAAAGCAACGTAGAGCCTGCAATTGCGTCATTAGCTCAAAGGTTCTCTAATTTCTCCTGTTGGAGGAGACTTATAAGAGCGGTAGCTCTCCTTAAGCATATAGCCCGTTCTTTCAAACAAGGTAACAAGTGTTGTTCAGGTTGGCATATGTGCAACAAACATAAGTCACCCAATCAACTAGAAGATGCAGCTGATTTCATTGTTCAGACATACCAAAAGGATTATTTCTCGTCTGCCATGACTAAATTGCAAGGTGAAGTTTGTTTACCTCCTTCCAGTCCCATTGCATCTCTGTCTCCTTATTTAGACCAGAAGGGCCTACTTCGTGTAGGAGGCAGGTTGAGTCAAGGCAGTGATGTACTTGGTATGCTTGCAAGGCCTATTATTATTCCAAAGGAATCCCACTTAGGCTTGTTGTTGATCCGTCACTACCATGAGACAGTGCACCACCAAGGGAGAGTGATTACAGAAGGAGCCGTCCGTACAGGTGGTTTCTGGATTTTGGGAGGAAAACGTACCATTTCTAAGGTCATTTCCAAATGCGTCACCTGTAAAAGGGTAAGAGGTAAGGTGTGTGTTCAGAAGATGGGAGACTTACTCGTCGATAGACTTACTCCCAATCCGCCATTTTCCTATGTAGGAGTTGACCTTTTTGGCCCCTGGCATATAAAAACTCGGCGCACTAGAAGTTCCTTCCTCGAAAGTAAAAGATGGGGCGTTCTGTTCACCTGTCTTCTTTCCAGAGCTATCCACATAGAGACTGTAGAAGAATTGAGTGCTTCCTTCATTGATGCCTTGAGGAGATTCATCTGTATTCGTGGCCCAGTTAAGATGATGCGTTCTGACAGAGGCACGAACTTTGTAGGCGCTGTCAAAGCACTGAACTTGCTTGCCATTACCGATGAAGGTGGTGATGTCAATAGTTTCTTGTCAGGTCAAGGTTGCACTTGGTTGTTTAACCCTCCTCATGCTTCTCACATGGGTGGAGCATGGGAGCGTATGGTGGGGATAGTCCGCAACATCATGAATGTGATACTGACTAACCATCACCCCAAGGCATTAACACATGAGGTGTTAGTAACCTTCTTTGCAGAAGTATGTAAGATCGTGAATTCCAGACCTTTAGTTCCTGTTTCCTCGGACCCTAGTAGTCCTTTCATTTTGTCTCCGTCCATCCTTCTCACTCAGAAAACTGATATTCCTGTAATTCTTCCTGAAGAGATAGATTTTAAGGCAGTATACAAATCTCAATGGAAGCATGTCCATCACCTTGCTGAGGAATTCTGGAAGAGATGGAAAAAAGAGTATCTTTCCTCTTTGCAACCCAGAAGAAAGTGGGTCACTTCCTCTCCAAATGTAAAGGTGGATGATGTAGTGTTGGTAAAAAATCAAGAGTGTCCCCAAGGACAGTGGCCCTTGGGTATTGTAAACAAAGTATTCCCTAGCAAGGATGATTTAGTCAGGAAGGTCCAAGTAAGAGTTGTGGTAAACAACAAAGCCCATGAATATGTAAGACCCATTTCTGAGCTTGTGTTGCTAGGTCAATAGATTTGGTAATTTTTCCCCTTAGAAAATTAGGAAGGGAGTGTGCCGTTACGAGAGGTAACGGGGCTTTTTTATACGTCCGTGTATCCCCATGTTTACATATCTTTTTGTCGTAAGGCTCGTTTCCCCTCGGAAGAGGTTTTCAAGTTTGTTTTTTGTAATGCTTTAATTTAAGTATGCTGCGAGCAGAAGCTTCGTCTGCTTAAGAATACTATCGTTGTAAGTTGTCTGCAAGCTGTGCTGCAAGATAACATCTCATTATTTGTGCAACGTGCACTTAAAGAATTAGACTTAAGAAGGTGTGTAAGAACCGGTTACTGTGGTGTGATGTCACGTCACCTCTAGGCGCCAGTCTTGGTCCGATCTAGAAAGATGTACACACCCCACGCCTAGCCAAACAATGTAAGTCTTAAAACTCTTTGTATTTGAGGTTTAGAGTATTCTAGTGCATCCTTTGTAATACCTTTTTCTTGTGTAGCCTTTAGCCTATAGTAATTATAGTACTTTTTACAGTTTTTCATCAATTCCAACGTATTATCGAACGATGGATCAGATCTGCATTAAATACGCATCAAATATCCCCGTGATTCTATAACCTTCAGTCCCAAGTCTGTCTACGTCACGGACGCTATGATGTTGACTGTCTATTTGATCTGCGGAGTCCCAGTTGGCTCCGCCATAAGAATGAAGGAGACTGCTAGGTAATTCCATGTCCATTACCACATGTCATCCCCACCCATAAAGCTGTCTAACCGTTTCTTAAAACAACTGATATTTTCAGCGCTCACTATATGGTTACTAAATCTGTTCCATTTGGGACCACCCATTTAGTCTTCGGACATTTAGTCCTCCAATAATTAGTCTTCTGGCAATTAATCTTAATTTCTAATACAAATGTGGATATTTAGTCTTCAATTTAAAATAAGACAATCAGCTTAAAACTTCAGTTATTATGATTTCATTATCAATTGCTGATTTAATATAACCATTGTATTGCATGTCGTAATAGACGAAAATGTTTAGTATTCCGACTTTATTTTCCCTGCAGTTTCTGCAACATTATTTAGTCACGTGTTATTGTGATTATTTTTGCAAGTCTGGTATGACGTATATTTTGATTGATGTGGTGATAAAATTAGGTATATGTCCAAGTTTGCAGTTTTGTGGACCAGTTGTCCGAAGACGAGTTATCCGATCAGCATATCAGCGAGGAATGTGAAAATTTATATCTTGAGGTCAGGTTTCCCCATTGGAGGTGGTCTTCCAAGTACAAGGATGATCGGTTGACCTCTGGAATAACATTAATCATTTCCTTTCACATATAATAGAAGGTAAAAAATGTGTATATCTTAACACATTATACAACTGACAGACTGAAATTTCCTTGCATATCAAAACCATGTTTTCTTAGAAATGAAAATGTATCTGAAATCCAATAAGGGTTATGCACTCATAATGGATTTTATTTTAGGATAATTTCGAAATTACCTTGTGAAGTCACAATATCTTAAGATAGAAAATTCGCTTCTGTGACTAAAGAAGTTGAAATAAGACATCACTTAAAGCAGTACATGTGAATGGAACCGAAACGTCCGGGGTCGACGATTTCATGAGGCCTAAACAACCGCACACGTTGGGCTCGAGCCTGCACCTTTTTTGGGGCCACGGAGATGACCCGACCCTGGATGTTTCGGCCTCATGAAATTATCAACCCCGGATGTTTTGGCCCCATTCATATACACCGCTCTGAAGTCATGTCTTATTTCAATCTATTTGGCACCAAAAGGAAATTTGTATTATATTCATTAGTTCACTCATTCATTCATTCATTCATTCATTCGTAAATAGATAAATAAATGAATAAACAAACATACAACCAAATAAATAAAATATTAATAATAGATTAACCAAAGCAATTATGTTGGTGCTTCAAAAATATATAGATAGATATAATTATTGGCATTTTGGTATTCTAAATTTGAAGGAGACAATAGTAGACGTGGAATAATTTTCTAAATTAATTAATTCTAAAGAACACCAAAAGAGTAAATGTCCAATTCTAGAAGACTAATTCTGGAAGACTAATTGTCAGAAGACTAACTAGTGGAAAACTAATTGTCAGAAGACTAAATAGTGGAAAACTAATTGTCAGAAGACTAACTAGTGGAAGACTAATTGTCAGAAAACTAACTAGTGGAAGACTAATTGTCATAAAACTCACTAGTGGAAGACTAATTGTCAGAAAACTAACTAGTGGAAGACTAATTGTCAGAAAACTCACTAATTGAAGACTGTCAGAAAACTAACTAGTGGAAGACTAATTGTCAGAAAACTAACTAGTGGAAGACTAATTGTCAGAAAACTCACTAATGGAAGACTAATTGTCAGAAAACTAACTAGTGGAAAACTAATTGTCAGAAAACTAACTAGTGGAAAACTAATTGTCAGAAAACTAACTAGTGGAAGACTAATTGTCAGAAAACTAACTAGTGGAAGACTAATTGTCCAGAAGACTAATTATCAGAAGAATAAATGTCCCACATCCGTCTCATTCATTGACCACCCTACTGATAAACCAATTGTTGCCTATTTCCTTCTTAAATCTAAATTTGTCCATTTTAAACCCACTAATGTGAGTATTGCCCTGTTGTCTTAATATGAAGACCTTGTTAAAGCCTTTGATCCACTTAAAGAACTCTATTAGATCACCCCGCACTCTGTGTCTTTCCAGAGGGTGTAAGTTAAGGTGCCTAAGCCTCTCTTCGTAAGGTAAATTTTTGGGCCCATGTATCATTTTGGTCATTCTCCTCTGTACTGATTCTAGTGAATTGATGTCCATTCTATAAGACAGAGACCAAAACTGTACTGTATAGTCGAGGATAGGTCTAACACTAGATAGAGTTTGATCATTACCTCTGCATTTCTATTTGTAACCGTCCTAGCAATGAAACCTAATGCTCTGTTTGTTTTGTTCCTGCCGCTAATGCATTGTTTCCTGGATTTAAGGTCAGGACTCATTAGAACTCCCAAGTCTCTCTCGCACTCAGTTTTTTTTTTTTCTTCTAAAAACCTGTTATCTAAGCTATATCTATTTTCGGAGTTGTGTAGTTGAATTGGGCCTATCCTTTCCCTATTTTCTTGTTCTGTACAGATGAAAGAAGCCCTTTGGGTTACAAAGGATTACAAAGGCGGAGCACGCCGACAGGAGACCTTTTGGTCCATGTCTAGGTCGGATGCGAAAAAATCATAATAATAAAAAAAATTGATAAATAAAAACTATAATAATGTAAATAACAAATAAAATACATAAATGCATAATAAACAAACAGGCAAATGGCAAACAATAACGAATTGACACATAACCAATAATAAATGAAAACCAAAACAGACAAATGATAACAAAACAAAAACAAATAATATGAAATAAATTATAATCATTACAGCATCTTGCTGGCAACCTTGATTTCATAGTTACGTTTTGCTGTGCGCGTATTCTTTTTAACCAGTTTTGCCATATCATTATATTTTGATCAAAGGTGTGTCTCCCCCATTTTTTATTCTGATGTAAAGTCCTCTTTTCACTCCGATCTCAAGTTTCAACCTGTCCGTCATCCATTTGGGAGTATTATTATTCTTTCGTATTGACTTGAGGGGAATAAATTTATTTTTTTGCATTTAGAAATGAAACTGTTTCGTCCAAATCGCTAAATCTGGTTGACCCCGTGCCCACAAGTGACCTAGCCTAAGGTATGCATACCTTTCGTGACCCGACTACTCACCGCGCTAATGACGTCCTGTCACAGCCCCCTGGTTCGGTCCCGTAAGTGATCAAATGTCTCGTATAGTTTTTCGTCTTGTCAAAATTGGCTCTTCTGAAGTCTGGTACTTGAACGTTATTCATACTTTAATTGTACCCATATAAAATATCTTGTTTCTTGATGATCGCTAGAGCCTAGACTATTTCCCACTTTTACGTTACTCGTTAGGTGCTCATTATTAGGAATAAGTCCAGAGTATCCTCTTCCCTCATAGGATCGGTAATTATTTGTTTTAGGAAGTTTTCCTGCACCACATCTATTAAAAATTTCGCTTCCTGGACTACTAACATTTGCCAGTCAATGTTTCTATAATTAAAATATTCCATGTTCACAACGTTTTTGTACTGGGACGCCCTGCGAATTTCATGAATCGGGGGGGGGGGGTCAGTCTGCTCAATGCTGAGGTTAGCAGGTCTATGGTGTACGGACGGATCCGGGACATAATCCCTCCCGGACACAATCCCCCCCGGACAAAATACCTCCGGACAATATCCATCCTGCACAGAATCCCTCCACAAAAGTGAGCGGGCTGGACAAGTTATCTTCTTGCCTTACCTTACCGAGGTGCTAATGAATACAGTGCAGCCATTTATATACTTGTTTGAATAAATCATTTAAAGGAAAAAAGTTTTTTACTTCACTACTACACCTTACAAACATATATGAAAATATTATATATCAAGACATAAACATAAACTCACATATACAAATATATGAGAACATATATTAAAATACATTAATATATTAAAATACATAAATAAACATATACTTGAGGTGGGATTCTGTCCAGGGGGGATTCTGTCCAGGAGGGATATTGTCCGGGGGGATTGTGTCCAGGAGGGATTATGTCCTGACACCGTACGGACAAACGCTCACATCCTTAATTAAAAAGACAGACAAATGCTCACACCCTAAAAATCTTACACGCCCTGATGGCATTCTTATCTAAATCTATGTGATTTTTGGGGGGACTATGACTTTATTCTTATTAACATTATTTTTTTAAATCTGATTTTAATTTTGTTTCCTTTTAATTATTGGACCGCTTTCTTTGAAATTCAAGGTAAGATAGAATAGAATACGAGTAGTTTTCAAAAATATTACAATGCTTTAAGAATCTTATTTGAGATAGTGTCCATTAATTGGCATTGGTATCAAAAACTTTTGATTAAAGATAATGATAACAGTTTATGTTGGGGTAATATTATTTTGTTTGAAGGAATCCTAATTGATTTTATTTTATTAAAGAAATGTTTTTCTTAATTTGTTTCATGTTTGAAGGACCCCTGATTGCGTTTTGATGTTTTTTTTTATTTTTTTTTTTATAAAGTTTGTCCAAACAGATGTTTTTCCAATGTTTGAACTTTGATGTGAGATTATTATGAGTGGATAAATGTTTTGAATAATTTAAGAATCATTTGTTTATCTTAATTGCAGAACTTTGGTAAAAAACTTATTAAATATTACAGTTTACATTTTAGAGAGTTGTAAAGCATTACATATTTATTTGAACTTTATAAGTGAGATGTTTTTATGATTCATAGCAATTAGCAAACTTATACTTTTTAAATGTGATTAACCTTTTGCATACGTTTTTACCTGCTTATTATTCACACTTCTTCATCCAATATCATATAAAAGAAAGACTGAGAAGTATAGGCCTGCATGTTCATGTTACCATGGAGGTCATAAAGACAAATAAGGGTGTAGTGAAGTTGTGTTACAATGGTTACATGTATGTTGAAAAATAAAATAAAAAGTTATGTAAGATGTCAATGTGTTAAACAGATCCATAACATTATACCTCCGCCCAAAATACCTCCAGTCAAAATCCCACAGCCAAAATACCTCTACCCAAAATACCTCCTAAACCACCCATAATACCTCCATGCAAATGATAAGTGTTATGATAAGGACATTTGGGAATGATATTGTAAACAATACGTAGAGTATAGAATCCTATAGAAAGTATCATTAGAGGACTTTTTCATTCAGGATTATGGTAGTATGGTAGATCAAAGGAATAATCAATTCTATATAGAAATTGTTAATCAAAGGAATAATCAATTCTATATAGAAATTGTTAATCAAAGGAATCAGACAAAACAATTGATCAAAGGAATAATCAATTCTATATAGAAAATTTCAATCAAAGGAATCAGACAAAACAATGCAATGACTTCAGGCTGTAAAGGAGGCCTGACCAGCGATCTCACGGTAAGTATGAGAGCCACGATAATGTACTTTTTCAAAAAGTTATCTCCTGGTAGTTTTTGGTACAGATTTTCATTTATATTTAGCATTTTGATAAGTAATATGATACATGTGAATTTGCCTAGTTTGGTAGCTATACAGATTTTAATTTATATTTAGCATTTTGATAAGTAATATGATACATGTGAATTTGCCTAGCTCTAATCTAGATCCCTAGCCACCAAAACCAAACTATAGGACTTTATGTACGGTGTGGACAATATAAGAAATGCGTTTCATTTACAGTTTCGCTGTGCAATAAAAGCTGATGCATTATGATGAAACATGTCAAGTACAAAGAATAATCTTTGTACACATTATGGATGAAGAGCCCACGCTAACTAAATCACAATAATATTTGAATTTGTAAGATTGGGAAAATGACCACGTCATGATATAAAAATAGTTTAAAATAGAATTTATTGGTTTGGAACTGGTATAGTGATCAGGATAGGGACATCTATCGATTGCGCAGCGCGATCGATCGATGGTTGCGCGATCGATCGA
>NW_027467711.1:4713505-4718505 GCF_046742065.1 Oratosquilla oratoria
CAGAGCCATGAACTACAAGACTGCTCACGGTGTGCCATACCCACCTTTCTCCTTCTTCATTGAGTTTGTGAAGGAGATGGCAAGGGTCGAGAATGATCCATGTTTCTCTTATCAAAGCCTTGGAGCCGATGTTTTTGTGAAACCAGAGAAGCCACCTCCCTCTAAGTTTCCTCAAGTGCGTGTGAAGAAGACTGACACCATGCTGTCCAGTGGCAGTAAGTCGACCACGGGCGCTGACAGGTCTGTTGGCGCCGCTAGTCCTACCGAGCAAAGAAAGGCAGAAAAGGGAGATTTTTGCGTCTACCATGATGCCTACGTACACCATTTGGATTTCTGCAGGGCTTTTCGCACCATGTCTGTGAGCGAGAGGAAGGTTTTCTTAAACGATAAAGGAGTGTGCAACAAATGTTGCAAAGGTAACCATCCTCCTTCCAGCTGTAAGGAGAAGACCTTCTGCAAACTCTGTAAGGCCCATACTCATGTGACTGCCCTACATCACGATGAACCCAGGTCGAAGAGGAGTTCGACTCAAGCGGTTACACAGCATGGAAGGGAGGTTGCTCAAGATAAAACACCTCGCTCCCCTGTAGTCAATCAAGTGCCGCTTCCAAATGTTCTTACCCCCATAGTAAAGACTCAGGGAGGGGAGGATGCTGCGGTCAATTCCAAATGTACCTTGATATGCAGTAACCCCACCTCCATGAGTAAGTCCTGCACCAAGACCTTCTTGGTAAAGGTCTATCCTGAAAGTAAGCCAGAGCTCGGAGTGTGGTGTTATGCCATCCTAGACGATCAGTGCAATTGCTCTTTAGCAAGGTCTGAGTTTTTCGATTTGTTTGACAAGCTGAGCAAACGGGTTTCATATCGTCTAGCTACCTGTGCAGGTGTAACGGGCGCTTCTGGGCGCACCACCAAAAATTACACCATCGTGTCTTGGCATAACTCACAAGAGGTACATATCCCTCAGTTAGTGGAATGCGATAGCATTCCCAATGTAAGAGAAGAGATACCCACCCCCGCCATAGCTCGTGGTTATCCCCATCTGTCCGACCTGGCCGAATGTATTCCACCTCTGGTTCCTGAAGCTGAGATTCTACTCATCATTGGTCGAGATGTGCCTTCAGCTCATTACATTTTTGACCAGAGAATTGGACCTGTCAATGCCCCTCTAGCTCAACAGACCAGTCTGGGTTGGGCAATCATTGGGGAAGTGTGTCTCCATGGCACTTGTAGGCCTCCTGTCATTAGCAGTTTCAAAACATCCTTTGTACATGATAGACGTCCCTCTATAGTCGCACCATGTGGTAACCAGATTCATGTTTCTGAAGTAAAGGATGATTTGTTCAAGGTAACCAAAGATGATGACAAGGCTGCCCTGTCGATTGAAGACAGGAAGTTCTTGGATGTCATGAACTCAGAGTTCCGCAAGGATCAAAGTGGTCATTGGGTCGCGCCACTGCCTTTCCGTCCCAATGTTGTAGCCACCAGTAATAATAGAGACTTTGTGTGGCACCGCACACTGTCTCTCCATCGTAGCCTCAGCACAAAGCCTGAAAAACGTCAGCATATGATGGCCTTCATGCAAAAGATGTTAGATCGTGGGCATGCTGAGGTTGCACCACCATTGAAGTCTGATCAGAAGTGCTGGTATCTTCCATTGTTTGGGGTGTACCACCCTAAGAAACCTGACAAGATCAGGGTTGTGTTCGACTCTTCTGCCAAATCCAGAGAGTTCTCCCTAAATGATATGCTGATGTCAGGTCCTGATATGACAAACAGTATTCTCGGGATTCTTCTACGTTTCCGTCAGGAAGCTGTAGCAGTGGCAGCTGATGTAGAACAGATGTTCTACAATTTCAAAGTGAAGACTGAGCAAAGAGATTACCTCAGATTCTTCTGGTACAAGGATAATGACCCTGATGAAAGGTTGATTGAGTATAGGATGACTGTTCACGTTTTTGGGAACACGCCATCTCCCGCCATTGCCACCTATGGCTTGCGTAAGTCTGTAGAAGATGCCTCTCCTGAAGTTCGCTATTTCATAGAGAACAATTTCTACGTGGATGATGGGTTAGCATCTCTGCCAGATGCGGAGACTGCTTACAAGTTAATCCAAGACTCTAAGTCAGCACTCCAAGAAGGAGGACGCCTGCGCTTGCACAAGATCACTTCCAACAGTCCGCTCGTGACCTCAGCTCAGTCCGCTCGTGACCTCAGCTCAGTCCGCTCGTGACCTCAGCTAGAGACCTCGTTTTTCTGCACAGACACCAGCTAGCGAATACCTGTGAATTTTATATCTCCGAATAGTGTTAAGTGATTGTGTTGTGTTTTTGTAATTGTATACGCATAGCGCTATACAGTTACAGATATAATATAAAGTGCAGGGTTCTATTTAATTTCAAAACAGTTTTCTGTTACCGTACTCCAAAGGTAGGAGAAATAGTATAAGGTAAGCAGAGTAAGCTTCGCGTATTTAGTTTATTAGAGACCGCTTTGATTTTTGTTGTTGATTTGTATTTTCTCTTTGCCGTTTTTATTGCTAAAGGGGGAGCGAAATGGCTTGTGAAGGTTGCGTGAACCTAGAGGTCCGTCTCAGGATGTGTGAGGAGGAAATTCGGCTTCTCAGGAGTGCGCTCCGTGAGAAGAGTGAACCCTCCCCACAACCCAAAGAGCGTTCCACTTCTTCACCTACTGTCACTGCCATGAGCGAGTGGCGCTCCGTGGGGTCCCGTTTGTCGAGCCCGCGTTCGGTAGACGTGTGCCCTGTGGAGCAACCGCTGGCTCTAGTCAATCGTTTTGCTCTACTGGAGGATGAAGTGGCTGAAAACCAGGAGTTCTTGGTGGTGGGGGACTCCATGGTTCGAGGCTATGACGACATCCTGCAGCGAAAGACTAAGCGACGTTGCAAGCTTGTATGTCAACCGGGCCGTGGGATCGTTGATTGTACCCGGTCCATCAGGGAGCAAGGACGGAAGAACACGGTTACGATTGTTCATACGGGAAGTAACGATGTAGGTAGGGTGAGATCAGAGGAGCTTGTTCGGAATTACAAGGTCCTCCTTCAGGAGATGAAGGAACGTGGGAGCCGTCACGTAGTCTGTGGGATCCTCCCGAGGATCTACGCAGGTTCGTGTTGGAACAGTAGAGCCATAGGGATCAATGATAGGATATCGCAGCTGTGCACACAATTGGGATGCCACTTTCTTGATCCTTGGTATCTCTTTTCTAGGCGCCATGACCTTTACGCTTGTGATGGGATCCACCTTACCCGCAGAGGCAAAGATGTTCTTACAAACCTCATTGTGGGAGTTTGTAATGAACTAGCTCCTTTTTTAGGGTAGAAGGCCAAAGGGAAGGGGAAATAGAATGTACTTGGGAAAACAGTGTAGAGTATAGCATTAATGTAGAACAATGTACCAGTATAGGACAAAATATAATTTTAGGATTTAATGTCGCTAGAGGACGAAATGTCACATTAGGATATAATGTCATAGGCCAAAATGTCACAATGGGATGTAATGACAGTGGAGGACAAAAGATCACGATGGGAAGTAATGATAGTGGAGAACAAAAATATCACGATAGGATGTAATGATAATGGAGGAGAAAATATCACGGTAGGATATAATGTCATTGAAGGCCAAAATGTAATTTTAGGAAGGGATACCGGACAGAATGTCAATGAAGGCCAAAATATCATGATAGGATGTAATGTCGCTAGAGGACGATATGACACATTAGGATGTAATGTCATAGGACAAAATGTCACAATGGGATGTAATGACAGTGGAGGACAAAAGATCACGATGGGAAATAATAATAGTGGAGAACAAAATATCACGATAGGATGTAATGATAATGGAGGAGAAAATATCACGGTAGGATATAATGTCAGTGAAGGACAAAATATAATTTTAGGAGGAGATACCGGACAGAATGTCAATGAAGGCCAAAATATCAAGATAGGATGTAATGACAGTGGAAGACAAAAGATCACGATGGGATGCAATTATAGTGGAGGAAAAAATATCACGGTAGGATATAATGTCACTGGAGGACAAAATATAATTTTAGAAAGGGATGCCGGACATAATGTCACTGAACGATGGGAGGCCGGCGTGAATCACGGTGACGTAGGGGGACAAAATGTACAAAATAGATCGGATGACCGTAATCGACCAGATGTCCGTAATGGGGGAAATTTTAATTTTGATAGGAGAAATGTTAATGAGGCATTGAATGTCAATGAAGGACCAAATAATAATAATATAGAGCAAGGCATAAATAAAAAACAAAATGATAATATAAGACATGATATTGAAACTCAAAATGTGGCAAAAGGAAATAATCAAATTTCAAGAAATACAGGCGTATGTCAAAAGCGAAAATCTCGATATGATAGGAATAACTGAGACATGGTTAAATGGTACAGAGTTCGAAGCTGAATTTAATATTGCGGGATTTAAACACTTTCATCAGGATAGAAACCACAAGAAAGGTGGGGGTGTTCTATTGTACGTTAAAAACAATGTTCATGCTTGTGTTTTAGAGAAAGTGAAACAGGATGCATATGACAGTTTGTGGGTTGAGTTAACCCTAACAAATGGACAAAAAATGAATATAGGTGTAATATATAGGCCAAAGACATTATCATTAGCAGACGACAAACTGTTATTTCAAGAACTGTCTAGTTTCTGCAACCGGGATTTATTGATAATGGGTGATTTCAATTTTACTGACATTGATTGGATGACCCTTGAACATGGCCATATAGGTAGTCGCTTGATTGATTTTCTTGGTGACAATTACTTAATTCAGCATGTAAAAGAGCCCACAAGATATGGAAACTTGCTCGATTTATTGATCACTAGCCGCGAAAGCATGGTAACTGATGTAGAAGTCGGTGAATCTGTTGCAAATAGCGATCACAATTTAGTCAGATTCAAACTCCTAAACAATTTTAGAATAGATACTTGTGCTTCTAAAATACCCGATTTCAG
>NW_027467711.1:4723505-4748505 GCF_046742065.1 Oratosquilla oratoria
TGAATATTAATAATTGAGCCTCTCTCCCTAATTGGATGGCTTCAAGCATTTTTAGATCCTTAGTTTTGGCAAATAGTGCAACTATACAAGTGTTAACCACGATTGTTTTCATATCGATTAAAGCCTTGTGGTAATGGAGTTGGTGTTTTTTAATTGCTCCTTGTTGTAAATGTATGTAAAACCGTCTACTCAGTTGGGCATGTCGTGAACCCAATGTATGAAGAATTACGAGGTGCGCAGCCCCCAGTTTTACAGTGATATTCATAAATGACATTGGTTCTCGATAATATGCCGCCATTGCCAGACAGATTGTTTTTCACAACAAGGGAGCAGGTACGGGGGTTGTCATAGAATATGATAACTTTTAAGTTATCGTAATCACCTATTGGCTTACAATTTCTATGTATGATGTCTTTCATGTGTTTTCTCATCCTGGCGGTACGAACTACAATAAATATTCTGGTAAAATACGGTAACTGTCTTGGCTTGGTCCGGTGTATTCACAGCAACTTTACGTTCTAGCAAATCCTTAGATACACTATCAAAGTCTTGATTAGAATAAACCGTTATTTACTAGCATCTGGCGCAGGTAAGTAATTCTAAGTGAGCATATGCCCAAGAGGAACAAATGGAAATTGCCCGCCGGACATATGCTCTAATAACGCCTTTCTTATAATTACGAGAACATTCACCAAAGACCGTTCATGCATTTACCGCTGTCCGTTGGCTTGCGATATACCGTAGTATTAAATTTGTTGGATGTCCCATCCACCAAAACATCTAGAAAAGGGATCCCTTTTCTAGATGTTTTTGGTGGATGGGACATCCAACAAATTTAATACTACGGTATATCGCAAGCCAACGGACAGCGGTAAATGCATGAACGGTCTTGGTGAATGTTCTCGTAATTATAAGAAAGGCGTTATTAGAGCATATGTCCGGCGGGCAATTTCCATTTGTTCCTCTTGGCATATGCTCCACTTAGAACTTACTTACCTGCGCCAGATGCTAGTAAATAACGGTTATTCTAATCAAGACTTTGATAGTGTATCTAAGGATTTGCTAGAACGTAAAGTTGCTGTGAATACACCGGACCAAGCCAAGACCGTTACCGTATTTTACCAGAATATTTATTGTAGTTCGTACCGCCAAGATGAGAAACACATGAAAGACATCATACATAGAAATTGTAAGCCAATAGGTGATTACGATAACTTAAAAGTTATCATATTCTATGACAACCCCCGTACCTGCTCCCTTGTTGTGAAAAACAATCTGTCTGGCAATGGCGGCATATTATCGAGAACCAATGTCATTTATGAATATCACTGTAAAACTGGGGCTGCGCACCTCGTAATTCTTCATACATTGGGTTCACGACATTGCCAACTGAGTAGACGTTGTCCCTACATTTACAACAAGGAGCAATTAAACAACACCACCTCCAATACCACCAGGCTTTAATCGATAGGAAGACAATCGTGGATAACACTAGGATAGTTGCACACTGTGCCAAAATTAAGGAACTAAAAATGCTTGAAGCCATCCACATTAGGGAGAGAGCTCCAATTATTAATATTCAATGTAATATGATTTCCGCCATCCCGCTATTTAATTCTTCCACGAGATTTTGCAGCCCAACAACAGCAACACCCACCTCCTTCCTCTCCCCTCCCCCTCCTACACCTCACCAACCCCCACATGACCAGCGTGGTGACCCAGCGAGAAGACCTACCTTACCTGACTCCCCCCCTCTCCCTCCTCCTCCCCCCTCCTCCTCCCCCTTCCCTTCCAAGACGTAGTATCCGGCTACGTAACGGACCACGAACCATGCACCGTTCCCAAGCGGCCCATATTTAAACCCATGTTGTCTGTACACCATTGTCAATTGTGAATCATGTAGCTTTGAAAATTGTGACTTTTCTCTTGTAACCATTCTGAAGATGACTCCCTGAAGTCGAAACGTTAAATTAAATATGGAAGAATTTGGAAGGCTTGTATTTGCCCACCCTCCTGAAATGAGACCTACTGTGAGGAAAATTGAAAATCTCAGTAAGAAGATTAACCAGTGCCAAAATGCTGTCGTGTTTAACTCCGTGTGTATTAGTGAGAATCTGCGCCCTAAATATACAATATATATATATATATATATATATACATATATATACATATATATATATGTATATATATATATGTAAATACATATATATACATACATATATACATTTATATATATATATATATATATATATTCTTCTTACTTCTTACTTCAGCTCCCAGTAGTAGGCGTTATGCCTGTCAGTGGTCCCAGCATGTTCCTCCATCTGGCTCTATCATGGAAGGCCCCTTCCTCCTTCAGAGTTTCGATGTTGGGCAAGTCATGTCTGCTGAGGGCTTCTTCAACATTTTCTTTCCATCTCCTTCTCGGTCTTCCTCTTGGCCTTCTTCCATCCGGCATCCACTCCCAGCATTCCCTTGCAATTCTTTCTCCATCCATTCTTTCTAAATGTCCTAACCATCTTAACTGGGCAGCATCTATTTTGCTTAGCATGGAACAGACGCCAATGCTTTTCCTTATGTCTTCATTTTTTAATTTATCTCTCCTCGTCTTTCCAACTATATATATATGTGTGTGTGTGTGTGTATAATATACATATATATACATATATATATATATATATATATATATATATATATATATATATATATATATACATTTTGACAACCACAATGCACTTTACTTCTAAGCCATCAAAGGCCAACATGCTTCCAACTAGGCCATCTCTCTTGATGGCCTAGTTGGAACGTCGCTGTCGCACTTGTCATGAGTATACCTCTTTCGAGTCCTGGGTAGTACCGCATTTCAATTTCAAGCATGCTGGCCTTTGAAGGAATAGAATTAAATGGCATTGTGATTGTTAAAAAGTATATCTAATAACTGTGACCAATTAATTGTTGTACAAATATATATATATGTGTATATATATATATATATATATATATATATATATATTATATACATATGTATATATATGTATATCTACTCTATCATTATATATATATATATATATATATATATGTATATATATATATATATATATAGATATATGACATCTTTCGTTAAGTCTGGTTAGTTCATTATCTTTGACCTCTTTTTTTCAAATAGATTTTATCTATTTACTTATCTATATCTTCGATGACCTCGTTTCCTCCACGGGAGAAATGGCGTCCCAGTGTTGTGTAATTTTCTCGTTTCTGTACCCATACGAGCTTGCTCCCCCCCACACACACACACACCTCCTCGTTCAGGTGCACCATCCATCCAGATGTCTTGACTTGTGTCCAGAAACGATCTTGAACTCTGTCCTTCTGTGGTGACGATGGATAATTTTGCCAAAGAGTTTCTGCTCAAAATCTGTCTTCCATTAACACTACGAGTGTTGATCGATGTCCTACACGGTCATGTGACGTCAGGTGATCACGTGATCTAAAAGTGACGTCATGGGGTCACGTTATCCAAATGTGACATCATGGGATCACAGGATCCGAATGTGAGGTCATGGATACATGTGACGTCATGGGGTCACGTGATCGAAATGTGACGTCATGGGTACACGTGACCTAAGTGTGACGTCATGGTGAACCGGAAGACCCTCTGACCGAATCGCTATCGAGAGGAAGAAACCTGACGAAGGTTTTGGTCGAGCTGATGATGTAGAGAAGGTCTCGCCTGAATAGAATCGTCTGTCACCAGTCAGAGGAGGACGTGAAGAGCATGTGGCGCCAGGGTTCGAGTCCCGCGTGGCATAAGAGTGGTGTCGGCACGAAGCAGATGTCGTGGTGGCAGACGATAAAGTGGTCATACACATTTAGTGTGGTAAGACGAGAAATGGCGCGCGGGGGGACGAAGGAAGCTGCGACGAAACAACAGCCGCTCTCGTCACCAGCCACTCTCATCACCAGCCTCTCTCGTCACCAGCCCCTATCGTCACCAGCCGCTCTCGACACCAGCCGCTCTCGTCACCAGCCACTCTCGTCACCAGCCACTCTCCTTCTATTTTCTTTTGAATTGTGAGTGTCGTGTGTTTGCGTGTGTGTGTGTGTGTGTGTGTGTGTGTGTGTGTGTGTGTGTGTGTGTGTGTGTGTGTGTGTGTGTGTGTGTGTGTGTGTGTGTGTGTGTGTGCGCGCGTGACTGTGTGTGGGTGCGACTGTGTGTGTGTGCGTGCGCGTGTGTCATATGTATATGTGTATTCTAAGCTTATTGCTATAGATACGAATACATATCACATATACCTCCCTCTCTCTTTTTCTCTTTCACTCCCTCCCCAGCTCTCTCTCTCTCTTTCTCCCTCACTATCTACCTATCTATCCATCTATCTACTGTATCTATCAATCACTATATCCATCTTTCTTTTCCCTCTTCTTTTCCCTCCTCTATTTCTCTCCGTCTCCATCTCTCTCATCCTCTTATTAACTCCCTTCTTTCCCTCCCTCTCCCTTGTCATTCTCATTCAACCGCACAACCATTCTCTTAACCCTCTTCTCTCTACCTCTATTTGCTTCTCTCTACCTCCTCTTCTCTCTACTTCTCTCTCTCTGCCTCTCTACCTCTCCGCCGTTCTCACGGGTGGGTGATTTTCGGCTAATCTGGTGTGTGGTAAGGAGCCCAGGATTCTGTCTACGAATTAATTTATACCCAGTGTCAATATTTGCCCTGCCGGTCCTGAATAGTTTCACAAACTAATCATCTAACGCTCATCGCTGGCGGGCGTACGTGGCAGCCGAACTTTTCGGGTCGGCGTGTTTGCTGCCACTAACCGCTGCTTTGTAGCTGTTACAGGACAAAATGGTTGTTTATGAGATAGATGCGCACGAGGTATAAAAAAAATGCCTCTTAATTGCCTCCCTAAAGGGGCGGGTATTAGTTATCAGTTTATGGTTTGGTTCCGGCGAAAACGGGAGGGCCACATCGGTCTGCGTGACAATTGGACGGCATCGTCGTCGTCGTTGTCGTCCGCATCCGACTGCGAGTCGCTGTCGTTGTCTTCGTCGTCGTCGTCGCTTCCGTCCTTGTCGTCGACTTGCCTGCGCGTGTGTGACGTCGACAAAAAGCCAAGTCATATATAATGGGAGTTGCTGAACACAACACGAGGCTTTCGGTGACAAAGCGGCGGCGGGGGAGGGGAGGAGGGGGAGGATATCTTTTCAATGGTCGAGGGAAAGGCGAACAAGTCGAGGAATATTAGCAACTGGCCGTGGCTATTGTACGGAAGCCCCCTGGTCTACTCGATTCGCCATTTCAACGACACTTGTGTCCTTTATTGGAATTGCTGATGAAGAGAAGAGGCCGGGACTATTTCCCATTTAACTCTTCCTCCTCCTCCTCCTCTTCCTCTTCCTCCTCCTTTGTCTCCCCCCTCCCACCCTCCTCATTGTCTTTGTTCCCGTCCTTGTTCGGTTCTTCCCCCCCCCCACCCGACAACAGCGTGTATTTTCTCCTCTCCTTGTTGTTGTTCTATTGTGGCTGCTTAATTACGTGTGGATATTTACTAGGGATTCTTGCCTACCCTCCGTTTTCTGTGGTCGTATGTGCGGTTTGATCTAGTCATCTTTGTATGAAGTGCAAAAGTGACGCTGTAATGACGTCACGGCCTTTGTCCAACCGTTTGCCATTTGCGCCTTTTATGGGAGACTCGGTTCAATATGCAAGTACCAGCTTACCCCCCCCCCACACCACCATCCCCCCCCCCCCCACGCTCGAGTAATATGATTTCAGAAATAATTTTTCGATATTTCTTCCCCACATGGGCCATATGAGCGCATATCCGTCCTCACTTTTATCTTGGGTATTCCCCCTCCCTAGTTCCCCCCTCCCCCCCAAAAAAAAACTCGAAAAATATGTTTCATTAGAGGCATTAACCAAGGCTGCCTGGCATATCAGGGGTGTAAGTTCAAATGCAACGCCTTGGTGAACCAAATACATAGGGCAAGGTTGCCTACCACGGTCCACGGTCTCAGGAAGCTAAGCGCCTCCTGGGGTAAACTCCCTCACTTTGCTATCTGAAAGGAGGGTTAACCTTTCTACGACGCTTTAGTAATGCTATAATAAATATTATTCTGTATATACTCAGGTGATTTTATTAAGCTTGTGAAGGACACTAAAGACCTGATCATCTCATTACGATGCGCTTTACAACCTTTATTCTGTCTAACATCAGACATTTCATTCAGGTTAAGGGACAATATCCCACGGACTGGATTGGCTGAAATGGGATCTACGGAGTTCGAGAGACTCTTCATCGCCGCCTTCCGATCCTCGTGAGCTCTGGAATGATATCCTTGCCCAGAGTCCTACTTTACTCCGTCAACATCAGCAATACGTTAGACTTAAGCCATGGAGGAGGCTGATGCCTTTAGTTTCATTTTGGCACGGAGAGGTTAGATGGGAGGTGAGGTGGGAGTGGGTTTGGAGGTGGGAGGAGAGTAGAGGTGAAGGGAAGAGCTTTGTCAGCAGTGACCAGCGCTTCTATCGTTGAGGAAAGCCTCGTTAGTAAGAGGTGGGTTCTTCGAGAATGTAGAGGAAAAAAATCAAGGAAGTTGACAGTGATCAACATTCTTATTTTTCTTTCGATTAGTCCCTATGATGTATGACTCTGCTCCATAGTGATGTCACTAAAGACCTTAAAATATTGAAGGGAAGTGGGTGGGAGCGGGATAGATATGAGGAAAGTGAAATGAGGAATAGAAAGAGAGGTAGAAGAAAGAAGAGCATAAGGAAGGTGAAAGCGAGACAGACAGAAAGGAAAGGGAAAGAAATATGTGAAAAAGAATATTACAAGGGAGAGGTAACATGTCGCTAGAAATGACTCGGGTGTAGGGGATTGGGAGGGAGGAACGGGGCAGGGGAGGGGAGGAGGGAAAGGGGGGATTAAGAGGTACCCATTGGTGAGTAAATGGCATTAAGGTGAGGGAGAACGGAAGGGGAGGAAGAGAAAACAGAAGGAAAAAAAAACAGGAACAGAAGAAGAAACGGCAACCGGAAGAGAAGAGGGAAAACGTGGACGAAAAAGAGGGAGAGGAGGAGAGGAAGCAAGAGGAGGAGATGGAGGTGGAGAAGAAAGTCAGAGGGACATGAATGATGGGAAAATTTTTTGAACAAATACGAAGAGAACACGAAGAGACAGGGCGCTCGTACTAGACATTGAGGGCGAGGATGAGAATGAGGAGGAGAAGGTGAATGGAATGGTTAAGTAGAATCAGGAGAAAAACGATATTATGGCTGATGGAATGAGAAGGAAAAGAAGAGAAAAAGAGAAACATTGAGACTTGTATCTGTAATAGTACAAAAGGTGTAAGACAAACATTCAGGGCAGGTATACCACAGAGAAAAAGAGATACAATACAGAACAGAGGACATTAGATATCATACGTATATATATATATATATATATATATATATATATATATATATTCATATATATATATACATATATATATATACATATATATATACATATATATATATGTACATATATACATATGTATACGCCTCATATACATGAGTAGTATCGCCCAGTCATATAACCCACTCACTCCCTCACACACTCACTCACTGTCCGCCGACGGTCAAGCACCACTCTAGCTGACTAAGCAACTGCCGACAAAGCACTTCCTGCCGCGCCACCAGGCGACATGCACACACGAAGACACGCGATCACACAAATAACCACACAGTAATAAACACATTATTACGTATACTGACGAACCTCCCCTGGATATATATTATAGTCTGGCTGTGAGACTAAATTATAAACTATTTATGTAAATTATATTAAGAAGTGACGAACTAAATCTCGCTCGCATAAACTCTTAAGTTTATACGAGCGTGGCACCTCATAAAACGAGTTTCCGGCCTTCTTAAGGCAATGCACGGAGCTCGGAGGGGAGTCGGTCCGATGAGACGTACCAATACCATAATCGAGTGCAAATTGTAATATAGAACTAGGAGGTGATTGACTTAGTGTAGAACCATGGAAGAAATTGTCAACCAATAAAGAAAATATAAACCAGTGAACATTCTTTATGAACCGCCTTATGTATGGGATACATATAATGGCGGCAGCGGGTTTCATTCCCACATCTCCGAAGAAGAAGCCTGAATGAAATAGTCAACCACGCCTACCAGAAGAAAGAATACAAGAGTTCTCGACACACATAAGTACCCTCCGAGAAGTCTTCAATACGGTGGTGAAATTTACATTTCAAACCACATGGTGGCAGCAACCCTCATCACGGTACCCCCCTACCAAGAACACCAAGTTCAAACCACCCCTCCTAGAAGATATCTCAATTGCACAACCATTACGTCATCATCACCGACTCCTGATTATCAACCCACTACTAACCAAGGTAATTACTATACCAACCTTTCACATTAAAAATAACAACTAATAACCAAACAAAACCAACCCCCCCTGATACTGCCTTATCTCCTTCTTTTACGAGCACGTCAATGAGGCACCCCCCCCCCGCAAGCCTTACCACCAAGTAGTGATTGCACACATCCAATCACATCATACGTAAGGACAAACAAGTCTACGGGCCGCCACAGCCACACCTGACGGACCGGCACGCACATCGATATATATATTCCTAATCTGAAACATAACCATCAAGGTACTCTATAGTTACATATATATAATAATGTAAGATTCACTTTCAACCTGCATATAACCAATAACTAAAGATAACTAAAAATCGAATTACACAAGTAAGTTAAATTTTTTTTTGCATACTTCTATCTTGTACTGTCCCAATTTATTATTTAGAATAATATATTTAAAAATAATTCTCAATAACTAATATAATCACATAATTTTTTGCCAATATCAATTTTTTTTTCTTCCCAATATTTTATATGACCTTTTACATTGTATATCTTTTATATATATATAAAAAAAAATTATTGCATTGTATCTATTGTATAACACTCAATATCACTAGCCCCACAATCATAACATTGTTTAGCTAGAAAAATCTAACATGTTACAAGCATTTAGTAATATCTAATTTTAAACTTAAAAATTAGTTACAACAATCTTTCTACACCACAGTGCTACAACTTATCAAATAGCAATTTCATATATTCCTGTGTCTATTATATAACTAAATGATTTAATTTAATGTAATTCCATTTCATATATATATATATATATGTATAACCGTTTGACAAACCCTGTATCCCTTTTTTTTCTCTTAGCTAACCTTAACATACACCTTTTAAGTAATGTATAACCACATCTTTCTGACTTAACAATTTGAATTAGATTCCCCACCTATAGTTAAACCACTAACATGGCGACAGGAACGAGAAGCAAATTCAAGAAAGCGATAGAAAACATCCTCTCTAAATCTCAAGAGGAAAACCCACCTCAGGACTTAGATTATAAAAAATGCGAACCAGATCCTCAACAAATAAATCCACAGGCTGACATTCCCACACAACCCTTAGACCATGACCACTCACATAACTCTGACAACGCCGCTCCTAAGGCAGATACTCCAATAAGTGCTCATTATTATAATGATGGCTTACACATTTATAACCAACCCTCTCAAGAAGATCCCTTCAACCCCTCTCAACCACAACAACCCATTCCTCCCTCCATACCATTTGCTCAAGCTACTCCTCCTATAAACCGTCAACAGTTCAACCTCCATATATCGAAACCCCTAATTCCCCCCTCCCGTGCACCCACAGTACCAACCCCTCCATAACCTACTCACTCCCTCACACACTCACTCACTGTCCGCCGACGGTCAAGCACCACTCTAGCTGACTAAGCAACTGCCGACAAAGCACTTCCTGCCGCGCCACCAGGCGACATGCACACACGAAGACACGCGATCACACAAATAACCACACAGTAATAAACACATTATTACGTATACTGACGAACCTCCCCTGGATATATATTATAGTCTGGCTGTGAGACTAAATTATAAACTATTTATGTAAATTATATTAAGAAGTGACGAACTAAATCTCGCTCGCATAAACTCTTAAGTTTATACGAGCGTGGCACCTCATAAAACGAGTTTCCGGCCTTCTTAAGGCAATGCACGGAGCTCGGAGGGGAGTCGGTCCGATGAGACGTACCAATACCATAATCGAGTGCAAATTGTAATATAGAACTAGGAGGTGATTGACTTAGTGTAGAACCATGGAAGAAATTGTCAACCAATAAAGAAAATATAAACCAGTGAACATTCTTTATGAACCGCCTTATGTATGGGATACATATAATGGCGGCAGCGGGTTTCATTCCCACATCTCCGAAGAAGAAGCCTGAATGAAATAGTCAACCACGCCTACCAGAAGAAAGAATACAAGAGTTCTCGACACACATAAGTACCCTCCGAGAAGTCTTCAATACGGTGGTGAAATTTACATTTCAAACCACATGGTGGCAGCAACCCTCATCACGGTACCTCCCCTACCAAGAACACCAAGTTCAAACCACCCCTCCTAGAAGATATCTCAATTGCACAACCATTACGTCATCATCACCGACTCCTGATTATCAACCCACTACTAACCAAGGTAATTACTATACCAACCTTTCACATTAAAAATAACAACTAATAACCAAACAAAACCAACCCCCCCTGATACTGCCTTATCTCCTTCTTTTACGAGCACGTCAATGAGGCAACCCCCCCCCCCCCGCAAGCCTTACCACCAAGTAGTGGATTGCACACATCCAATCACATCATACGTAAGGACAAACAAGTCTACGGGCCGCCACAGCCACACCTGACGGACCGGCACGCACATCGATATATATATTCCTAATCTGAAACATAACCATCAAGGTACTCTATAGTTACATATATATAATAATGTAAGATTCACTTTCAACCTGCATATAACCAATAACTAAAGATAACTAAAAATCGAATTACACAAGTAAGTTAAAAAAAAATTGCATACTTCTATCTTGTACTGTCCCAATTTATTATTTAGAATAATATATTTAAAAATAATTCTCAATAACTAATATAATCACATAATTTTTTGCCAATATCAATTTTTTTTTCTTCCCAATATTTTATATGACCTTTTACATTGTATATCTTTTATATATATATAACATTTTTTTATTGCATTGTATCTATTGTATAACACTCAATATCACTAGCCCCACAATCATAACATTGTTTAGCTAGAAAAATCTAACATGTTACAAGTATTTAGTAATATCTAATTTTAAACTTAAAAATTAGTTACAACAATCTTTCTACACCACAGTGCTACAACTTATCAAATAGCAATTTCATATATTCCTGTGTCTATTATATAACTAAATTATTTAATTTAATGTAATTCCATTTCATATATATATATATATATATGTATAACCGTTGACACCCTGTATCCCTTTTTTTTCTCTTAGCTAACCTTAACATACACCTTTTAAGTAATGTATACCACATCTTTCTGACTTAACAATTTGAATTAGATTCCCCACCTATAGTTAACCACTAACATGGCGACAGGAACGAGAAGCAAATTCAAGAAAGCGATAGAAAACATCCTCTCTAAATCTCAAGAGGAAAACCCACCTCAGGACTTAGATTATAAAAAATGCGAACCAGATCCTCAACAAATAAATCCACAGGCTGACATTCCCACACAACCCTTAGACCATGACCACTCACATAACTCTGACAACGCCGCTCCTAAGGCAGATACTCCAATAAGTGCTCATTATTATAATGATGGCTTACACATTTATAACCAACCCTCTCAAGAAGATCCCTTCAACCCCTCTCAACCACAACAACCCATTCCTCCCTCCATACCATTTGCTCAAGCTACTCCTCCTATAAACCGTCAACAGTTCAACCTCCATATATCGAAACCCCTAATTCCCCCTCCCGTGCACCCACAGTACCAACCCCTCCATCACACTCCCCATACCTACCAAAACTTCCCCTTTACTTCTCCCCATAACCCATCCAGTCAACACACCTCCACACCATACCACCAACCACCACCTAACCCTCCTCCAAATCCACAATATTATCCTTACCAACAACCTCAGCCAACAATAATTAACAACTATCAAACCATTTCCCCCTTCACAGAAATTCCAACCTTTTCCCAAGATAGTGGATTATCCATTACTGACTTTCTGACAGCATGTGATCTCTTTTTCTCCAAGAACAATCACTACTCTGACTCAGATAAAATTAATTTGTGCCGTCAGAAAATAGAGGCATCAGACATTTTCCGTTCAAAGGCACGTATGCTACACTTTTAGTTGCATGTGGAACCACATATCAAGATTATAAACACCACCTCCTTAATGTCTTTCAGAACAAACAACCAAACAACATTCAATTCCTTCTCACTTTCCTCAATAACACTAGAGTTCAAACACAACCGAACATTATGGATTTTGTAGCAAACAATATTAAAGAAGTTAGAGAGGACTTAGAGAACAACAGCCCTTGGCTTCACACTGACCAATACAGTAACAAGGTACTAACATTCCTTGAGATAGGTTTTTATCTCTCCCAACTCCCTCCAAAGTGTTTAAAAGAAGCCTCCAAAAGGGAACTAAACACTAGAAACCCACTAGCTTATACCTATATCCTAGATATCACCAATGCTTGCAATGTATCTCTATCCACCCCCCACTATCTCCCCAGACTAAATAGCCTTCAGTCACAGCAGCCCCCTCCCACCAATCAAGGACAATCTTCTAAGTGGTGTTCCTACCATTTGTCAAACAGTCACAACACTAGAGACTGCATACAAAAACAACAAATGCAAACAAAGGCACCACGCCACCCTATCCCTTGCTCAGTTCATGGAACCATTTCCCACACCGATGCCCAGTGTCGAACACAGCAACAACAATACCCGCAGGTACAACACCACCCCATCCCTTGCTCAGTTCATGGTACTACCTCCCATACGGATGCGCAATGCAAGGTGCAATATCAAACCATACAAGCTCCACCCCCTCCAAACCTCCACTCCTACCTACACCAACACATCCAAACAAATACTGCAACCTACACAAAACAACAACTCACTCCAACGAAGAGTGTTACCAGAGAACTAACAAACCATTCACCACCCCTCGACAAACAGTTCCCTCCCACACAACATGCACAACTCAACACCGATTGGGGGAACGCGTACCAGCCTCACGCACCAAACCACCATAGGAATATCTCACACACAACACAACTACGTCACCCTAAAAGTGACTTTAGATCAACTCACAGTTGACATGATGGTTGATACAGGAACAAACCTGAACATCATCCCAAGAGCTCTCTATGAAGCATTAAACGACCCACCCCAAATTCAATTTTCCAATATGGAAGGACTCCTAATAGAAGGGAGCACCATTTCTCTACACGACACCATAGACTTAAATATAGAAGTCAACAACTTCCAAGTAGGTTTCACACCTTTCCACATAGCTGACGAAATGGAGTCTCGATCAACAAGGTATAATAGGATTAAAATAATTGAGGACATGGAAAACTATTATAGACCTAGAGAAAAAAAAAACATCTCCTTCTCAGATGTGAATGATGAGCCAACTGTCCCTGAGACACCCGAATCAGACACACAACCTCTCTCATGTCTCCCTTCCTCAAATACTCCAATTCCAACTAACAGCCTATTCCTTCCGACCACCCCCTTATGTCACCTCAAAGGCATTGATGTCTAACACAGTCATCATTCCCCCTAGACATTCCATGACTGTCCCACTATTCATACCCGGAGCAATCGGACATCAGGACGTCATAATTGACTCAGAAACGTCTAGACTTACCAACATCTCAATTGAACACTCTTGGGACATAATATCAGAAAATAAACACCCCCTAGCCATGGTAACTAACCTCTCTGATCAACATCGCAAAATCAGGAAAAACACAAACATTTGTTCAGTCCATCTCCATAATTCCCCAATACAGGAACCACTCCCACAACACATCAACACGGTAAGACCACCACAACCCCTCACCCCTATCCATCCAGACCAAATCACAACATCAGCCAACAGAGATATTCTACACAAGCTAATGGCCCTCCTACAAAGGAATAGATCAGCTATCGCCTTAGAAGGTGAACCACTAGGCAAATGTGATATAATCAAACATCACATCCAAATTCCCCCTAACACCCCCCCCCCTCCTACACTCCCGCTTACCGCATACCTCACAGTAGGAAATCCCAAGTCAATAACAGTGTACAAGAGATGATACACCAAGGCGTAATTTCCCACTCAGACAGTCCCTGGAACAGTCCCCTCTTCCTGATCCCTAAGAAAGACGGAACCTTACGCCCTGTTGTGGACTTTAGAAAGGTAAACAATGTCACTCAATCTGACCCACACCCCCTCCCCGCCATGCAAGATATACTACAATGCATTGGCAACGGGAACACAGTATTTTCCACTATCGACCTCAAGTCTGCCTTCTGGCAAGTGGAATTAACAAATGAATCGAAACCCGTAACTGCATTCTCCACTGACAAACGACATTTCCAATTTGAACGTATGCCCTTTGGCCTTAAGAATGCCCCCTCAACCCAACAAAGGTTGATGACCCGCATTTTCAGTGACATGATAGGAATCTCATTATTCGTCTACTTAGACGACCTCATAATCTATAGTCCCACACAAAATGACCACCTTCACAAACTAGAAATTGTCCTAAAAAGACTCAAAAACACAGGATTGAAAGTCCAACTAGGAAAGTGTAAATTCCTACAGACGGAACTCACCTTCCTAGGCCATAAGGTAGATAGCTAAGGCATCCATACCACCACAGATAAAATAGATACAATAAACAATTTCCTAACCCCCAGAAACGCAAATGAAACGCGAAGTTTCATAGGGCTAAGCCTCATACTATAGACATTTCATCTACAATTTTGCACACATAGCTTCCCCCCTAACCAAATTCACAAGGAAAGGCGAACCATTTCAATGGTCAGAAACAGAACAACAAAGTTTCGACACACTGAAACACTCTCTGACCACAGCCCCTGTGCTAGCCTTCCCTGACATGAAGAAAGAATTCTTTCTTTACACAGACGCCTCCTCTAAAGGAATAGGCGCAGTCCTACAACAGAAAGATGAAAATGGCAAGGAGCACCCCATAGCCTACGCAAGTAGAGTACTCAATAAACCTGAAAGTAACTATTCAACTACACACAAAGAAGGCCTAGCCCTCATATGGGGCCTGAAACATTTTAAGTTTCTTATCCTAGGTTACAAGATAACAATATTCACTGATCACCAACCCCTAGTCTATCTCTTTAACTCCAAAGACTTACATGGGAGAGTTGCTAGATGGAAAGCAACTCTCCTTGATTACGATCCCAAGATCGTATACTTAGCTGGGAAAGCTAACGTAGTGGCAGACTGCTTGAGCAGACAAACTCACATCACCCCCATAACCCAAACCACATGCATACCTATGCAAGAACTCAGAGATGAAACTGAAAGAGACCCTATATGGTCTCCAATAAAACAACATCTCCTTTCACAAACCCCCTTACACTCCCGACCACCTGTCCCTATTGAGGAACTCAAACTGGTCGACGGAGTCATAAGGAGAACCACTAACACCAGAGAGGTTACTGTTATCCCCAGAGCCCTAGTCCCCAAGGTCCTACACATATTGCACAACAGTGCAATGGTAGGCCACTCAGGCAGAGATAAGACACTAAACACTGCTAGGCACTCATACTACTGGCAAAACATGAAAAGAGACATAACCACGCATATTGACTTTTGTGTCACTTGCAACCAATTCAGAGGCCCTGACCCCAAACAACTCCACATAAAAGATATCCCACTCCCTGCTGAGCCATGGGAAACACTTGGCATTGATCTACTCAAAATGCCAACCAGCCATCAAGGTTCCAATTATGTACTCACAGCAGTAGAATATTTCTCTAAATACACAATCCTAATACCACTCCAAGACATAACAGCAGAGACTGTAGCCAAATCCCTAGTTAACAATATCTTTTGTAGATACAACATACCACACACAATGTTATCTGACAATGGATCAGAATTAAAAAATGAGGTGATGCGCGAAATAGCACACCTCTACAACATTGACCAAACATTTGCCACTGCATACCACCCACAGGGAAATGGTCTGACTGAGCGAACAAATCGCAAAGTCCTAGAGGTGCTCAGACCCTTGGTCAGCGACCTCATGGCCAGTTGGGAAGATTGGCTACCACAGATACAAGCCAGTATCAACAGCACAGTCAATTCCGCAACAAAGATGTCCCCACATGAGATAATTTTTGGCCAGCCAATGCGCCTACCCTACCAAATCTTCAATCTTATACAACCTAGACAACCTCACACACTGCATCAAAAGAGGTATGCAAACCATTTACAAACAAGTCAGGGAAAACCTCAAAGAAGCCCAAGAAAAGACAAAGACAAAACAACACAAACGGTCAACTCCACTTGACATAACGCTTGGTGACACTGTCATGGTCAAAGACTCAACCAGGACTAACAAACTCAGACCCAAGTTCTTAGGTCCCTTCACAGTCACAAGCTCACTCCCTAACAATGTTTTTCTACTAACGGATCCTTCCGATCACACAACCGTGACCATACATGGAGAGAAGCTGAGAAATGTTAAACTCAACCTCGACCCAATCCCACCTCCCACCAACAACCCACCTACCACGACCACACATAACTCACCCAAACGCAAGTCTCATCCAATGACCCTGCGTCGACGAAACTAAACATGCACTCTAGCTCTCGCCCCTGAAGATGCAGGACGTCATGTATCTATCAGTGGAGGTTAAAATGGCCCATTTCCAATAAGAACTCCTTTCCGCATATCTAATGAAACTTCTCCACTTCCTTCCGACCAATATAACCTTAGCGAGAGTCAGATAAACATATCCTCATTCACTGAGACATAACCTTCATCCTCCAAAATGAAATACATCATTAATTACCCACCTTAAACATCAACTATCTTTCAAAAATTCATTCTTAGCAACATACCTATGGACCCGATCAAGAGACTCTCCCTTTCGGAAATCTACCCCTACCCACCCATACCTAAGGTCCCCACTACCATCCTTCCAAGTAAAATAGACATGGTACACCTACTGAATAAATCGACTACTCTTGACATGGACTCCCTCGACCTCCATTGCCAAAAACTGCCCTATACTTCCACAGCCCTCTCAATCTTAATCATCCTCTTTATAGTTGTGGTATTAACCAAATTCTTTTGCATGAAGTAACACCTTCCAAAACCTTTCAACCCCCATTCCCGAATTACTGTAAACCTAGATTAAGTTTATTCTTGTGTCTCACCCAATATCTTAAATAGCATAATAATTCTTACGAGAAACTATATACATACTGTGAAATAAAACAAGTGCTAAGTGACACACCAAACTGACCATAGAACAGGTTAGAAAATGACACTCCCTACAGTGATGGCGATAAAACACATGAACGCCATAACATTTGGAAACTGATTTCAACAGTGATATCAAATATATATAGTGTAACCTTTCATATAATAATGGATATAACATGTAATCTGGTGAGACACAACGTTACTCTTCTGAGACACATCACATACCCATACCTACAGTTCAAGATGCCCCTTTGGGACCTCAGATTCACTTCAGCACCCCCCCCCCCCATCTTCACATTTAACCAACCAGGATTTTGTGTCTCTGAATTTTTTTTTCACTGTATAACCATATGTATAGAGATTTTTGTTAACCATGTAACCTTAGGTGCCGGGAGCCACCTAACCACAGGGGGAGAGCGATATGTATACGCCTCATATACATGACGAGTAGTATCGCCCAGTCATATAACCCACTCACTCCCTCACACACTTACTCACTCACTCACTGTCCGCCGACGGTCAAGCACTACTCTAGCTGACTAAGCAACTGCCGACAAAGCACTTCCTGCCGCGCCACCAGGCGACATGCACACACGAAGACACGCGATCACACAAATAACCACACAGTAATAAACACATTATCACGTATACTGACGAACCTCCCCTGGATATATATTATAGTCTGGCTGTCAGACTAAATTATAAACTATTTATGTAAATTATATCAAGAAGTCACGAACTAAATCTCGCTCGCATAAACTCTCAAGTTTATACGAGCGTGGCACCTCATAAAACGAGTTTCCGGCCATCTTAAGGCAATGCACGGAGCTCGGAGGGAAGTCGGTCCGATGAGACGTACCAATACCATAATCGAGTGCAAATTGTAATATAGAACTAGGAGGTGATTGACTTAGTGTAGAACCATGGAAGAAATTGTCAACCAATAAAGAAAATATAAACCAGTGAACATTCTTTATGAACCGCCTTATGTATGGGATACACACACACACACACATATATATATATATATATATATATATATATATATATATATATATATATATATATAATATACAGTATACATACATATATATATATATATATGGATATTTTCTATATTATATATATATATATAGTATACAGTATACATATATATATATATATATATATATACAGTACACACACACACACACACACACACACATATATATATATATATATATATATATATATATATAACTTAAACCCACTCTCGGAGAAAGATATGCTGAGATGCAGAGTAAACCGTATATTTCGACCACTAACTGTGGTCCTCTTCAGCAGTTTACTCTGTATCTCAGCTTATCTTTCTCCGAGAGTGGGTGTAAGTATTATCTTACTCTTGTGTTACATCTACGTTACTACATATATATATATATATATATATATATATATATATATATATATATAACCTAAAACCCACTATCGGAAAATAAGATTTGAAGTGAAATATTTTTTTCTGTATAATTCGACAACTCTGTTGTCCTCTTCAGCAGATTAATTACAAAGGATGAAGTACAAGAACATATATATAAAGATGCGGTACAGAACAGTAGGAAAAGCGGAAGAGACTCGGGTAACGTGCCCCTGGTGAGGTGTACGGTCATCAAATCCAGCGACATTTGATAACAGTTTGTTGACTGCTAATGATGTTATGCAGTCAGGTGTCCATTGACCTTCTAAAGGGGACTGACAACATTAGAAGCTTAAAAACTTTCACACTGAAGGTCAATTGTGTAGTAAATGAATTGAATAAACTTCCTGCAGAGGCAGTGCAATGTAGTGCAGTTCGAGGTTTAAAGATTCATTTAGAAAAAGACCTAGGCAATATGCTGTAATGCCTGCCATTTGATTAATTTTATTCAATCTATTTTCTTATTATTTATTTATCTATTATAAATTTTCTATATAATCATTTATCTAATTTTTCCCGGTATCAGACAAAGTTCTGGACCAAAAGGTCTCCTGTCGGCATGCTCTTCCTTTGTAATATACATACATTATATACATATATATATATATATATATATATATATATATATATATATATATATATATATATATTTGTGTGTGTGTGTGTGTGTGTGTGTGTGTGTGTGTGTGTGTGTGTGTGTGTGTGTGTGTGTGTGTGTGCGCGCCTACACGCTCCTGCGTTTCGGCTCGTAGTGCTGGCAGCCGTATCAAAGACCATCCTAACAACTGGGCCCTAGGCGTGCCAGGTCTCCAAGAGGTGGTTCACAGCAGCGTCTTGCGCAATGCCGGTTCTGGACTCGATCCTTGGGACTCCAAGGAGTTGACAGGACTCTCCCAACTTTGGGAAGTCCTTTCCGGGGACGAGTATAGGCAGCCGGTCCACTGTCTTCTTTCTTGTCAGGGACGGGAGGATCTTCCCTCCCAGTAAACGACGAGGGAGGTATGCTGGATTAATCTAACCACTTTACCTGGAAGGTGTTGCACTGTCTTCTTTCGATGACGGATCTTAGCACTCAGAATCGACGACTGAGTGATGGCAAGGCAAGAGACGTCACGCTGTAGGCTCGACGCAGTTGCTGACCGGACAAAAACGGCGTTGCGGTCACTCGTTCCTGTTCGATCCAAAGCTGGAGCCAGATCCGGCATGACAAACGTCTTCGGCCGAGTCCCGGATGGTCCAGGAGTGGACAGAGCTTTCCAGGACACGTCTAGGTCCTCTCCCGGCGTCTTCATTCGTTTTGGGGGAGATGCTTCGGAGCCACTGGCTGTGGTGGTGATGGTGACGTGAATTGATGGACAAAGGATTACAAAGGATTACAAAGGCGGAGCATACCGACAGGAGACCTTTTGGTCCATATCTAGGTCGGATGCGAAAAAATCATAATAATAATAAATGAATAAATAAAAACTATAATAATGTAAATAACAAATAAAATACATAGATAGATGCATAGGTATAGTTAGATAATAAACAAACAGGTAAATAAAAGATAATAAATTAACATGTAACTAATAATAAATGAGAATCAAATAGACAAATGATAACAAAACAAAAACAAATAATATAAAATAAATGATAATCATTACAGCATCTTGCTTAGGTGATTATCTAAATGATTCTTAAAGCTTTGAACTGATCTACATTGCACTGCCTCTGCAGGAAGTTTATTCCATTCATTAACTACACGGTGATACTAGCAGACGAAGCACGTTATGTCATTGTTGTTGTGCCAGTGGTGTGGTGATCACATTGCTGGCAACGAGGTTTGGTGGTGATAGCGATGATATTGGTATTAATTTTCTTCCACTACTTTCTATCGTACCGAGTGGTTATTTTCTTATTATTCAACCTCCACCATTTCGTTCATCTCCTTGCACCTCATCAGTATCAGTGAAGAAAACTGTAGACAATGCAGATTGGCGTAACTTTATTGTTAAGGTTTCATATACGCTAACGCCAGACTTAAAAACTAGAAAAATTAATATCATTCCTCTAAGACATTACGTTCATTGACTTTAACGCTTTGGTTCTAGTTAGCACTAGGCTTCATTCAGCTTACAGAAGCTCCTCCAGACGCCTGTGGGTTGATAGTCTTCTGCGAGGGCGGTAAATCAGAGTTCGTGGAACGGTGACAACGACAACAGTAATCATAGGATTATAACTTTGGGTTTGGTGATAATTATGATTGTTATTTTGAGTTACAAATGGTCATACTTTAGGATGTAATGGTATATGTGTGGATACTAGGAGTGATGACGTGTTATGAAGTAATGGTTGTGTGATGATCAACGACACCAACACCAGTGCTAGTATAATGTGCTTCCATTAGATGGGATAATGAGTTCACACCCGGAGGCGCTTAACTGCAACCGAAGCAGCAGACACCAATAGCCTCTGAATTCGAACCCGGTCCCACGGCTTGTGAAACAGGGATGAAAGCAGCACGCCACTCGGCATAGCTATAAAATCACTAGAATCTATATCATCTTACCTTTGGCTACCGATGGAATGGAATGGAATTTGATGAAATTTCTTGACAGTAGCCATATAAAATGTGATATATAACCATGTGTGCGAACCCCTTATAAAATGTCTGAAACCTAAACGTTAGATGTAAATGCTATAAATGCACTTTAACCCAAAGCCTAACGTTTTATATTACCACCATGAATACAGGCTTAACCCAGAGCCTAAACGTTTGATATTACTGCCATGAATTCATTATGTTGTGTTACCCCCCCCCCCCCCGTACCAACTACATCTTTAGTTTCTTACCGAAAAATCAGGAGTCTCTCTCTTTTCTTCCGCTCCTGAATCTGGCTACGTATTGCTTTAGAAGCAAAAGATTTGGTTAATATGCTCTTCCCGGACCCGTAGAGTGAAATTAATCAGTTGTAATATTGTGTAGATCTGGCAACCTCAGCATTATCCTCTTAAGGGGACCCCCCGCCCCCAGATTTAAGAAAAATTAGATTTTTTTTTATTGCATAAATACATAGTAGGGATCTTGCTCTAGATGCTGGTAAAGTGTTTTTATCGTACCGCCATTTTTAAAGGGTTTAAAGGGCCTACCCTCCCTCCCCCCGGCAGCCACATGCTGCGCACGACCATTGTTTACATACGTTTTGACCATATTTTACCCTATTTTTTTGCGTTTGATACACTCATAAAGTTTTCTCTTACGTTCGGCATGCACGTGAGTATGTGGTGTGAGGAAGTTCAGCCTGCACGACTGGCAGTGGCCTGAGTCTTATAAAGTAAAGGACATGTACACATTAGCTTGCCGCATTCACTAATTTGCCGTGTGAAATTCGCATCTATTTTTCAGTGAAGAGATATTTGAAGATATTAGCCATGCCTAAGCTATCCAGACAAAAGGCACACTTGCAGAAGATAAGAACGTCTACATTAGCAACTCAAGGGGAGAAAGAAAGAACCCCAGCATCAACTTTGTTATCACCACCTCCGCCACCACCACTAGTACTCCCTCCAGCAGCTCTCTCCCTTCTATCTACATCCACATCCTCAGCACCTGATCCTCTGTCCTCTACACCTATATCAGACAAGTTGTCTCTACGCAAACAACTGTTTGCTAACAAGTGGCTACAAGGATGCCTCCTTGTTGCAACACCTTGGGTTTAGAGTCTCAAACCTCACAGTGATGTCCCTGATTCAGCAAGAGCCTGTTCCAACACCAGAAAGGAAACCCAAGAAAAGAAAGAGAGCTGAATCCCAGCAATCAGACTACCTTGCTGGGTCATTCTAGACCAAGAACTCAAACTTTGCGACAAAGAGTGAGGTGGCGGCTTATGAGACCCTCACTTTGAGTGAATAATATCCTACACTGTAGGAGGGTACAAAGTGCCTGAGTTACTTGAAAGATGCAAAATCATCATGAAAATACAATGGAACCTGTTTTCAATGGGTCTTAGGAGGTCCAATGTAAAATTTAGTCAAACTAAGGAAAAAAAAATTAACACTCATTTCTGAAAAATGTAAGTTTTTGATACTCAAAGTCTATCTCCTCCCTCAATTTTCAACCGATTTTTGCATATGAGGTCTCTATTAATAGCTAGATAAATGAAAAAAAAAATAGAGAGTTTTTTTACATATGTTAAATAATGTTTTTTAATAACGTGTCAAAGTCAAAATTTTGCTTTTTTTTCGATAATTTGTTTTATATTTTTTTTCCTCGGCGTTAAACAAAGATATTGAAAAAAACTCTCTATTTTGTTTTTTTATATATGTAGAAGATTCTTTTGCTGTAAAATGAAAGACATCGAATAAAAATTGTAAGAGGAGATAGGATTTGAAAGAAGCCCAAAAATACGGTATTTTTCACGTTTTTTATTAAAAAATAAAAAACTACTGGTCAGATCTGAATAAAACTCGTGCTGTTAAAGTTTCCTCAGACCTAGATATCACACAGAAAAAATCAGCAAGATCCTTCAGAAAAAAATATTTTGGGCGGGGGGTCCCCTTAATACCCTTTGTTGTACAGAGGGTAAGAGAGTTCGGAGGGTAGGGGAGGGGAAGAGGAGGTCTAGGTAAGAGAGGGAAGGGCGACAAGGGGGATATAGACAACTGGGGAGGAGGAGGAGGAGGAAGAGGAGAAGTTAAGCTGTTGATATATCCCCTTCCCGTCCTCATTTGCCCATTCATTCACCCCCCCCCCCCATCCCCCAAAGGCAAATCAATTATCGTTGGGTTCGTGGGAACAGTGCAGTGGACAAGTGCCCCTGTAATGAAAAGCTTCCATTATGTCACAAAACGGAAGAAATCCCACGACGACACTGGACTTGCGTGAAGAAAATTCATGACGTGATGGTCATGATCCTGCATGACGCCGCAAGAAGGAAAAGAACTCTGGCTAATAGTGATGGGTCTGCATGACTTCATCATGATAGGATTTTCTATCGTCACAGTGGTGATGTAGAGGAATTAGCTCTGTAATGTCAACGAATTCGTAATCAAGAGATTCATCAGATAACGATGACGCAACGAACGACATAAAGTGGTTAATTGCGTGAAGCTGATTCGGTGATGACAGTGAGAGACTGACAGAGAGAGAGAGGGAGAGAGAGAGAGAGAGAGAGAGAGAGAGAGAGAGAGAGAGAGAGAGAGAGAGAGAGAGAGAGAGAGAGAGAGAGAGAGAGAGAGATAGATAGATAGATAGATAGAGAGAGAGAGAGAGAGAGAGAGAGAGAGAGAGAGAGAGAGAGAGAGAGAGAGAGAGAGAGAGAGAGAGAGGGAGAGAGGGAGAGGAAGAGAGGAAGAGGGGAAGAGACGAAGAGAGAGACGGAGAGAGAGAGAGAGAGAGAGAGAGAGAGAGAGAGAGAGAGAGAGAGAGAGAGAGAGAGAGAGAGAGAGAGAGAGAGAGAGAGAGAGAGAGAGAGAGAGAGAAAGAGAGAGAGAGAGAGTAATTCTCTCCATGTGAGATGAGGTGGAGAGCTCGGCGAAACATGAACACCCAGACCCAAAGGGAGAGTTTGCTATGAACCTATTAAACCCGAGTGGACTAAAACACGTAAACCCCTTTACTACCAAGTTGACGAGTTAATCAGGAAAAACTGAAAAGCGTGACATGGTACATAAGAGTAAGGGAGACTACAAGATACCATAAGGCTTACACTAGGCAGTTCCACGTCCATTACCAATTATCATTTCTATCCATAAAATTATCTATTTTCTTAAAACAACTGATAGTTTCAGCGCTCACTACATGGCAACTAAGTTTATTCCATTCGTTAACCACTCTCTTGGTAAACCAGTTCTTCCTATTTTCTTCTTAAACCTAAGTTTGTCTAATTTGCATCCAATACTACGAGTCATGCCCTGCTGTCTTAATATGATGACCTTGTCCGCATCACCCTTGTTATGGCCCTTCACCCGTATAGATAGCTCTATTAGGTCACCCAGCACTCCTCGTCTTTCCAGAGAGCAATCTAAGGTGCATAAATCGTATGGCAAATTCCTAAGCTCTTGTAATATTTAGGTTATTCTCGTCTGTACTGATTCTAGTGAATTGAA
>NW_027467711.1:4756005-4758505 GCF_046742065.1 Oratosquilla oratoria
AGAAAAAAGGGACTATGTGATAAGGGGGTGAGAAGGGGGACTTCGGATATCGAAGATTAGAAAGGTTGGAAATTGGAGAGAATTGAGAGAGAAGGACGAAGAAGAAAGAAGGAGATATGAGAGTTAATTTAAGGACTTTTTGGTGACTTTCATAATATAAAATCAATAGAGTTGTTCGAGGTGATTCAGGGATGCAAAGAAAGGAAGGGAGTGAAAGAGAATAGAGGTTAGAGGAGAGCGGGAGGAGGGGTTGGGAGTATAGGGTAGGAAGGGCGGGGGGCGGAGGGGAAAAGCAAGGTGTGGTGAGGGGAGGGGAGGGAGGCTCTGTATGGGGGTGGGGGGTGGTGGGGGGATGGAGAGGTGACGAGGGAAGGGATGAAGAAGAAAGGTGAAGTGAGGGGAGAGGGTGAGGTTGGAAGGGGAAGAGAAAAAGAGAAGAAGATGAGGTGTGGATTGAGAAGTAAATAGAAAATAACAGGAAAAAAAACAAAAAAAAATAAGAAGAAGGAAGAAAATAGAAAAAAGAAAAAAGAAGAAGAGAATAGAAAAAGAATAAAAAAGAATATGAAAATAAATAAGAGAAAGAATGATAATTAAATAAAAAAAAAAAAAAGAAAAAAAAAAAAATAGAAGAAAAGAAAAGGGAGAGGTGGGGAGGGGAGGTGGGTGGAAGGGGTGGGGGAGGAGGAGAAGAGGATAAGGGAGGGAGAGGGAGGAGGGGGGGAAAGGGAGGAGGGAAGGAAGGGGGAGGAGGAAGGGGAAAGAGGAGGAGGGGAGAGGAGAGGGAGGAGAGGGAAAGGAGAGGAGGAGAGAGGGAAGGAGGGTGAAGAGGAAAAGGAGAAAAAGAAAGAGAAGGGGTAGTGAGGAGAAGAAAAAGAAAGAACAAGAAAAGAAGGAAGAAAATTGTGGTAGGAGGGTGAGGAAATTATGGGGGGACATGGGAGAATTGAAAAGAGAAGAGATGCAGGATTAGAAAAGAAAGAGATATGTGTGTATAAAAGGTGACATAGTAAGGAAAGAATCTGGGAGGGAGAGGGGTGTTGGTTTTTAGAAGTTGGTTTATTAGTATATTATGGAAATAGAATTATATAAAATAAATATATATAAAAATATATAAATATACAACAAAAATAAATAGATATGTGCAATATATATATGTGTGATATATATGTGATAGATATTGTGATATATACGTGTGTAAGAAACATATGGTGCATGCAAATGTGTATGTGAGGAGAGGGGGGGTGTGTTTGTGTGGGAGGGGGGGGAGATATTGTGTTAGAATCATGAAAGATTGAAGGAGGACGTTGTTTTAGAGAATAGAGGACATGGTGTTAATATAGTAGAAGAATGAAAGATGTGTTTAATGAAGGAAAATGATATGTGCGAGATTAGGGGGTGTGAGGGAGGGTGAGTATATAGGGTGAAGAATTGGTTTGGAAAAGATAGTGGGGGGTCGTTGGTGAGAGTGGGGGTGTAGGTTGGTTCGATAGGGGTATTTAGGTAAAGAGTGGGGGTTAGATTAATTGAGGGGGTGGGGGGGTGGGGGTGGGGAGTGTTTGTTGTGGGTTTGTTGGTGTGGTAGAAAGGAGATGGATGGTTGATATTTTAAGAAAAAAGTTATTGGATAAAGTGTAGTATATATATATATTGTATGGGGTGGGGTACAAAAATTTTTTATATTTATATATATTATTGTATTATAATAGGGATGGTTTGTTTATTGGGGGTATTATTTTGGTAGTGGTGGTGGGTCGTTACTCTGATGGGGGGGGGGTGGGGTGTGTGTTTGTGTATAGTTTTTTGGGGAGGGATTTTAGGGGGTGTGGGGGGGGATTTGGGGTTAGTGGGATAGATTGGTATATTTTGTAGAGATTGGTTTTTGTGATTGTGGTTGTTGGGGGGGTAGGGGATTGAGGGTTATGTAGTTGGGGGGGGGGGGTGGGGGATGGGGGAGGTGGTGTGTGTGGTGTGTTGGGGGGTGTGGTATGTTTTTGGGTGGGGGGGGGGGGGTGGGGTGGTGTTGTTTTGTGTGGTTGTGTGTTGTGTTGTGGGAGGTGGGGGGTGGGTGTGGGGTGTTTGTTGTGGTTGTGTGTGTTTGTGTTGTGGGGTGGGTGTGTTTATTTGTTTTGTTGGTTGTTGTTGGTGGGATGGGGAGTTATTAGGGTGTGTGGGAGTATAGTGCGTGTATTTGTGGGTGTGGGGTTTGTTTGGTGTATTTGTTAGGTGATTGTTTTGTGGGTGGTTGGGGTGTTTTGGGTGGTAGGTTTGATTGTGTAAATTTGTTATGTGTGTATTAATTTTATTTTTAATTTTTTTTATTAATTAATTTAATTTGTTATTTTTTTTTATATTTGATTTTTTATAATTGATTGTATATATTGTGGTTTGATGTTGTTTTTATTTTTTTTTTTTTTAATTGATTTTTTATTTTTATGATTAAAAGTAGTTCACTAATTCAATTATTGATCAATTCCCTTTTTTTACTGACATAGCTGGC
>NW_027467711.1:4768505-4771005 GCF_046742065.1 Oratosquilla oratoria
GAGGAAGAAGGGGAAGGCGACAGTTAAACACAGAAGGAGGGGAAGACGTCGCTGATGAAAGGAAGACATGAGAGCGTGCAAATGGATTACAAGTGAGACATGAACCATTTGGTCTTCTAGTGTACTCTCCTCAGTTAAATAAAATCTCCTGGTGGCAGACACTGTGCAGAGACGATTCGAGTTCGGCACTCGACGGATCAGTCGAGATCGATGATCGTCAGACTTACTGGAACCTTCGCCTGCAACTGAATAAAATCGCCTGGCAGCAGATCGAGTGAACATGCAGGTCAAGTCAGATGGGCAAAGGCTTGGTTCCTTCAGTAAGACGTTTTGTCCGTAGTTGAATTAAATTACTTGACTTTCACATGAAAAAAATCTACAAATCTCGTCCTCACACTGAAGGGGACAGTGGGAATGGCCTTGTCCTCTTCAGTCCCAAATTCTGCTCTTTGTCGTCAATACAAAGAGGCTGAAAGAGCCAGACTCGCTTTATCATGAAACCGTACCCTAAGGTGGCTAAAACCGCCTGTTATTAACCAGAAACATAAAAAAGTTGTCATAACAAATACATTAGTATATGTAAGCAGTAAAAAATAGATCACGTACGCTGAGTTAAACTTTACAACTTTATGTACCTAACCTAACCCAGCCTTTCTAATTCTCCCCTCTAAAAGAGACTTAAATGTCGAGTCCTTGGTTTTGTGGCATTTTATCACATACTTGGGCTTATGATGCTTTGCCCCATCCTTGGGTTTGTGTTTTTTTTCCGTTTTTTTTTTTTTTTTTTTGGCGTGCTTGAGTTAGTGGAGGGTATTCGCTTGCTTAGGAGTGCCTTAAGGTCCTCTGCCTGTATGTTTAACTTTCGTCTCAACTATCTAAGATTGGTAGGTGTTTATCGTTTGCACATTTATCCAAAATCTCTATTTTCTTCTATGATGTTTCTTATAAGGTCTATGCCATGTTCAACTCTAAAGTGTTTTTAGGGGCTCCTGATATAAGGTGGTATGAGAGGCGACGGTATAACTTCATTGTCTCATATATATATATATATATATATATTATATATATATATGTATATATATATATATATATATATATATGTATATATATATATGTATATGCATATATATATATATATACATATATATATATATGTGTGTGTGTGTGTATGTGTGTGTGTGTGTGTGTGTGTGTGTGTGCGTGCGTGCGTGCGTGCGTGCGTGCGTGTGTGCGTGTGTGCGTGTGTGCGTGTGTGCCCACACTCAGAAGGGACCTAACACATAAAAAAAAAGTTGTGGGTCCCATGGTGCTCCCAGGAACCCCTGACATATATGATGTAAAGCGATTTTAGGACCACAGAGAGCCGATACCTTTTCCTCCTCGCAGACGAATCAAAAGAGACTCTCTAGTCTCTGATTTTTCAATCTTCCGGAACTTCAAAATTCCACTTGGACCATGTCTGCACAAACCTGAAGATTCTTTCCCTCTCGTACTCACCCATTTTTTCTTAAAGAGGAGGTATCGAGGGTCAAAAAGGAGAAAAAATAATTCTTCACCAAGGCAAAATTACAGTTCCCCACTAATACTAGAAAATGTATAAAAAAACTGGACAACACAAGTTTCTTTCCAGTTTCAAGCGGGTGCAGCTTCCTTCCCACTTGGTTGACAAGGTGTGAGCCACTCCTTCGCAGGTTTAAAGGGTATAGTCGGAGGAGGAACTGAATATTTTTGGGGAACTCTGGGAGAAATATAGGATCTTTTCAAAATCACATATTAAGGATAATGTTGATTTGAAAGACAAACCACTTGGACACAACATCTCTTTTGACTTCAAATTAGTTAGCTTTGATATAACAAGTCTTTTTGCTCGAGTCCCGGTTTTAGACCTGTTAAGCTTTCTTGAAAAAGAATTAAAGAAATATGATCTTATACTGTCCTTGGTCACACTCGGGACCTAAGACATGAGAAAAGGTTGACCGACCGTACCGGTTGTTTTTTACGAAAGGATTCTTCCTCTTTTTTTCCTTTTTTTCTTTTTCTTTTTTGACAACAAAATGAGGGTCCCATGCTGTTTCCAAAAACCCTGACACATATGACGTAAAGCGATTTCAGGACCATAGAGAGCCGATACCTCTTCCTCCTCGCAGCCAAATGGAAAGAGACTTTCTAGTCTCTGATTTTTCAACTTTTAAGAACTTCAAAGTACACTTCGACCATGTCTGCAGAAGCCTGAAGATTCTTTCTTTGTCGATACTTTTTCCTACTCGAAGCCAAAATAAAGGAGACTTTCTAGTCTCCTATTTTTCAAGGTTTCCGAAACTTCAAAGTCCACTTCGACCAAGTCTGCAGAAGTATGAAGATTCTTTCCTTTTGGAACTCACCCATTATTTCTTAAGAAGTGTCAAAAAGGAGCAAAAAATCTCTCCACCAAGGGAAAATAACAGTTGCCCTCAAATACTAGCAAATGTATAAAAAGAATAGTGAGAAGCACAAGTTCATT
>NW_027467711.1:4776005-4783505 GCF_046742065.1 Oratosquilla oratoria
ACATATATATATATATACATATATATATATATATATAATATATATATATATATATATATATATATATATTATATATATACATAATAAACATATATATATTTATATGTGTATGTATACATATATATACATATATATGTACATATATATATACATATATCATATATATATATATTATATATATATATAAACATATATATATTTATATGTGTATATATACATATATATATATATACATATGTACATATATATATATACATATATATATATATATAGATATATATATACATATATATATATATATATATAAATATGTATATATATACATATATATATATTTATATATATATATATATATGTACATATATCTAATATATATATATGTATATATGTGTGTGTATATACATATATATTTATATGTATATATATACATATATATATATATGTATAAATATGTATATATGTACACATGTATATATATAAATATGTATACATATATATATATATATATATATATATATATATATATATATATTCATATATATACGTATAAATATATATGTATATGCATATATATTTATATTTATATATAAACATATACGTATTTATGTATATATATATATATCATATATATACATATATATATATGTATATGTGTATATATATATACATATATATATATACATATACATGTATATATATATATATATGTATATATATATGTATCGTGTGTAATAATGCGTGAGACTATCGTATATATAATGATTTTATTCTTGTGATTATATTTGTATATATTTATTTTTCACAATCTCATTGTTTGTCATGTCAGAATCTGAGATTTTGTTTCTGATAAAAGATTCTCCAGGTCATTGAATCGGTGAGGACGTAGAATTTGTCAGGAGAAAGATGTCGAACGCAGAGACAAACCTGAATTGGCGAAACAAGAGCTGGAAGGATTCCAGATCAAGAGCTTTCCGAGACGCCACAGAAAACAATTGGAGAGAAATAAAACAAAGTACCAACGAGAATATTGATGACCTTAGAAAAACACCCAATTGTTCTGTCAAATTCCGCAAAAATTTGCCATTTCCCTCTCAGGCTAAAGAGAACTGGAGGGAAAGCAGTTTAAGAGCCTTTGAAGGCGTCGATCGAAACAATTGGAGGGAAGATCGACAAAGTACCAGAGGGAACGCGGACAACGCCGGGAAAATGCCTTATCGTTCCCTCAGAGTACCCATCATTTTTCCCGTTCCTCCTCAGACAATACCCTTCAAACCGCCAAAGGAGTGGCTGACACCTTGTCAACCAAGTGGGAAGGATTCTGAACCCGCTGGAAACTGGAAATGAAATTGTGCTGTTCAGTTTTTTACACATTTTCTAACATTTGTAGTTAAATGTTATTTTGCCTTGGCGAAGAGATATTTTGCTCCTTTTTGACACTCGATGATTCCTCTTTAAGAAAAAATGTGTCAGTTTGAGAAGGAAAGCATCGTCAGGCTTCTGCAGACATGGTCCAAGTGGACTTTGAAGTTCCGGAAAATTGAAAAATCAGAGACTAGAGAGTCTCTTTTGATTCGTCTGCGAGGAGGAAAAGGTATCGGCTCTCTGTGGTCCTAAAATCGCTTTACACACGTCATATATGTCAGGGTTTGTGGGAGCAGCATGGGACCCTCACGTTCTTGTCTATTTTCTATTTATGAAAATATATTTTCCTTTGAAAGTCTCCGAGGTATCACAGAGGAGTTTGTTATTGATGAAAATATTCTTTCCTTTGACATTCTCCACACACGGGGCGCCAGCAATGATGGGTAAAACAAATGTGTGTGTAGTTCTCATTAAGAAATGTGTACGAAATGAAAAGGCAGACTGGGTCATTTTGGCAGAGAAAGGTCATCCTTTTGCAATTGAAATCAATGAAGACAATCCTTAGTGAAACTGTGACACCCCCTGACTACAGCAGATATGTCAAACATTGTGAAGACTTGAAAATAAACTTTGAGAAACACTTTCAAGATCTCCGTGGAAGACAACAGAGCCTATTTTTGAAAAGCCTTCCCTTGGGAATGCAGAGGACTTTAATGATGCAGATTTGTAACTGGAAATACTTGATACATATACCAAAGGCTTTTTCCCTCTTACAAGGGAGGCAGCCTAATACTTGATATTGAGGCTAATTCAACTCTTCAATGGCTCTTTACCAATGACACTCTTGTGTATAAAAAAAATAAAGTTTGCCAGTTTTGAAAATGTCCTGGCGTTTTTATAACCACCTTCCGAAATCCGGCAAAAATGTTCCATTGTGTAAGGAATCTGATTGGCTGAGAGAGTGGTGACGTCACGGCAACGAAGACAACTGATTGGCCGAGAGTGGTGACGTCACGGCAACGGAGACGGCTGATTGGCCGAGAGTGGTGACGTCACGGCAACGGATTACAAAGATTACAAAGGCGGAGCATGCCGACAGGAGACCTTTTGATCCATATCTAGGTCGGATGCGAAAAAAAAATCATATTAATAATAAAACAATAAATAAAAACTATAATAATGTAAATAACAAATAAATGCATAGTTATAGTTAAATAATAAACAAACAGGTAAATAGTAAATAATAATGAATTGACATATAACTAATAATAAATGAAAATCAGACAGACAAATGATGACAAAACAAAAGCAAATAATATAAGATAAATCATAATCATTACAGCATCTTACTTAGGTATTTATCTAACTGATTCTTAAAGCTTCGAACTGAACTACATTGCACTACCTGTGCAGGAAGTTTATTCCATTCATTTACTACACGGTTGGCAAAGTTGTTTCTACCTACTTCCAAATTGAATCTATTTCCGGATAGTTTGAGACCATTGTTTCTTGTCTGATTCTCATTCAACGGCTGATTGGACGAGAACACTGACGTCACGGCAACGGAGACGATTGACTGGCCGCAAGCGAAAAGCAGGGAGCACAAGAATGAGTTTCCCCATCTTTACGCCTCACTCAAAAACCCACAGCCACGATTAAAAAATTCCATAGGAAAATATTGGGGTTCAACAAAATGTTACGATTGTGTACACTGATGTTATGACAAATAAATCTTAATGACAAATATATCTTCACGTAACTTAGCGGGCAAATCCTTGGTAATGATACTGCCTGATTACGACTATACCGTTGACGAATCGGAATCAAATGTGTTGGTCCCCCTTAAGTTTTGGGAAAGGACTTTTCAAGAAAAAGAAGAATTAAAGAAGGAGAAAGAAGAAACAAAAGAAGAATTAAAGGAGAACATAAGAAATATTTCAAAAGGGGCTGCCGATGAGTACATCGGGAGTGTCCCATGGAAAGTAATGAAAATAAAAGAGACCGGAGGTCCTAGAGCGAGCGAAGCGAGGTCGTAAGTCCTACGAGGGTGCAAGTCCTCTGAAGTTGCAAGTCCTTAGAGGTTGTAAATCTTCCAAGGTAATAAGTCCTCCAAGGTAATAAGTCCTCCAAGGTAACAAGTCCTCCAAGGTAACAAGTCCTCCAAGGTAACAAGTCCTCCAAGGTAACAAGTCCTCCATAGTAACAGGTCCTCCAAGGTAACAAGTCCTCCAAGGTAACAAGTCCTCCAAGGTAACAAGTCCTCAAAGATCGCAAGTCCTCAGTGGTCGCAAGTCCTCAGTGGTCGCAAGTCCTCAGTGGTCGCAAGTCCTCAGTGGACGCAAGTCCTCAGTGGTCGCAAGTCCTCAGTGGTCGCAAGTCCTCAGTGGTCGCCATGTTCCCTTGAACTGACCAGGAACAAATGTCCCTTGGGTTCGGCCTCGGCCTCGGGGCGGAACCCCAACACGAGATCCCCAGCACGGGATCCTTACCGTGGGATTAGAGCGCGGCCAAGCCACCGGTGAAGCCAGGGAGGGCGAAGCCCGCGGCTTGTCTAAGAAAAGAAAAAAAAAATCCTTTTGTAAAAGTCAACCGGTACGGCCGGTCAATTTTTTCTCATGTGCTAGTTTCATTGTGGGTGTGGGCCTTTGGTTAAAAAATATATATAAAAAATAAAACAAAATGAAAAAAATCCAACACATATGAATATAAAATATGAAATGAGCAAATAGAGTAATAGATGAACAAGATCGTATGAATTACATAAACAAGTAAATATAGATATAGAAATAAGACAACTGGACTCCCTAATGGGTAAGAAAATGATTGAATGGTGTGTATTACAAAAATTAAATATATATAAATATATATATATATGTATATATGTATATATATATGTATATATATATGTATATATATATGTATATATATATATATATATGTATATTGCAGAAACCACAGGGAAATTAAAATCGGAATACTGAACGTTTTCGTCCACAGTACATTTGGTACAATTAGGAAATTTTGTTTTACTATCCTATTAATTATAAAATTGTCTAGTTTAAATTAACCTAAACTCAAGTTAATATTATTATCAAAATCGTTCTTAATGAAACATGATTCAAATGTACTGTGGACGTTTCGGCCACATGGTTTTGTTCTTTTGTTATCATTATTATTATTATTTTCTTTTTTTCTTTTATATATTACCATTATTATTTCCATGTGTATATGAATGTGTATGTATTTTTTCATTTACTGTTACCATTAATATTTCTATGTGTATATGAGTGTGTATGTTTGTATAACGTCCGAAGGTTTTATGTGGCTATAACCTTTCCAGTTTTCTTATTTCTGTTAAATATTGTGTTCTGTTTTGTTTTGTTTTTGTACATTTTGAATACATTAACTTGTGTTTTGGTTTAACTAAACAATTTTATAATCATAGGATAGTAAAGCAGTACAAAATTTCCTAATTGTGCCAAATGTCCTATGGACCTTTCGGCCACATAGTTTTGTTCTTTTGATTTTTTTTTTTTTTTTTTGTTACTATCACCATTCTTATTTCCATGTGTATATGAATGTGTATTTTTATTTTATTATTACCATTAACATTTCCATGTGTAATTGAATGTGTATGTATGTATAATGTCCGAAGTTTTATGTGGCTATATCCTCTCCCAGTTTTCTTACTTCTGTATAAATATTCTATTCTATTTTTTCTTTCTTGTACTCTGAGGATGTCGTAATAGACCAAAACGTTCAGTATTCGGATTTTAATTTCCCTGTGGTTTCTGCAATATCTTTTCGTCACGCGTTATTGTGATTATTTTTGCATATATATATATATATATATATATATATATATATATATATATATATATATATATATATATATATATATATATATATATATGTTTTTTCTTATTGTCAAACAATTTTAGTAATGTGTAAGTTTACCCTCTATGCGATAAAAAGTTAAGAACATTTCAATTCATTATTAATTTATCATAAGTTCCTTACATATAATCCTTTACTATGGTAACGGACTTTATGTTCTTTGTATATTTGGTAAACACACACACACACACACACACACACACATATATATATATATATATATATATATATATATATATATATATATATATATATATATATATATATATATATATATATATATATATATATATATATATTATTGATTTATTTCTTTATCTGTTTTTCAACAGAAGGGACCTAACACACGAGAAAAAGTTGACTGGCCGTACCGGTTGACTTTACGAAAGGATTTTTTTTTTTTTTTTTTTTTGCAACAAAATAAGGTTCCCATGCTGCTCCCAGAACCCCTGACATATATGTCGTAAAGCGATTTTAGGACCACAGAGAGCCGATACCTTTTCCTCCTAGCAGCCATTTGGCTGCGAGGAGGAAGAGGCATCGACTCTCTGTGGTCCTGAAATTGCTTTACGTCATATACCTATGTCATGGTTTTTGGAAGCAGCATGGGACCCTCATTTTGTCAAAAAAAGAAAAAGAAAAAAAATTGTAAAAAAACAACCGGTACGACCGGTCATCCTTTTCTCATGTCTTAGGTCCCGAGTGTGACCAAGGACAGTATAAAATCATATTTCTTTAATTCTTTTTCAAGAAAGCTTAACAGGTCAAAAACCGGGACTCGAGTAAAAAGACTTGTTATATCAAAGGTAATCAATTTGAAGTCAAAAAAGATGTTGTGTCCAAGTGGTTTGTCTTTCTAGTCAACAGTATCCTTAATATGTGTTTTTGAAATTGTCCCAACAATCTTATACTTCCTTCCCATGCAGTTATTAGTTTAATCAAGTTATGTATCATTGACTCGAAATTTGAGTTTAATGGGAAGTTTTACAAACAAACATTTGGTATGGTTATTGTCTGTCTCTGGTTTTAAGTAATCTATATATGGAGTTTTTCGAAAGAGATTTATTGCCTAATATTTTGCCATCTAATTTAATATGGTATAGATATGTTGACGACATATTGTGTATTTGGGCTTGTGATAAACCTGTGGATGAGTTTGTATTAAAGTTAAATAGTTTGGCTCCTTCTATAAAATTCACATTTGAGGCAGAAGAGAACAACACATTGCCTTTCTTAGATGTAAGTATTTACCGATGTGGTAGATATTTTAAATTTAATGTCTACAGAAAACCAACAAATGTTCTCTCATATATTCATTTCTATTCATACCATCATCAAAGTAAGAAGTTATCTGTTTTTTCTTCTATGTTCTTGAGAGCGTTTTGAGTATGTTCTCCTGAGTACCTTGAAGATGAAGTAAAATTTGTTTATGAGATTGGTCAGAAATTAGAATATCCAAAACATTTGATGGATAGAGCACAAGAAAAAGCCAGAGGAACATATTCTAACACCTCTCTCAAGTAAAGGAATTTAAATTGAAGAACATTTTAGCAATTCTATATCATGAAAATTTTATCACCCTTCCTCAAATATTTAAAAGCTTTGGTATTCAGGTGATATTTAATAACAACAATATTGTTAAGAACTATCTTATTAAGAATTCTCCAAATGAAAAAGAAGGATGTATATACAGTATACCTTGTAAAGTGTGTGATTTTAAGTACATAGGCCAAACAGGAAAATATTTAAACAAAAGGATTAGTCAACATAAATACAACATAAGAACGGGTCAAATGTCAAGTGGACTTTTCGTCCACCAAAAAGAGCTCTCCCATAGTATTGACTGGCAAAACACAAAAATTATTACATCATGTCATAATATTGTAGAAAGAAACATAATTGAATCATGTTACATTAAAAATAGTTTTGAAAATAATATGAATTTAAGCTTAGGTTTGTATAAGTTAGATAATCTAATATAATATAAAAGATAAGTCTCCACGGTCCATGGTGGTTTCGTCGATTTTGTTAAAACTCTTCAAGTGCTCAGTCGGCTTCAGAATAGAGACCTACTATGTTAGCTGCGTTGTCTACCAAATATAAAAAGGACATAAAATTCGTTACCATAGTAAAGGATTATATGTAAGGAGCTTGAGGTAAATTAATAATGAATTGAAATGTTCTTAACTTTTTATCGCATCACTTACACATTGCTAAAATTGTTTGACAATAAAAAAACAT
>NW_027467711.1:4793505-4796005 GCF_046742065.1 Oratosquilla oratoria
GCCGAGAGTGGTGACGTCACGGCAACGGAGACGGCTGATTGGCCGAGAGTGGTGACGTCACGGCAACGGAGACGGCTGATTGGACGAGAACACTGACGTCACGGCAACGGAGACGATTGATTGGCCGCAAGCGAAGGGCAGGGAGCACAAGAATGAGTTTCCCCATCTTTACGCCTCACTCAAAAAAAAACTCAGTAACAGCCACAATTAAAAAATTCCATAGGAAAATATTGGGGTTCAACAAAATGTTACGATTGTGTACACTGATGCTATGACAAATAAATCTTAATGACAAATATATCTTGACGTAACTTAGCGGGCAAATCCTTGGTAATGATACTGCCTGATTACGACTATGCCGTTGACGAATCGGAATCAAATGTGTTGGTCCCCCTTAAGTTTTGGGAAAGGACTTTGCAAGAAAAAGAAGAATTAAAGAAGGAGAAAGAAGAAACAAAAGAAGAATTAAAGGAGAACATAAGAAATATTTCAAAACGGGCTGCCGATGAGTACATCGAGAGTGTCCCATCGAAAGAAATGAAAATAAAAGAGACCGGAGGTCCTGGAGCGAGCGAAGCGAGGAAACGCCGCAGGCCAAGCAAGGCACCCATGGCGTAAGAGGGAGTAAAGAAAACGGACAAGGGAAACCGTCTAATAAAAACAGAAGAACATAAGAATGTAGGATACTGTAGAAGACCATGAGGACTACACTAGGCAGTTCCATGTCCCTTACCACCCGTCATCCCTATCGACAAAATTATCTCATCTCATAAAACAAACAATTGTTTCACCGTTCATTACATGGTTACTAACGGTGGTATCTACTAATAATAAAAATGAAACCATTTCAACGGTGACACATTTTTAAAATGTTACATGTCTTGGAGAGGGGGGTCTGTAAGTCCTCCGAGGTCGTAAGTTCTCCGAGGCAGTAAGCCTTTCTAAGCTGTAAGTTCTACGAGGGTGCAAGTTCTCCGAGGGTGCAAGTCCTCCCAGGGTGCAAATCTTCCGAGGGTGCAAGTCCTCCGAGGGTGCAAGTCCTCCGAGGGTGCAAGTCCTCCGAGGATGCCAGTCCTCCGAGGGTGCCAGTCCTCCGAGGGTGCAAGTCCTCCGAAGTTGTAAGCCCTTCGAGGCTGCAAGTCCTCCGAGGTCGTAAGTCCTACGAGGGTGCAAGTCCTCTGAAGTTGCAAGTCCTACGAGGTTATAAATTCTCCAAGGTAATAAGTCCTCCAAGGTAATAAGTCCTCCAAGGAAATAAGTCCTCCAAGGTAACAAGTCCTCCAAGGTAACAAGTCCTCCATAGTAACAGGTCCTCCAAGGTAACAAGTCCTCCAAGGTAACAAGTCTTCCAAGGTAACAAGTCCTCCAAGGTAACAAGTCCTCAAAGGTCGCAAGTCTGTGCTGGCATGGTGTATAGTATATGTATTGTATTATTTTAGTATTTATTGTAATGATTATATTATAAAATGTATTTTGTATTTATGTTGGATATCGCAGATGCAATCGCGTCTTTGTTTTGGCGCGAACGAGAGCGTGGCGTCAGTTTCGAAGACGGCCTTGTTGAGGGTGCACGCATTTGTTGATTGTGTCATTTTGTGTGTATCCAAATATAGAATATAACTCTTTAATTTGCGCACTCATTAGCCACCCAATACAAGTCCTCAGTGGTCGCAAGTCCTCAGTGGTCGCAAGTCCTCAGTGGTCGCCATGTTCCCTTGAACTGACCAGGAAAAAATGTCTCTTGGGTTCGGCCTCGGCCTCGGCCTCGGGGCGGAACCCCAACACGAGATCCCCAGCACGGGATCCCTATCGTGGGATTAGAGCGCGGAGCGCTGCGACCGTAGGCCGCTGTTTGCGCAGCCAAGCCACCTGCAAACCCAGTGAGGGCGAAGCCCGTGGTTTGTCTATAAAAAAAAAAAAAAAAATAGTTTTGTAGAAGTCAACCGGTACGGCCGGTCAATTTTTTCTCATGTGCTAGTTCCCTTGTGGGTGTGGGCCTTTGGTTAGAAAAGATATACAAAAAAATAAAATTAAATTTAAAAAAAATCCAACACATACGAATATGAAATATGAAATGAGCAGATAGAGTAATAGATGAACAAGATCGTATGAATTACATAAACAAGTAAATATAGATATAGAAATAAGACAACTGGACTCCCTAGTGGGTAAAAAAATGATTGAATGGTGTGTTTTACAAAAATTAAATATATATATATATATATATATATATATATATATATGTATATATATATGTTTTTTCTTATTGTCAAACAACTTAAGTAATGTGTAAGTTTACCGTCTATGCGATAAAAAATAAAGAACATTTCAATTCATTATTAATTTACCTTAAGTTCCATACATATATTCTTTACTATGGTAACGAACTTTATGTTCTTTGTGTATTTGGTAAACACACACACACACACACACACACATATATATATATATATAATATATATATATATATATATATATATATTTATATATATATATATAT
>NW_027467712.1:0-15000 GCF_046742065.1 Oratosquilla oratoria
GAAGTACAGGGACAAGGGTTTATATATATATTTATATATATATATATATATATATATATATATCATTGGTGAGAAATATAGTAACACATTTGTAAATCATAACTAACATCAGTGTTGGAAAAAAGAAAGAGTTGAATAAGCGAATCTATATATTTTGACTGCTAACTGCAACCCTCTTCAGTAGTACAAAGTGGGAGGAGGATGCTATCTTTAAATAGCAACCTCTTAGGGAACTAGGGAAGGAGTAAATACCACTACCCTCGCTCTCTGGTAACCTGAGGATAACATAAGGTCGGGTCAGGGTGAGGGGGAGGATACCTATTAATAATTTGTTTTGTGATGAACAATCCTGAGATTATGTCTCGGGTCCATTGACCCTTAGAAATATTCATATCAGGAAGATAATATATTAAAAGTATTCCATTTTCCTTCTGAACCCATAACCAGATTTATAAATAAGTTCAGATTTGTACCAGTCCATTCGCTGATTTGAATTGTTCATGTGTTAGAACACGGCTGAACTCTCTTGACTATACTTAATTGACCTTTTGTGCTCATTCAACCTTGTCCTTAGGTCTCTCCCCGTCTGACCGATGTATGCTAGGTTACAATCTTTACACGGAAGGGAGTAAACACCTGGGATATGATCTTTCAACCTCTGATGAACATTAACAGCTTTTTTTTATTCATTAATATTCGGGTAATTGGGAATTAAATTTACCATATCTTTGGGAAGAAATTTGGACAAATGGTTGATGGACTCTGAAAAGGGAATAACAAGAGGATTGTGTAACGCGTTTGGGTTTGTGGAAAGGGGATTGAAAAGAATAGTTCTGGCTTGGCTGAGGGCTTTATCCAGGAACCACTGAGGGTAAGCTAATTTTGTTAATTGGGACCTGATGGAAATTAATTCATGTTCTAAAAATTTTGGGCTACAGATCCTGAAAGCTCTTGAGAAAAAGACCTGAAGCTACGCTCCTTTCAATATGATCTGGGTGGGGACTAAAAAAAATGAAGGTATCTTTCTGAATTGGTGTTCTTTTTGAAAACAGTAAAGACAAGCCTATTCCCATCCCTCATGATTAATGTGTTAGGGAATTTGACAATTTTTTCCCATTCCACCTTGAAATTTATATTAATTGCTAACTGAATAAGTTTTGATGCTTTTCTAGAAAAAAATAATCAGTTTGCAACTTGTTTATAAATCTGGTTGTGAGTTCAAAAGGAAAATGGAATCCACTTTAATACATTATCCTCCCACTGTGAATATTTCCAAGGGTCAATGGACCCGAGACATAATCTCAGGATTGTTCATCACAAAACAAATTGTTAATAGGTATCCTCCCCCCCCATCCCCTGAGCCGACCTCATGATATCCTCAGGTCACTAGTTCCTTTTCTTTTGCAAGAGGTTGCTATTTAAAGATAGCATCCTCCTCACACTTTGTACTACTGAAGAGGGTTGCAGTTAGCAGTCGAAATATATAGGCTCACTTATTCAACTCTTTCTTTTTTCTGACTGTGGTGTTAGTTGTGGTATATGTATATATATATATATATATATATATATATATATATATATATATGTATATATATATATATATATATATATATATATATTGTGTGTGTGTGTGTGTATGTGTGTGTGTGTGTGTGTGTATGTGTGTGTGTATGTGTGTGTGTGTGTGTTTGAATTACAGATACAAAATATTTAACTCTGGGTTGGAAATTTCCTGGAACTAAACTAAATTAAGAAGACCAAGGGCCAACACAAGCCAACAGTTTTTCTCGCTCGGGATGACCCCACTAGAGTTTGTGACTTTTTATTATCTTTTTCTTTTTTTTTCTCTCTTTTTTATTTCTTCTAGTTTGACTTCTTTTTCTTCTAGTTTTACTTCATCTATTTTTACTTGTTTATCATTTTCTTATAGTTTTGTTTATTTTCCTCGTAATTCTATTTTCCTTCTTTATCTTATGTTTTTTCTCCACCTCGTTTACTTTTGATATAATCTTATGGAAAACGTTATCATCTGGTACCAGATGTCTGTCTATGCCCAATGAGTTGTGCTGCTTTAGCCTCGCGCGCTACAGAGTCGAACAGGACCTCATTTGAGCTGCACTAGTAGTGGGTCTATATATCGTTCATATCAATGTCAACAACTAAGAGTTGTCCATGGTTGTTCCGTACCGATTGAGCGTGCCAGCATGCTCTTGGTATTTTACAAAGAAGGAGCATGCCGACAGGAGACCTTTTGGTCCATAACTAGGTCGGATTAAAGAAATTATAATAATGATAAATAAAATTTGTAATAATATAAATGATAATAAATAAAATAAGTAAATATATAGGTAAAGTTAAGTAATAAACAAACAGGTGAATAGTAAATAATAATAAAATGACAGTTATATAATAGTAAATGACGCGTGGCGTCGTCACCTGGCCGGCTGGATAGGCCGGGAAAAGGCAGGGTAGATTAGTATCGGTACTACTGTAGCACGCACAACACATAGGCCTACCGTTTCCATGTCCGCCATTGACTGACGTTGGGTGAAGAATCACCAATAGCTCAATTATCCGTCACGGCTTCAATAAATAAGTAGATAAACAATGAATGAAAAAATACATAGATAAATGAATTAGTTGACAATTAAGTATATAAATCATGTCTACTAGCACGAAATTAAAACTGACACAGTACAACAACAACAAGCCTACAGCCAAAGAAAGCTAATCCCTCCCCCCTCATAAGTATAGAGGATAATGCAAAAGATGCAGCACAGTCTATAAGGATAGAAACGCCTGTAAACCATTGGTCATAGAAGCGAAGTAAAGCTAAGCGCAAACAGACGCAACACAGAGCAAAGGCAGGCTTCTTGTTGATGAATTGAAGTAGAGTTTAAACTTCTCTCAATTGAAATATTGAGGTGGTGCATCTAGAAGCACTTCAAGTGAGAGATAAGATCGAACTGTACTTCAATTCAGCAACAGGAAGTCTGAACTTTGCTCTGTGCTGCGTTGCCTCTGTCGCCTACGTCTCAGATTGCGCTTAGGCTTCTGGGAGGAGAGGCACGAGGACATTGGCGCCCAAAAGAAAGCCGTCCTGACTCCGCCTCCATTTTTGGCAGAATGGAAGGAACGGGGTGCTTATTGGGTTAAAAAAAATCATCTGTAAGAACGGGAGAAAGACTTTTGTGTGCTACGGTATTGAATAGCTTCCCATAGAGGGTGAGAAGGGGACATTAGAACCCAGCTCAGGGGCACATTGACCGTGAGAAAGATGGTGAGAGAGGGAGCGGTGTGACTGTGAGGATCGATATGGATCTAGATTTCCATTGAAGAAAATTGACGATGTAAGTATTTTAGAGTGGCCTTGATAACAATACTAACGATTAATGATAAGGATAGACCGGTAACCCTGCAGGGACCCTAGGTTGAACGCTTGTAGATCTCGTATGTTTTGTAGCTGGCGAGGATTGATTCAAGTTTCTCTCAGTGTTTTCACTTATATTTTATCAATATATTTTTAGTTTGTTGATACACAACTATGAGGTGAATAACGAATAATAATAATAAAAAAACTATCTTACCGTGTCCGTTATAGGGTTTCTGAAATGCCTACAAGAAATCGTGTTACTTCGAGTCTGCCACACTGTACTGTGGACGGGCCCCTCGAGAGGTATAGGCCACTTTTGAGGGTATGTCTGGGCGGAACAAAGGAAGCATAATTGTTAGGGAAGAGTGTGTTTGTGGTAAGGTGTTGGGTTGGCTTTGTATGTGTTGTCTGAACAAGGAGCCAGGCGCGTCAGGCACGGTGCATGAGCAATGTGTACAACCTAACTACCGATGTCATGGTTTTGTTCGCCTTCCATCCACTCATTATCTGTTCCTTGTATGTAAATCAGGCATATGTGCGAAAATATATGAATGTTGTGTGTGAGCTATACAAAAGTACTTGTGACTTGAAAAACATTATTAAAAGAATTAAAAGGATTTTTCCTATAAAACCGTACAGGAAGCAGTGTAGTTCTGCAAAACGTTTGGAACCAAATAAGCAACAATTCTACAAAAATATTTAAGTCGGAAGCAGAACAGTATAAAAGAAATCGTGAAAATCAGGGACATTCATAATTCATCAAAAGGAAATGCAAATTAAATGCAGAGGAAGATTATTAGAAGAGGAAATGAAAGTTGAAAATAAATTTAGCCAAGTAACATATGTACCCACCAGTCACCAATCGCCACTCGGAAAAAAATGCCGATTAATTTAATTTCTGCTCCCCATTTTTCTCCTGCCTTTCATAAATCTTTACAATGCCAACTCTGTCATCAATTCTTTGGCTTGATATTGTTTCCAAGGATAGAAGCGCTGGTTATTTCTACCGAAATGCTATAAAAAAAAAAAAAAAAAGACGTGGGTACTGAGAAAATACAGTCCTAGAGGCACCAGTGGGGATGCACATAAAGAATTTCTGTAACAAAACACGAACATCAAAGTAATAGAATATGAAACCACAATGGAAACTGTAATTCCTTGATAGTACGGACAGACAATGGAATAAAGTAGAGCATTCTGAGCTCGCCCAAATGGAATGAAACATACGAGGGAGCCTTGATGGCAAACGTAAAGGTAAGGTATCGATAGACAGCACAGGAAGAGCTGCAGGTCTTTGGCAGGAGAGAGAGAGAGAGAATTGAAAATAAACAAATAATAGCTTCGGAAAGTGGGAGTAAACACTAGGATTGAGAAATTTCGCAAAGGAAATGAAGATGAAGAAGTGGTGAAGGACTTAAATCGAAGGTCGTCAAACAGTTATCCGTTCACAATATTGGAGACAGAGCAACTAGGCCTCGCTGCAGCCCACAAGGAACCAGAAGGACTTTTGGTCGTCGCACCAGAGAGGAACATCGATACCGACAGGACCTACCTGAAGGAGGAGGCAACAGAAACTTGTTGTGACTATCTATGCTGCTATTTTCTGTATAATACTGATTACATCAGCTTGATTGCAGTAATTATGGGAAGATATTTAAGGACTGTTGGCAATGGAAGTAGAAGTGAAGGGGATATTGTAATTATTTGACTAAGTTGAATTTGGGAATGTTTTTAAACAAATGATTGAAAACATGGTGTAGCATAAGTTCTTGAAGTAAATAAGAACTAGATGCAATAAGAACATAGCTTATAACAAAACCAGTTTTAGAGAAGTAACAAATGCTCTTTGACATCAACAGTTATGTGTTTTTATATGCACAATGAACCAAAAGTTGTTTGATCGAAATATTGATTTATTAACAACGATAATTCACACCGAAGCTTCCATGTGCATTTGAGCTTCGGTGTTTGTCTCTGGTCATTGTTAATTAATTTCCTCTGGCAAAGCGGAGGAATGTGAAAACAGCTACACGTTGATTAACTTAAGAGCATATTTTTGTATTAAATAATTGATCGTTATGAAGAAGAACAACGCAAGAAAACAAATCGTTTCCAGGAACCGTTCCACCTGCTCGTTTGAATGAGAAAAAAGAAAACGGTAACGCATGCATCACGATTGAAGAGGCCAGAGGGAGGGAGAGAGGAGTAGAACACTATCAGAAGGCGAGACCGTCAGTCGACTGGCAGGAGCCTCACTGAGACTCGGTGATATGATAGACGACATGATTAGTGCCATATGTGCCCCCAGGGAATTTGATGTGAGTGATGATTTTGGGAAGTGAATGAGTCTCGAGTCTAGACGGTTGAAGCTCATTTCAAACTTAAAATGTTAAACACAACTGTGTTTACAGTACACAAAGCTCTAACCATTGTGAAATTAGCAGTTAATTCCTGGCATTACGGGGGTGGGGTGGTGGTGAGGTCCTTATTGATATAATTGCCACTTTTTTTTTTTTAAGAAATCGTTAACAAAGAAAATAACCAAAACAGGCGGGAAGACATAGTTCTGCTCGAGTTGGCTGGTTTAAAATTATTTCAGGGAAATGCTTCGGATGCAAGGTAGTGTATCTCCTGGGTAGGACTGGTTGAGAAATTCTCAAGATTTTTTATTGGCCGAGAGAGATGACCTCCAAAGTCATGTGACACTTTTGGGGATGAGAGAAAAAAAAAAAAAAAACTTAGAAGCCCTCAGAAATTGAAAGAACGGCAGAGTTCGACACATTGAGAACTGATTATAAGTTGAAAAATGCCAATTAGTCATCTAGATGATTCCAAATCGATTTTGAGGAAAAGGAAACCATTTTGAAAATGTGCTTTACTTTTTTTGTGTGTAATATACATAAGAAACATAGATTAACGTGTATGTAATGTAATATATATATATATATATATATATATATATATATTTTATATGTAGATTATATATATATATATATATAAACAACCACAATGCACTTTAATTTTAAGCCATCAAGGCCGACATGCAGAAATTGAAATGTGGTACTGCCAAGGACGCATTTGTCATGAAGATGCTGTGGCTCGAGTCCTTGGCAGTACCACATTTCAATTTCTGTATGTCGGCCTTAATGGCTTAAAATTAAAGTGCATTGTGGTTGTTAAAATGTATCTCTAATCACTGTGACCCCTTCAGTGTTGTACATATATATATATATATATATATATATATATATATATATATATATATATATATGTGTGTGTGTGTGTGTGTGTATGTGTGTGTGCGTGCGTGCGTGCTTGTGTGCGTGTGTGTGTGTGTGTGTGTGTGTGTGTGTGTGTGTGATTTCTTTTATGTAAGTAACTGACTTCATCAGTATTTAGCTAAATTATAAATTTCAATTGCATCGATTCAGTCGACCAGCCTTGTGGTTTGTTGAGGCCTTGAGCAAACAGGGAGAGGGAGAGAAGGGATGCTCTGCCGCGTTCCTATCCTAGACCTATCTGCTGTCGTTTTTTGTCATTATTATTTTCGTTTTATTTATTTATCATCATCTTTATTATTATTACTATTAATGTATTCGTTGTTATTATCGTCATTCTTATTGTTATTATTATTATTGTTAATATTATTATTACTATATTCATTTTTTCTTTAGGAGAACATGGCGGCGACTTCTATTTTGTTAGAAGAAAATCGTCTAGTAACAAAGGGAGAGAGAGATAGAGAGAGAGAGAGAGAGAGAGAGAGAGAGAGAGAGAGAATATGATGTCACTCATTGAGGAATTACGCCACCCCACCCCGGCCGCTCTTGAAATGAAAGGCGTGGCACTGGCCAAGCCAGCAATGGTCAAGTAGACTTCCCCGCCACCCACGAAGAGGTGTAAATAAAAGAATGACATATACGAGTGGTCAGTCGGCCGCGTGTTGGGGGTGTAGGGATGGGCGGTGAGGGCGGGGTGTCGGCGGTGGGCACGTGGCCTTGCCGCCAGCCACTTGGGTCCCGCTTTGTGTCTTCTTCAGTCCGCATCAACTGTCATTTTTATCATGTGGTATCAAGCCCAAGCAGGCTTCCCCTGTCACGTTTAGGAAATAGTTGAAATTGTTAGGATAAATAAATGAACAAATGAATAAATTAATTAGATTAAGTAAACTAAAGGAAAAGGGTCTAGTAAATTTGTTCACGGCTACCACCATATACGACTATACTGCCGTCATGTACTTGAGCTAGCTGCTGGGGACCCCCTTCCCCTCCACATGAGGGAGAGTGACACAAAGGGGGGGGGGACTGGACCCACCCGGGCCGTCCAATAAACCCCCCCCCCCCGTCCCCCTAGACAGGCGAGTATGACATGTTCCTCTCCATTGGACCGAAGAGGGTTCTTCAAGCCTTGGCACAGGGACGGACGGATTGGGGGAGATGGGCTTCCAGATAACAAGGCACATTCTGGATCCAGAGCACACTGGACTAGTGTAAGCCCCGTTAGAAGGAGACAGGGACAAGAGTGTAGGCAAGAACGTATGTGTGTTCTGACTGATCTGATCTTGTGGAATAGTGTGGCCACTGATTATCATTTGTTTATACACATTCACAGTATATATTTATTTATTGATCTGTTTATTTGCACATTCGTCGTGTTTGGGTGTCAGTTTTACTTCAGTCACTGAGGGCTAGTATGTTTATTTCTTCATATATTTTCCCAATTTTACTAACACTGCTGAGCTTGGAGAACAATAGATGCATCCGTGTGGAGATAAGGGAGGGAAAACGATGATTAGAAAGATTGTCTATGTCAAGAGGATAATCCTGTAGTCTCCATTCTCGGCCCTGATTCATCGTATGAAAGGCACATGAGGTACGAACTTCTTGGACTGCCAGATCCGGCACGGTGTTTGAACAGGTGCCGCACAAGTCTGACGCACAGTCGGCCCCCGCCAGAAACCTAGACCCACCAGGACGGACTGACATTGCTCTTGGGAAGCGATAGATACCGTTAGGGGCCGCCAGGCGATTTTATTAAGAGCAGAGAACTACCACCACCTTCCCAGGTTGGTGGGCGTGGGTGCAAAGGGGGAGGGGGGCATTGTGTGGGATGTTCAAGGGTAGCAGGTCATGATAGGCTTGATGGGGCGGACCTCTTGTGCACAATCATTGCCTCTGCGCGCGTGCACACACACATACACACACACACACACACACACACACACACACACACACACACACACACACACACACACACACACACACACACACACACACAAGAACACGTGAAAATAATTTGCAGAAAAAAACACTGGGAAATAGGAAACTTAGTCCGAACTTTTTCGTCTTCCTTGAAGATGTCTTAGATAGACGAAAACGTTCGGACTAAGTTTCTTTTTTTTCCCAGTGTTTTTTCTGCATGCATGCATGTATGCATATATATATATATATATATATATATGTGTGTGTGTGTGTGTGTGTGTGTGTGTGTGTGTGTGTGTGTGTGTGAAGAGAATCGCCATTCATGGCAAATGTCAACTCAAATAATTCCGACAGTCACCCCGGGACTCGAACCGTGGCTTTGCATGACGCTAGGTCAGAGGTCTACCGACTGAGTTAAAGGAGCTCTAAAAGCCTCTAACTTGGAAGTTGATCTAATTCTCGAAAAATTTAGTCGACTGCTAACTGCCGTCTTTACTTAATTTTACAGAGACCTCAGCTAAAGGAGCTCTAAAAGTCTCTAACTCGGAATTATATGAGTTGACATTCGCCGTCAATGGCGATCCTCTTCAGGTATTTACAGCGACGAAAGTCCATCAAGGATTCGTACCAGCAGTTAGTAGTCGACCTAGTTCTTCGGGAGTTAGATCAACTTCCATGTTAGAGACTTTTAGAGCTCCTTTAGCTCAGTCGGTAGAGCTCTGGCCTAGTGTCATGCAAGGTCCCGGTTCGAGTCCCGAGGTAATTTTCGGAATTGAGTGATATATATATATATATATATATATATATATATATATATATATACATATATACATACATATATATATATATATATATATATATATATACATATATACATACATAGATACACACGACACACGCACAGGCTTAAATTTGTAACACCAACAGTAGACATTGTTTCACTGGTACGATGTAAGTACGTTCCTCCAAATTGGACACGTTTTTATGGCTTCCTTAAAGTCCATAAAGCCAATGTACCCTATAGACCATTTATTCCTACAGGTTAGCAAAATAGATGGGCAGTTTGTTGTCTCCTCTTATGGGGATATTGTCACATTCACACATGAAACGTTCACACACTTTTATTGTAATTGTTAAGAGTCGTAACTTATACAATGTAAGATTTCTTAGTCTGGACGTTTATTCATTGTTTACGTATGTTCCTGTGGAGAATGTATAAAGGTTTCTTGAAAAATTATATCCGTACAATTTTAATTAATTTCAAATGTATTCAAAATAATTGCCCTTACCAAACTGTGTATTTCCAAATTATTTTTTTCCAATATAGTTTTTATTCACAAAAGTTTGGATGTGCTATGGGAGCTCCTTTGTTCCCATTGTTAAGAAACTTTTGCACGAGATATTTCGAAAACAAGTTTTCCCCAATATTGAAACCCAAGACATATATTAGCCCAGATATGTAGATGCCATTGGGATAATTTCTGTGGTTCCTTTGGTGTCTTCTACTGCTTTAAATGATCTACCTAGTATTAAATTAAAAGGCGATTGGAAACTAATTCAAAGCTCCCTTTTGTTGATGTCTTGACTATAGGCACTTCGTCATTGGGCTTTATTGTTTATAGGAAAACTATATCCATATTCTCAGGAGATTACCTGCAATCTTCCGCCCACAACTCTTGTTAAAGTAGTGTTGATTCATGTTTGTTCCCGAGAATCCACAGAGTCCACAGAGTCTGCCTTGCAAGTTACTTTGATGAAGGGATGAATGCAATTAAGGAGCAATTACACATGGTAAATTGCCCCTCGCGTTTTTTACAAAAAAACATTGATTACTGCTAAATCCAACTGCAGTGGGGGCGGAGGCGTCGGATTTGAGGTTACAGAAACTCTTCACCTAGTTATTTAGTTAAAGCGATGAATGTAATCAAGAAACAGTTACACAAGGTGGAGTACCCCCCATGGATTTTACAAAAAAAAAAAAAACTGAATACTGCTAACTCTGTTGCCTTCGCCTTGGCTTAGTTGTGAGTTCGAATCCCATGGTTCTGTCTGGTTTTCAGCAGTGAATGTTACGTGCCCCAACAGTCCAAGCGTATAGGACAATGGTGATGACTTTGGTCACAGCTACGCGCCTCCTGGTGTGTGCTCCTCACATTCTTATAACAAACTGTTCAAGAAGTTTTAAAGTGTTTCACGAAGAATATAGTATAACCCAGAACCATGTAGTTTGTATATCATAAAATATTTGTGTTTTTTCATTTTTTTTTTTTTTAGATAATACATATACTCTGGACATAAATAGGCATATAGATAGAGACGTAAATAAGTAGATTAAGAACCCAAGATTCGGCACAGAAATTTTCGAAATTAGAAATAACCGGGGAGCAGAGACATTTGCTGGTACCGTGGAGTTTTGAAAAGCAAAGAGCATGTCGTGTATTGTGTGGAAGTGATGGTAGGGATGTGCGCATGCGTGTATGGCTTGGCCAAGCGTCGGTGGATGATGGGAGTCTTTAAGGATCCACTGAGCGAATGAATGAATGAATGAAATAATCTGCTCTTTTCGTGGCTTAGAGTGTTTAATCTCTGCGGCGCCTTAGGTGGTTGTAAGTCTTCTCGCGTGGGTTGCCCCCGGGAGAGACTAACAGCTTAAATGGGGTCGGTTGATTTGTTCCGTCACTCCCCCACACCCAAAAAAAAAAAGAAAAAAAAAAAGGTGGGGGCGACCACCATCGACCCTATATCCCTTGAATGTATGAGGGGTCCATTTTGGCTAAATACTTCGTCTGATGACTGCTGCATGGAATATAACCCTCTTGCTCAGCTCAAAACTCAGCACCACATGGATAGACTGCTGCGCGCGCGCGCACACACACACACACACACACACACACACACACACACACACACACACACACACACACACACACACACACACCGATTTTTACTCTGACGGAGGCGTAGACGATGCTACTTCGCCGTCGAGGGTCGGAGGTCGTTGGAGGTGCCCCCACCCCCACCCAGGTCACCCTCCACTCGAGCAAAACCTGGCAGCACACTAACAATTTTTCCCCGGCACGCGAAACCCAGAGCTCATTTTAAAAAAGATAACTAATAGACATCAAACTTCTTTTGGATGGCCATTGGTAACCGCATGCTACGTTGGGCCCATAAGAAGTGAAGGGGGAGAGGGGGGGGGGCCCATACTTGTATGTAGGCTAATGATTTCGGCACCCACACGAAGGTTGCCCACCCGTGAGGTAGGTCCTGTTGGAAGCTGCATAGCATCGTGTGGCACGAACCAGGGCAGAGTCTGCGTAAGAGACGTCGCCCATCCTGCGAAGGCGAGGTGTCGTGGCAAGCGGAAGACTCATGTGACCGCACGCGGCAACAGACCGTTTCCTTTAAGAAATCTTGGTTCTGCCACGACTCGGTGTGTGCTGAGGTTTACGCCTCGCCCCGGGTGAAATGCTTCATATTTTTTTCTGGTTGATAGCAGGCGTTTTTTTTTTTTTTTTTTTTTCTTCGTCTGAGGGTGGGGGGACGCCACCGTCAAGAGGTTTAAAATGATCGGTGATAGGTCGAGATATAGGATTTGATTCGTGAGTTTTATAACGCATGAATGAATGAAGAATACGCAGTCGGAAGGGCAGGATCGTGTGAAATTTTCATTTATTTATATAAATAGAGACAAATATACAGACAAACAAACAAACTGACAGACAAACATCACAGCGTAGTGCTGAGTTGTTTATACTTCTGAATCACTTCGAGTAAATGGACGGTAATCATAGTCTAACCTGTTCTTTGTTTTGCTTTTGGATGGATTATTTTTCTCAGGGAAAATAATCTTGGTAACGAATTATCGGAAACAAGTCATGACAGCGTGTTATATTTACGTGTTTTTGTGGGATTAAAGACAAAGAGAAACGTAGTTAACCTTGTCCAACCTAACCTAACCGAACTAAGATTATTGTTGAGAGAGGGTCTGCTTCTCGTCGTTCCTACCTGTTCTGTCGGAGCGGACGAATGCAAACTACGACAAAAATGGTACGCTCGACTGGGATTGGAGAAAAAAAAAGTTTACGTAGAAATGAAATAATGCTATTGATTATGGTTTCTCTATGTGTATTGAAAATACTTTCTTATGTAAAAATAGATATCTTAAGAACAGTAAAGGAATATGACAAACTGGTTAACCGTGCGAAAGTTAATGGCAAATCAGTGGAGAATGCATTTGTAAGTGTAAGTGGCCATTAATAGCGAGATAGGTAAAGGTTAATTGAGGTTTATATACCACAGGCACTTTCTCTCTCTGCTGAATGAAACGTTCTGGCGACAGCGAAACCAACAGACACACATGAATAGTGAAGGTGTATAGGCTAATCTCTGGCAGCTTGAGGCCCGCGTGCCTCGACGGGTTGGGATTTAATTTAGTCTCGTGTCTGTTGTTGTCGGTCGGTTAATTATTTATGGTGCTGGCGTTGTTATTGTTGTTGTTCTTCTTCTTCTTATTATTATTATTATTATTATCATTACTAATATTATTATCATCATTATTATTATTATTATTATTATTATTATTATTATTATTATTATCATCATTATTATTATTATTATTATTATTATTATTATTATTATTATTATTATTATTATTATTATTTTCCATCATTTCATAGTCGGAGTGCAGTTTCCTGTGGCGACAATGTTAGTTTGGACTTTTTTTGTGGATGCTCACAAAAGCACACAGTGAGGGGCGGACTTTGTCCGAAAAGTGATCCTGAGAGATCGAGATAGAAAATAAACCAACAACAAATTATGTAAATTACGTTGCTGTATCGAGAAGTCTGCGTCTTTAGTCTTATTTTGCTTGGATACAATTCAGAACCATTGTATATCCGAGGTTATAACTAAAGTAGGTGTTGTTGCCGGATTTTACCCCCCCCCCATCCCCCGACCCCTCCGTGGTCATTTGGAAACACAAGTGTGGCGTGGGGGGTGGGGGGTGGTGGCTCCGTTGGGGGTGGGCCCGGATGAGTACCAAAAATAAGGTTGCTAATAAAGACGTGGTGTAGAAAATTTTTTAGGGTCGAAATCGAGTAGGCGCAGGGGAATAATGTACACAACGGAGGTACATACGTACATATACCAAAGGCTTTCCCCCCCCTTATAAGGGAGGTAGCCAAGTCAAAAAGTATCAATTCCCACCCATTCCACTCCCACTCCACTCCCATCCACCACCCTTTCTTCCCTCTCGTCTTAGCTCCTCGTGGATGACGGGTCGTCTCTGTATCCCGTCCACTGATCTGGGTCAGGAGCAATACAGCAAGACACAGCACATTCACAGCAAGGCCGCTTCACTTAATCGGTGCCCCCCCACCCCGCCCTCTGTCCCCTCATGCAGAAAAAGAGAAGACGGGGAGAAATCCCTTCGGGCTGCGTCAAAATATAATTCGCACATAACCACTCCCTAACCCACCCCGTCCCCTCCCTTGCATCACAGTATCATCTATACACATTCTCCACTCACCCTTGTCTCTTGCCTACTCCCCTCCTTGCTCAGCAGACATTCCTCTCTTGCTCAACGCCCCTTTCAGCCCATTCATCCATCTCATCCTTGGTCGTCCCCTCAAATTCACTACCTCTACCTCTGCCTTCTACATCTGTTTAACTAATCTTTCTTCATTCATTCTTTCCAGGTGTCCAAGCCATCCCAATACTCTTTCATCAGCCCTATCTGCCATCTCCTTTTCCATCCCAGCTCTCCTTACCTCCTCGTTTCTCACTCTATCCATCTTTGTAACCCCTACCGTACTTCTCAGAGATTTCATCCCCAACACATTTAAATTTTCCTCTTTGCTACTCTTAAATTCCAGATCTCTGCCCTATATACTGTCGTTGCCACAATCACCCATTCATATAGTCTTCTTTTTACATCCATTCCCAAACGTCCATTTCTCATGACACTTTTTAATCCCCCAAGGCATTTATTTGCTTCTCTCAGTCTACAATTTGCTTTCACCGCCACTCCTCCCTTCCCTGCCACATGCGACCCCAAATTCCTAAAACCATCCACTTCCTCCAACCTCTCTCCTTTAAGACTTACTTCCAACTTGCTGTCATTCTCTCCACTTGTACATCTCATCACCTTTTTACCCACATTTACCTTCATCTTTCTCCTATTGCATACCCTTCCCAAAATCCGTCAATAACTCACTTAATCCTTCCCTTGACCCTGCCACAAGCGCAGTGTAGTCAGCAAACAACAACTGGCTCACCTCCCACTTTTCTCCATTTTGTTAAACCATCTTCAATCCTTTACACATTACCCTCACCTTTACCTCCTGCACCACCCTGTATACATTGAAGAGCCATGGCGACATGGCACATTCCTGTTGCAGTCCCACCTTTACCTAAAACCACTCG
>NW_027467712.1:20000-62500 GCF_046742065.1 Oratosquilla oratoria
AGAGAGCGGGGGTGGAAAAAGAGATGGGAGATGGGGTTGATGAAAGAGTATTTGGGTGGTTTGGACACATGGAAAGAATGAGGGAGGAAAGATCAACAAAAGAGGTGTGGAAGGTAGAGGTGGGTGCAGTGAAGATGAGGAGGCGACCGAGGATGAGATGGATGGATGGGGTAAAAGGGGCGTTGAGCAAGAAAGGGGTGTCTGTTGAAGAATGGTTGTGTGATGCAAGGGAGTGGGGGATGGGGGGGGTGAAGGAGTGGTTATGTGCGAATGATATTTTGATACAGTCCGAAAGGATTTCCCACCGTCTGTTATTTTTCTGCCTGAGGGGCCAGAGAGGGGGGCTCGCCGATTAAGTGAAGCAGTCTTGCTGTGGATGTGCTGTGTCTTGCTGCATTGCTTCTGACCCAGGGCAGTGGCGAGATACAGTGGTGACCCGTCATCCATGAGGAGCTAAGATGAGAGGGAGGGAAAGGTGGTGGAGTGGGTTTGGCTATCTCCCTTGTAAGGGGAAAAAGCCCTTGGTATATATATACATAGGTAGATGTATGTATGTATGTATATATGCTTGCGTAGGCGTGGTGTAGCCTAGGTCAGTTTTGGGTGTCCGCTGAGACATGGTAAAGGAAGACCCTAAGAACTCTTTTTAAGAACACAATTACTACGAATTTCATTGAGACCTCCAGCGCTACTAGAAATAAGCGATTCAAATTACTTATTGGGAGGCGCTCCAAGGGATCAGATTCTAAAATAAACGGTTTAGATTACCTAATGTGGGGATTAGATTGGTTTTCCTCCGTAGTAATCGTTTTCATGTTTTTCTTCGTCATTTGTTTATTTCCCCATTCATTGGAACTGTTTGAAAGGATCCCAGATATGCCCGATTTGAGCTTCTGAAAATAGACTAATCTTATTACATATTAGAAGGAAGTCAGGGTTTTTGTTCATGGTGGTCGGTGTAGTTATCTTATCGTAATACGTTTACTCTCCGATGTACGGAACTGTTTGAAGGGACCCAAGATGTAGCCTTCTTCTTCTTCTTCTTCTTCTTCTTCTTCTTCTTCTTCTTCTTCTTCTTCTTCTTCTTCTTCTTCTTCTTCTTCTTCTTCTTCTTCTTCTTCTTCTTCTTCTTCTTCTTCTTCTTCTTCTTCTCCTCCTTCTTCTCCTCCTCCTTCTTCTTCTCTTCCTTCTCCTCCTCCTCCTTCTTCTTCTTCTTCTTCTTCTTCTTCTTCTTCTTCTTCTTCTAGTTCCACTCGTCTGGCCCTCGGCCGTCCGTCCCGTTGTAACATCAAGGGATAAGAAACTGGTAGAAGAAAGACGGGTATCGTATGTGATTCAGAATAGGTGGGTGGTCTCTGTCGACGCCTGTTTTGCTTTGGAAAAAAAAAAAAACCGCCTTGCCGAAGTCGTCCTCCTCGTCGTCATTTGTTGTCAGTGACGATGATCTGCTTCGTTGTAGTCATCCTTTAGAATAAACACGAAGTCCTTGTACCCTAATGAAGCTGATTAAAACCGCATAACACTAGCCAGAACGAAATCAGTAAAGGTCCCGTCGTTTTGAGAAGGGGGTTCGAGTCCCTTCGAGTTTTTTTTTCTTTTCTTTTTTAAATCTCGCTTCCTTCAGTGCACTTATTTATTGATCTGTTTTATGCATATCAACATTTATCTATTATGTAATTTACTTGTGCTTCAGTTTACTGTTTTAGAACCGTTGTGTTGCAACCGTAGTGGGAGTTGTTTAGAGAAGGCGTTTTGATCAACAGTACACGAGTCTGGGTTTCACCTCGACTGAATCAAATGGCCTGGCTGCAGCTGTGGTCATAACTACACAAGTAGTAAAAGTGGTCATTTGAGTTAGGACTAAGACTCGTCGAGCCGGGACCCCCCCCCAACGATGAATAAAATCGCTTGCCGCTAGACAGATTGAACGATGACGACGCCAGGGCAGGGGAAGGAGAGTTGGAAATGAAACGGGTTTCATTTGAAAGTGTTTGTAGACTTATTTACATACATAAATATATACATATATACATACATATATACATACATACATTTGTGCATACATACATGTATACCATACCATACATACATACATTTGTGCATGCATACATACATGTATATCATACATTTGTACATACATGCATGCATACATACAAACATGCATACATACATATGTACATACATATATACATTTGTGCATACATGTATACCATAGTATGCATACATACATATATACATTTGTGCATACATGCATGCATACATACATGTATACCATACCATGCATACATACATACATACATTTGTGCATACGTACATGCATGCATATATACAGACATGCATGCATACATACATGCATACATACATACGTACATACATACATACATTTGTGCATACATGCAGACATGCATAAATACATATGTACATGCATATATACAGACATGCATGCATGCATACATAAATACATACATACATGCATACATACATGTATAGACAGATACGTGCATACATACATTTATACATACATACATATGTACGTGTCACTTTGCCTCACTTTCCTAGGTGGTTTATTGGCTCTGCTTTTAAAACCTTTCGCCGGCTCTGGCGAACGCTTTTTATCATTAGAAAGTATATTGCTCCTAATTTTCTGGTTCAATTTATCTGGCGTACGTATAAAGTTTACTGAGTATGTTCATAAGTATAGCCAATGAAATAGACGAAATTCTTCTTTCAAATGGTAACGAGGCACGGAAGTTTGTGAATTTTGAGCTGCTACTGGTAGGACACTTGATTATGTATATTCCTCAAGAAACTGAGACAGGAACATTGAGGAACAGTGACACCGAAGCAGTTGAACGTAATACACTTCGAAGATATAAAACTCGTTTGGAATGCAGATTTTTTTTCATTCGTTATGGACCGAAAGGTCTAATGGTGTCATGCCTTTGTCATTGGAACTCATTGCTGACGCGAGCTGAGGCGAGTCCAGCACAATCACTGCTGTTCCGAAGTATCCACTGCTTCTGCTCCTGCAGCTGCAGTCTCTCTCTCTCTCTATCTCTCTCTCTCTCTCTCTCCCTCTCCCTCTCCCTCTCTTCTCTTTCTCTCTTTCCTCTCTCATTCTCTCACTCTTTCTCTACTCTCTCTTTCTCTCCACTCTTTCACTCTCTTTCTCTACTCTCTCTCCTCTCTTTCTTCTCACTCACTTTTTCTACTCTCTCTTTCTCTTCTCTCTCTCTTCTCTTTCTTCTCTCTCTTCTCTCTCTCTCTCTCTTTCTCTTTCTCTCCCTTTCTTCCTCTCCTCTCTCTCTATCTCTCCATCTCTCCCCCCCCTCTCTCTCTCTCTCTCTCTCTCTCTCTCTCTCTCTCTCTCTCTCTCTCTCTCTCTCTCTCTCTCTCTCTCTCTCTCTCTCTTTCTTCCTCTCCTCTCTCTATCTCTCTCTCTCTCTCTCTCTCTCTCTCTCTCTCTCTCTCTCTCTCTCATTCTCTCGCTCTCTCTTGTGCCGCGCTTCAACAAGAAATCGAACTGCATTGCCTCCATTTACCGCAGTGGTAGCTGCTGGCCGGTCCTAGAGGAAGCTCGTAATATGAAACATACATTTATATTGACGGCGTAGCTTCTATGTAGTCAGACTTTTTTTCGGAGAGAGTGGGTGGGGAGGGGGAGACTTTGGTGACACCCTTTCGGACCAGAGTCGCGCAGTATTCTATGATTGACGATTTAATATCGACGCCAAAGTAGAATGATGTTCATTTTTAGTTTCTGGTAACCACTTCTGTGAATTCGCTTTGGTGCGATATTTTCTCTAAGGATAGAAGCTACTTGAGGAGTTTGAATAAGCTCCAATGTAGGTTTTGTTCTGGTTAATATGGGACGATTTTTTTTAATGGGGTCTGGATCAATGGGTCGAGCCGCCATTTTATTTCGGGTCTGCCTCCTTCCCTCCCCCCCCCCCACTCCCTCCGTTGAAGAGTAGGGCATCCGGGCGTCGCGTCGTCGTCGTCGTCGTTATTGAAAGTCGTTGGTCTCGTGCACTGTCTCTCTCTTTGTCAACCAGCATCTTCAACCCCTTGGCTACCGAGGTGTACATATATGCATACAGCCTGAATTAATTATATAAAGTACCTCTTCCTGGAACGAAAGGGGTACATCATTGTGATCTCAAACCCTTCCCTTCCGCCCCTGGCGAGATGCCACTGGAAGTGCTCGTCGACGTTGGCTTCTGTTGGCACCGGAGGCTGATGGCGCCTGTGCAGAGAAGGAGGAGACAAAACTCAGGTTCTCAATCCAGTCGCAGGAACCCACTGGCAATTGGGACAGCCCTGGTAGTGAACAAGGAATTAATGCATGTTTACATATATGAAGAATCGTCATAATGACGACATGGATCTTTGTTCACTCAATGGATATCCAGGTCTTCACCGGATCCATTGAATAAAGTGGCTTAAAAAGTGTATCACCAGAAATTGTGTGATAAGGTGATGTTATACTACCACAATCTCTTATCAGTCATGAACAGTACTTCATAAGTGACACGGCCGTTGGATCATCGTCACTTGAAGGCCCAGCCGCATCGAATGTAAATAAATGGTGTCCAAAAAGATCCAAGTCTTTAACATTAAACTACCTTTAGAAGGTAGATATCACCTACAACATGAGAACTCTCGTAAAAGACTTTAATCCGGAGAGTTTGATGGAAGAACTGGGGATTATTAACTGGTATATCGTAGGACTGAGCAAATTTCGAAGGGAGAGGGGAATGTTCGTCTACATTTACAAAACAATTACCACTTGTTGTGTTAGAGGGCGTAGGAATCTTGATTAATTGAGAGATTGCTAGCAACGTCGCTAAATTCAGAAGTGTAGCGGATGGTGTAGATAGATGTAGAAGACAATGAGAAAGAATTAAAGATTATGCACCCACTTCACATAATTCGGATGACAAAACTTTTGTCTGTTGATGGAAGCCAACAGATAAATCACAATAAAACTAAAAACACATTTGTAGCCGGAGACATTTTGTCTAATAGGAATGATCATATGACGGAATAGGCGAGAGAAATGACAGGTGAGGGAATAATTAATTTTGTAGAAAACAACATAAGAATAACCAGTACATTCTGTCCAAATGTGTAGGTCGTAAATGGATTTGGAGAAGTCTAAATGGAATAATAAAGATCGAAATTGATTTCATGATAGGAAATTAGAGGAACAGCACTGTTACTGTTATAAATAATGTATTGGTTGCACAGTTAGATTCACATTTCAAAGCTAACAGAAAGAAATAGTTTCAAAGAAGAGAGTAAACCTGAAGAAGATGAAATATGCCAAGAATTTCAGTAGGGAATCAGCGGAGGTAGGAATCACAATAAATAAATGAAATAAAATAAAATATAAATAAGTAAATATAATAAAATGCACCAAAGTAATACGTGATATAATATAAAAGAGAAGGACTATGCAGATTAAAACTGGGGGGAGTGGAATAAAACTGAATGGACAATCTTATTTTTGAAAGACAAAAATTAGAACAAGAGGAAGAGAAGCATGGGTCATATAGAGGAAACTATCCGGTAAAGTAAAAGTTATGAACAAGTGGAGTGCAGGCTAGCTTAGGGAGGCAGTATAATATTTCTTTGAAAATAATTGAGACATAATTAAATATAGACCCAGAATGGTAAAAAAAAATAGAATAATTTTACCAAAAATTCACTTCACAGATACGACATTTTCGTAAATTCATCTTTAGACATTAACAGTGTATCAGAAACTACAATTACTGAAGTGATATTTGGTCTAAAGGAATGGAACGCGGAAAATCAGATGGGGAAGATGGCATACCAATAGATCTGAAAAATGCAGAAACAAAAGTTAATTGTAAATTACATGAATTATATACTCTGTGTGTACGCAAAAGAATTTTTAGATTATAGTACAATGTTATTAGTTTTATTTCACAAGAAAGGAGATCAAAAAATCATGAGTAATTATCGCAAATATACAAGATAAAATATAAGGTGAAAAACATCGGAGGACAACAATATTCAGAAGTGGTTAATCTACCATTGGCCATTTGCATACAATGAATCAACTGATCGAAAAACCCACATAATATGACAAACCTTTGTGTTTAGCTTTTGCAGATTACGAAAAGGCCTTCGACTCGGCTGAACGTGTGGCAATATGTACGCAAACTAGGTGCAGACAAAAGTATTGTAAGGCTTCTGAAAGAGCAGTTACTTGAAAGGTTCGACAACATGAAGATACGATTTCATCAAACGTATTTACAGCATACTTCGAAGGGATTTTGAGAGAATTGGGTTGGGAAGTGATGCGTGTGCGTGCTTACATACAAACAGAAATGTATGTACAGTACGTATAAGCCTTTATGCATAGGATGTAATAAATGTGTAATTTATTACCAACATATTCTGTTATATAGCTGTCAACTAGTGGATGTTTATGTCTAGTTATTTCTGTTTCTGGAGCACAAGCGCACGTTGGTGCCTCAATGGACGCTGAGGAACCTCTCATTTTAGTACTCGTGGACCGGGCGTGCTCTCCAGCGAGGTTTGCTTTAGGGTTGCTGGCTCTGCGTTGCACTTGGGTCCGACGGCGAGGCGTGCAAGTCGTGGTCGGCACCACCAGGCTGAGGAGGAGGAGGAGGAAGGGAGTGAGGGAGGGAGGAGTATCCCGCCCGTTAGGCGCGATCTGGTCCCTGGCAACTCACCTCACCTCGCCCCGCCTCGCCGCCGCAGCTGGTCGGTCGATAGGATGGCAGTGCGCATGCGCCAGCTGGTTGCGGTTGCTTCACTCGCCGCCTCTTCAGGGTAGAGAGTCAGCCCAGGCTTTTCAGGGTGACTCCTCCTCACCAGGATTTCAATAACGATGATGATGTTGAGGTATCGGCTCTTGTTCTTCTGTGGTGTTTGGCCACTTGGCCACAGGCGTCGCTTAGCTACCTGGCTGGGGGTGACTAGACCGCCCCCGCCCACGGCCAGCGTGTGTGGCGAGCCTGAATGGAAAGGCGGGCGGGAGGGCGGGTGGTCTGGATGGTGTGTGCATGTGTGTGTGTGTGTGCATGCGTGCGTGCGTGCGTGCGTGCACCTCCTGACCTCCTCTTCCTGCTCCTTCTCCTGAACCTCTCCTCTTCCTCCTCTTCCTCCTGCTCTCCGCAGAATAAGGGCCACGTCTCCAGGTTTCTGGCGTGACCACGCACGGGTTACTCTTCGGGTGCAGACGTAGTGGACCAGGCAGGCAGGCACACCAGGTAGACCAGGAAGGGCAGGCAGGCAGGCAGGCAGACTGGCAGACCAGGTAGAACAGTGAGGTAGATAGACGGCCAGGCAGGCAGACAGGCAAAGAGGCAGGCAGGCAGGCAGGCAGTCATTCCTCCTTCCCAACCATGAATCGGGTCCAGCCTCAGTGGCAGGCTTGCAGGGGAAGGTGGTGCGGTAGAGCTGCAAGCGAGGTAGGACAGGAGGAGGAGGGGGAAGAGGAGGAGGAAGAGGAGAAGGAGGAGGAGGAGGACGAGGAGGTTGTGGAAGAGGAGGGAGGGGTGGCAGGCTAGCTCGTAGCATTCCAGGAACTGGCTTACTTCGCATCTGGAAGGATGGGGATTTCCAGCCCCGACCTACCTTCCCCTCCCCTCCTCTCCCTTCTCTTCCCCTCGTTTTCCCCCTTTCTTTCGTTTTCCCCTCTGATTCCCCTCTGTTTCCCCTTGCCCTCCCTTGCACCCCTCTGTCCTCTCCTCCCCTCTCCTCCCAATCCTTTCTTTTGTTTTCTTTCAATCTTCTTTTTTCCCTCCACGATTATCTTCTCCCTGTTTCCTCACCTCCCTTACCCTCCCTCTTTCACCTCTCATCTTTTGGGTTTTGCCCTCCTCCTCTTCCTCCTCCTCCTCCTTCTCCTTCTCTTCTTTCTCCACTTCCTCCTCCTCCTCTTCTTTCTCCAATTCCTCCTCCTCTTCCTCCTCCTCTTCTTCCTCCTCCTTTTCCTCCTTTTCCTCCTCTTCCTCCTTTTCCTCCTCTTTCTCCTCTTCCTCCTCTTCTCTTCCTCCTCTTTCTCTTCCTCGTCCTCCTCCTCCTCCTCCTCCTCCTCCTCCTCCTCCTCTTTCTCCTCCTCTTCCTCCTCCTCTTCCTCCTCCTCCTCTTTCTCCTCCTTTCTCCTCCTCCTCTTCTCCTCCTCTTTCTCCTCCTCCTCTTCCTCCTCCTCTTTCTCCTCCTCTTCTCCTCCTCCTCCTTCCACCTCCTGCTCTTCCTCCTCCTCCTCCTTCTCCCATTTCCCCGCAGCAGCAGCAGCAGCAATGTGCCCCGTTTGTCCTGGCTCTGCCCACTATGGCGTATTGACTGCATAAATTCTGTGTGTAGTTAATATTTCAGTGACTTTACTGACATCCTCACGGAGAGGAAGTCACGCAGCATTCTTTCGTGACTGGAGACTCATCTCTCCTCAAAGAAGAACACAAATCGCTTTCAACTTACACTTTTCCTTCCTTTCTGCTGAACGCCTTAAATCTCTCCGTTACTCTCCCCAAAACATAGAAGCGCAGGAATGGCCGATACAGTGCTAAAGACTTCTCGATGTGCCTTCGTACCCCCTCCCCTCTCCCCCCTCTCCCCACTGCTTCCGTACCCTTGATGACTTCTTGTTCTCCCCTTTCTCCCCCCTGCAGAGGACCTTCCGCCGTGGCTCCGTCCCCCTCTCCCCCCCCCCCATCCTCTTGAAGGGCCACCTTTTCCACCACCCTCCGTCGTCTTCTCTCTTTTCTTTCTCCTGGTCGGTCACCTGGTGGTTTATCGCCATTTTTTCTTTCCTCCCTCCTTCCTTCCTTCCTTCCTTCCTTCCTTCCTTCCTTCCTTCCTCCATTTCTTCCATTCTTCCTTCCTTCCTTCCTCCCTTCCTTCCTTCCTCCATTTCTTCCATTCTTCATTCCTTCCTGTATTCTTTCCTTTCTTCATTCCTCCATTCCTTCCTTTCTTCATTCCCTCTTTCCTTCTTTTCTTCCTCCATTTCTTCCTTTGTTTATTTCTCCCTTCCATTATTTTTCCTTCCTCCACCGTATGGCGGAATTGGCTGCACTCGTTTTGTGCAGGCAAAACTTTAAAACCTGTAGTGACACCTCTACTGATCCGAGTCACGCATCCTTAAATTAAGATTCAAGACTCGCCTCTGAAGGTTGATCACATTCAGTTGTGCCTCCGCTCTGTTGCTGCTGCCGCCCTCCTTCGATCTCGCCAAAGATAGAAGCGGTGGTTATTGGCGACGAAACACTAATTCCTTCCCTCTTGTCCCTTTTGTCCCTCCATCTCTTCCTTCCTTCTTTCCTTCCTTTCTTCTTTCCTTCCTTTCTTCCTTCCTTCCTTCCTTCTTTCCTTCCTTCCTGTCCTTCTGTCCCATCTCCGTATCTGTCATCTTCTTTATTTAATGCATCACCAGGCACCCCCTCCTTCCTTCTCCACCTTCCCCTTCCTCCCTACCCCTCCATTCTCAGGCCTGTTGGCCTTCCTGGCCAGGAGACTCGGCCTGCCGGCCGGCCGGCCGGAGTCAGCCTCTGTTGAGCGCAGATTTCTCTTCCACGACTTCCTGCAGGCCGGCTTGCCGGCTGCTGCTTGCGCTGTGGGCGTGGGGCGGGTCTGCTGATGCCGGCGCCCAACAATGATTTGTATTAGGCCTCTCTCTCTCTCTCTCTCTCTCTCTCTCTCTCTCTCTCTCTCTCTCTCTCTCTCTCTCTCTCTCTCTCTCTCTCTCTCTCTCTCTCTCTCTCTCTCTCTCTCTCTCTTTATCTCTCTTTTTCTGTTTCTTTTTCTATTTCTCCCTCTCTTACTACCCCCGTCTCTTCCTCTCTTCCTCTCTCCCTCTCTCCCTTTCGCTGTCTGTGCAGTCAGCGAGTTTCTCGAGTATTGGTATTTTGTCAACAATAATTAATCGGCACTTATTTCCTTGGGGACAATACTGCACCGGAGAGGTGGAGTCGTAGCGATTGTAACACACACACACACACACACACACACACACACACACACACACACACACACACACACACACACACACACACACATACACACACACACACACACACACACACACACACACATATATATATATATATATATATATATATATATATATATTATATACAGTATATATATATGAGACAGCACATGAACTCGTGATTCTAAATATGCAACAAAACCACAAAGGAAAATAATAAATATATTGATAACCGAGCGCTTTCGTCTATTTGTACCCTGAGGATGTCTGAATAGACGAAAGCGCTCGGTTATCAATGTATTTATGATTTTCCTTGGAGGTTTTTCTGCATATATATATGTATATATATATATATATATAAATAGGAATATATATATGTATATATATATTTATATATATAAATATGAATGTATATATCTATATATGAATACACACACACACACACACACACACACACACACACACACACACACACACATATATATATATATATATATATTATATATATATATATATATATATATATATATATGAGACAGCACATGAACTCGTGATTCTAAATATGCAGCAAAACCACAAAAGAAAAATAATAAATATATTGATAACCGAGCGATTTCGTCTATTCGTACCCTGAGGATGTCTGAATAGACGAAAGCGCTCGGTTATCAATGTATTTATTATTTTCCTTGGAGGTTTTTCTGCATATATATATATTATATATATATTTATATATATATATATATATATATATTTATATATATATATATATATATATATATATATATATATAAACATTAATTAACATATATATAAATTCACACACACACACACACACACACACACACACACACACACCGATATATATATATATATATATATATATATATATATATATATAAATATATATATATATATATATATATATATATATATATATATATATATATGTATATATATATACATATATATATATATATATATATATATATATATATATATATATATATATATATGAGACAGCACATGAACTCGTGATTGTAAATATGCAGCAAAACCACAAAGGAAAATATTAAATATATAGATAACCGAGCAATTTCGTCTATTCGTACCCTGAGGATGTCTGAATAGACGAAAGCGCTCGGTTATCAATGTATTTAAAATTTTCCTTGGATGTTTTTCTGCATATATATATTTGTATATATATATATATATATGAATGTATGTATTATAAATATATATATATATATATATATATATGAATGTATATATTATAAATATATGTATATATATAAATATATGAATATATATATATGTTTATATAAATATGAATGTATATATAAATATATATATATATATATATATATATATAAATGTATATATAAATATATGTATGTATAAATATATGAATATATATATATATATATATATATATATATAGAGAGAGAGAGAGAGAGAGAGAGAGAGAGAGAGATTTTAAAAAATACGGAATGATCTTTTTTGTTTTTTTCCGTGGCGGAGACGTCTCCAGTCACAATGAGTGTTGTGTGACTCCGATCCGTAGGGATGTCACATAAGTCTTTAGAATATTGACTGCGCTTATTGTGCTTGCTCTCGGTATCCAAATGTGGTGGCGGCACACGCTAGTATGCTACTTGTTTTTGCTATTTGCTTTGGTTTTTGATGTCCAAAGTGAGGAGTATCGTACTGACTCTTGCTTTCGGAAAAAGTGGTTAACTTGCTACTCACTTGAGTGTTCAAATGAGCCACTATTTTAGTATATATAAAATATAGAAATGAACATGCATATTATTGTTTATACTCGAGTTTCTTAGTCTCCATCTTTAATTGTCACTGTACACTTCTTCTTAATGTGTTAAAAGCACTGTGAATTTGGTGTTAATTTTTTCATTTGACTACTGAAGTAATACACTCGTTTGTGGACATAACAGGGGAATATTTGGCGGGAAGCTTTGTTATTGTTTTCGTTAGCTGCTAGCCAAAAGGTTATCAGCAAAACATTTCCTGTGTGGCGGATACGCAAGAGTTTGGTTGTAAAGCAAGGACCAAAAGCGAGTAGCATGCTAACGAGAAATGCTTAGTGTGCCACCGCTGTCTTCTTCTCGAGTCATGGCAGACCAGACCACTATTTCCTCTCACTCCTTTCGTCCGCGGGAGGAGGAAGAGGAGGAGGAGGAGGAGTTGGCGGCGGCTCCTGTCCTCCTGTTTCCCTTTTTCGTAACTCCCGTCCCTCTTTCCCCCTCCTCCTTCCTCCCATCCCTCCCATCCCTCCCTCACTCCATATCCGGCTCCCACTCCCTCTGCCTCCGATTCTCTTTCCGTCCGTCTCGGGAATCCGTGGTCCCTCTCGCTCCCTCCCTCCCTCCCTCGCTGGTTCCATCCATCTCTCTCTTTCTGTCACGTTAGCTCCAACTCTCGGCTTCTCGGCGCATTTTCGTTGTGTTTTCCTCCCTCGGTATTTTCCAACCCCGAGGTCAGAGTATTGGGCTCACCGCGGCAGTTCCAGGCAAGCACCGTCCCACAGAGTTTCCAGTTCTGGAATAGGGAAGGGGACTGACCAGGGAATTTGACAAGGGGGTCCATGGGTTGGCAGGGATTCTCACCTCTGTCTCGGCAGCGACAGAACAACAAGAATAAGAAGAACAAGAAGAAGAAGAAGAAGAACAACAACAACAAAAGCAACAACTAACCCACTCGCCCCTCCATATCGTCTGCCAGACATATAGTTCTCTTTGTGTTTTGTTCCTTTTGCCTGATGTGCGCACAACACATCAGCGTACCTATCCATCTTGCTCTTTTCTTGCCGTCTCTACGACTCCCCCTGTCTTCCACTCGCCCATTTTGCCCTCTCATTTTTTTTCTGCCCCCTACCACCCTCCCCTGCCCTCACCCTCACCCTCACCCTCACCCTCTTCCACTTCGATTGCCGTCTCGTTTCGCCCCCTCGCTCGCTTTTCCCCCTCTTGCCTTCGTCTTTTCCTTCCTCCTGATCCTTCTTCCTCCTGACCTGCCTTTTCCCCAACCTCCTCTTCCTCCTTTATCTCTTCCTCCTCCCCGACCTCCATTTTCTCCTATGCCTCTTTTTCCTCTTGTTCAACCCGTTCCACCTCCTCCTTCTTTTCCTCCACCGCTATTCATTGCTTACCAAGGCTTCTGCCCTTCTGTCTGTCTCTCTTCCAGTGTTGCCCTCCATCCAGTCTTCTTTCCCAGTCCCTGTGAACTACAGCTACATTCCTTTTCAGCCTTCCCCTCCTCCTCCTCCTCCTCCTCCTCCTCCTCCTTCTCCTCCTCCTCTCTTGTTTTTATTTTAATTCTGTCTAGTGTTAGCGATGGTGTCCTTATCATCGCGTTGTGACAACCGCATCTCTTTCTTTTTCTTATCCTTGTGGTTCTGGCCTGCAAGCTTCCTCCACCCAGTCTCTAGCTTGTCGTGGTTTTATTATTCACGGTGTTGGAACGTTGTGGAGCATTTTCGTTTTTTATATTTCCTTTTTTATTTTCCAATTTTTCCATTTCAGTTTTTCTTAGTTGATTCTACAACTTGTACACGTTGTATACCAATTTTTTCCTGTGGCTTTCTCAACCCCCTTAACAGCTTTTCCTCTTTAATCGTAATATTCCACTCTCCTCCTCCTCCTCCTCCTCCTCCTCCTCCTCCTCTTCTTCCCCTCCCTCTCCACTCCCCTTCCCCGTCTCCCTTCTGCCCTCTCCTCCCTTCCACTTTCGTCCCTCTCCTCCTCTCTTCTGTTTTGCCCTGCCCGTCCTCTCTCCTCTCCTCTCCTTTCCTCTCCTCTCTTCTCTCGCTTCTTTGGCAACTGTGGAAGAACCTGTTACTTCTCCTCGCCGACCTTGAGACCCTCCCGCCCGCACGCCCTCCCGCCCGCCCCGTGGCTCCTCCGGAGACATCTCCACCAGCGCGCCCACGCCCACGACCGTCTGCACGTCCCCCGTCCTTCTTGTCCTCAGCAACCCGTCTCTGTTTCACGGTGCAGCGGAGAGGTGGCCGCCCACGGGCCTGATCGGGTTCTCAATCGGTCGCGACCCCCATCCAAGTTGGGGAAGTAAATGTCACTCTTAGCTGCTTGACATAATCGCCTTGCGGGTGGTCAGGTCGTCTAAACCTGTTCTGTATGTGTACATAATGGACACACAATGGGCTCGTCTTGGATGACCTCGACTTAACCCCCCATCCCACACCCTCCCTCTTCCCCCTTCCCTCATTCCCTCTTCCCCCTTCACCCTTTTCCCCCTTCCATAATTCCCTTCCTCCATTCCCCCTTTCCGCCTTCCCCCTTTTCCACTTCCCTCATTCCATTTCCCCCTTCCTCCATTCCCCCTTCTCATCATTCCCTTTCCCCCTTCCTCCTTTCCCCCTTTCCCCCTTCCATCATTCCCTTTCCTCCTTCCCTCATTCCCTTTCCCCCTTCCTCCATTCCCCCTTTCCCCCTTCCATCATTCCCTTTCCTCCTTCCCTCCTTCCCTTTCCCCCTTTCTCCATTCCCCCTTCTCCCTTTTCCCCTTCCCACCTTTCCCCTTTCCCCTTCCCCCCCCCTTCCCCCTTTCCCCTTTCCCCTTCTCAGCTCCTCTTTCATGCCTTTGGTGTGGTGGTATAACTAGCCACGCATTTCAATTGTTGTTGTTTGTTGTTGCTTTTGTCGTAACTTATTGAGGCTAGTTGTGGTTGTTGTTGTTGTTGTTGTTGAGCCCCGAAGGAGACACTGCAAGGTTTGCTCTTGCACTTATTTTGTGGAAGACTCCAGTTTCGCCTTTTCTTCTCCGCACGCTGAGGCAGCTTCAATACTGTGGCCTATTAGATGGGATGTTTCTTTTATCAAGATGAGGAACCCCGTTGGGGAAGGTTCCTCGATGTAGTGGAGAACTTCGGGGAGAAAGGCTCCTCAATGTTGAGAAACTTCTGTGGAAAAGGTTCCTGGGCTGTTGCTGGCACCTTCATTATCGACACCAATGTCATGCCCCGCCTCTTGAGATGATTTCCATCGGTATGGGAGGGTCTGCCGAGAACAAAGACGTGGCAACACGCTCTCGCTGGCGTGGTGATCGAATGGACAACTTCGTCTCTTTGTTTCTTTCTCCTTTTCCTCGCTTTCCTACTTTTGTCGTCGCAGAATCAGTTCCTCGAGTTTCCGCACCGACCAACCCGAACTGACGATCTTCCCAGCATCACCGTTTTGCTTCTCTGGGTGTTGATGTCGCCCTCACAGCTTCTGTTGTTTTCCTCGTTTTTTTTTTTTTTTTTTTTTTTTTTTTTTCCTCTCCAAGACCTACAATAAGGGTTCTCAGCTTGTTTGCTCGTGTCTCCTGGACTTATGTGTTTCTGTTTCTCAGCCTGTCGTCGATCACACCAATACTGAACCAAGTCATCTGACATCCACTAGTTTTTTATTAGTGCTCCCCCCCCCGTCAGTCTCCTCTCCCTCCACCCGTGCCTTCTGACCAGAGTCACGCAAATAGCACATCTGCAGATCAGAGACGCCCATCAATCTCTCATGATTGGAGACTAATCTCCATTAAAAAAAAGGTGTTGCTGATTTTTATCGCAATACTCTCCCTCTGTTCTGCTTCCCACCTTAAAGCTCTCCTGTGCCACTTTTACGACGACTGCCTCTTTGACGCGACATTGAACTCAAGGATAGAAACACTGAAATGCTTATCTCATTCCATTCCTCTTTCGTTCTTCAGTTCCTCATGTCCTTTATTGATTGTTATCTTTGCTTTCTTTCCTCAGCTCTTTCATCGCCATTTCAGGAGGAGAAGTCTCCTATCTCCTCCTCCTCCTCCTACCTCCTCTATCTTCTTCCTCTTTCCACCTCCTCTTCCTCATCATTGACCGGAGAATGCATGTGCTGCCAGCGGCCCTGTCGGTCATTCATCAACTATGCCTCGACGCTCGAGAGTCGGTCACAAATGATTTTCTTTCCCTGACGTCTCTGAGACCGGACTTTTTAAGTCCCTCCACTTATACCTCCCTCTCCCTCCCTCCCTCCCTCCCTCACCACTTCCTTTTTGTTCTTAGGCGCCGTCGAGGATTTACTTCTTCATCAGTGGCTCTTGACGTACCGGTAGGGTCCTTACCTTCCTCTCTTCCGCTCTCTCTCTCTCTCTCTCTCTCTCTCTCTCTCTCTCTCTCTCTCTCTCTCTCTCTCTCTCTCTCTCTCTCTCTCTCTCTCTCTCTCTCTCTCTCTCTCTCTCTCTCTCTCTCTCTCTCTCTCTCTCTCTCTCTCTCTCTCTCTCTCTCTCTCTCTCTCTCTCTCTCTCTCTCTCTCTCTCTCTCTCTCTCTCTCTCTCGTTCCTTCCCTTCCTCCTGCCGCCCCTGTTCCCGCTTCCAGTCTGGGTGGTGGGTTAGGATCTGGTGCAACACCTAACTTCCTCCCTCTCTTCCCCCCCTTCACCTCTGCTGCTCAAGCTCTGGCTGGCGAACAATTACTCCTTCCCTCCCTCCCTCACTCCCTTTCTCCCTCCTTCCCTCCTTTCCTCTTCCCCTGCCCTGTCCCGAATTACCCTTTCCTGGGCCGCCGCTCATTCACTCTTACCAAGGATCTCCTCGTCCTCCTCCTCCTCTTCCTCTTCCTCCTTCTCCTCCTCTTTCTCCTCCTCGTCCTTCTCTTCCCCCACCGCCTACGCCGTCTTGGCCGATCGCCCGCTTGGCAAGCTATTGGACTCCATTGCTGCTGCTGCTGCTGGCGCCCCGGGGGGGGAGTCGCGAGGGCTGGGCTGGAGGGATCCTCCTCCTCCTCCTACGCGCGCGCGCACACACACACACACACACACACACACACACACACACACACACACACGCGCGCGCGCGCGCCTTCTCACGTATTGAGCACAGTTGGGTTCAAAGGTTCCCATGGTTGTCAGGATGAAAATAAATCGTTTATTGTTGAATATTTACATGTATTTCCCAGTTGATATATATATATATATATACACATACATACATACATACATACATATACCAAAGGCTTTTACCCCTACGTGGGGGGTAGCCAAAAAGAAAAAGTCATAGAAACCACTCTCACCCATTCCACTCCCTCCATCCTCCTCCCTCCCTCTCATCTTGGCACCTCCTGGATGACGGGTCATCCCTGCATCCTGTCCACTGTGTATACTGTGTATACTGTTTAAGGTATTTTTTGCACTTCTCTACTTGTGCGCCTTGAGTGGTGTTGTGGTTTCAACGTCACACTACCCTTCTCTTTGTATGTGTCCAAACCCACCCCTCTCTTTGGCCCTCCCTCCCTCCCTCCCTCCCTCCCTTCCTCCCTTCCTCCCTTCCTCCCTCCCTTCCTCCCTCCCTCCCTCCCTCCACTGATCAAGCTCTTCATTACCTCTTCATGGCTGAGCTGAGTTCGGCGCGGCGTCCCTGACCCAGCCAGAGAGAGAGAGAAAGAGAGAGAGGCGGGGGAGGGGAGATATAGATAGATAGATAGAGAGAGAGGGAGAGGGGGAAGATAGAGAAAGAGAGAGAGAGAGAGCCGCTCTCTGCTGCTCTCACTCTCTTTCCCTCGACGGAGCCGCTTTGCCCTCATCATCCCCCCCCCCTTCCCACCGCGCGTCAGCCCTTTCGTCTTCTCTTTTTCTTTTGAGTTTTTCTCTTTATTCTTTGACTCATCTTCCTGCTGCGGAACCTTTGGGCGGAACTGTCCCTTTACCTTACCCTTGTCCTCGTCTTCCTCCTCCTCCTCCTCCTCCTCGTCGTCGTCGTCGTCGTAGTAGTCTTTCCTTCCTCGTTCTCCTTTTCTTCCTCCACCTCCTTCCTCACTCGTCTCTTCCTTCCTACGCCTCGTCCTCCTCCGCCTCATCAATCTACTTTACCTCTTACTTCCTCATCCTCCTCTTCCTTTTCCTCCTCGTTTTCTTTCTCTTTCTCTCTTCCTCTCCCTTCTCCTTCTGTCGCTGTCGTCGTCATCTTTACCTTCGTGTGACCTTCGCTACTTACGACAGTTGGGTCGATCTATACCGAATCGTCCCCTCAACTTGAGTCCCAGGGGTTCTCAACCTGAGGTCCATGACTAGGGACCACTAGGGGGCCACAAGGGTGGCCACTAGAGGGCCACAGGGATTCACAAGTTGAGCCACGAACCGAGAAACTAGTTAGTAGACGTATAACGATGGTATTCAGTGGTAAAGTGGTCCCCTGAAGGATAAAGAAGAACAGTAGTACATAAGTATGGGTTACATGGTAAAACCGGTTAAGTGTCCCTGAGCAGGACCAGTATGAGCCTGAAGAAGAATTTGTACAAGTTAGTTACTGTACAAGAGGAGTTGATCTTTTCAGGCATCAAGGTTCCTGTAAACTGGACAGAGAAATCTTGGAGGACGTAAGAGATACTGGACGTAAGAGGACGGAAGAGATACTGGATCGAGCGAACTGCCCGAGAAGAGCATGTGGGATACGGATATAACACAGGCTACATTGGCGGTCCCCTCGTTCCCAGTGGAAGTGAAAGGTTTCGGGTACGTGCTCGGCTCGGCTCGGTTCGGCTCGACTCGGCTTGGCTCGGTTCGACTAGACTCGGCCCCCGAATTCCAGTCGGTACTGTCGTGCGGTTGGTGACGGCAGCGGCGGTGATGACGACGACGATAATGATATTGTTGCTGCTGCTGCGGCTGATGATGATGATCCATGACAATGTACGGCGATCTACGACGATACATGACAGCGCCCATTCCCGTCAACGGTGCGGGCACCGTCATTGCCTAAAATCGACAACGACCACGGCGTCGTGGAATAGCCAGTGGAATCATCTTGAGCCGGGAATTTTTTTTATTTCCTAGAAATAATCAACGGTCGAGAGACAAAATTGCTTGACGGTATCTTGGCTTGTACTATTGTAGTATGTGTAGCGTGGGTCAGTGGTAGAGTGCTGCTTTCGTAGTACAGAGTCCCGAGTTTGTGTCCAGACTATTTCCACCAGTCTCCGCTCAGGTGTAAGTGAATATCGGCACCTGGTGGGGAGGGAGGCGAGGTGGGGCGCAAAGGAGGAATCGGTCAGCCACCCGACCGCAATATCCATAGGCCCAACATATATGTCTCTTTACTATACCTGACCCTATGCCTACTATACCTGACCCTATGCCACTGTATAGCATGGCACTGTGACTATGGCTGTACTGTAATTCTAACAACTATATGGAGAGGTACCTTCAACGCCGGGACGACAGGCGAAACCTCAACGAAAGATTTTCGAGGCTTTCGAGGTCCTCGAAGGCATTCGATGTTTTCGAGGCCTTCGAAGCCTTCGAAGTCTTATTATTTATTGAGTCTTCGAGGTCTTGTAGGTCTTTGATATCTTAGATTTTTTTAGGCCTGCGCGGTATTCGAAGTCTTTGAAATGTTCGAGGTCACTGAAGTTTTTGACGCCTTCGAGGTCTTCTAAGTGTTTGAAGTTTTCGAAGTCGTCTTCGAGATCTTCGAAGTCTTTAAGACCTTTGAGGCCTTCGAGGTCTTCGAAATTTACGAGGCCGTCGAAGTGTTCCCTCGAGGTATTAGAGACCTTTGGGATATTCGAAGTCTGCGAGGTCTTCAAGGCTCTCCAAGTCTTTAAGGTTACAAATTCTTCGAGGCCTTCGAGATCTTTGAAGTCTGCGAAGTCTTCGAGACTCTTTAGTCTTTAAGGTCTTCAAAGTCTTCGAAGCCTTCGAGGTTTTTTAGGTCTTCAAAGTCTTCGAGGCTTTCAGATTTTTTTTTTTTTTTCGAAGTCTTCAAACTCTTCCATTGGTTTGAACTCTGCCAGATCTTTGAAGTCTTCTTGGTCACCTTTAAGGCCAGATGATCGTGAACCATGGGAAGTAATCTTCAAAGTATTCGAAGTTTTCCGAGGTCTTTAAAGGGTTCGAGGTCTTCGAGGCCCTACATGTCCTCGAGGAGGAGGCAGGTGAGCCAATTCAACGGGGCGTTCTCCTCCAACCGGAGATCTCCCCCTCCTCCTGAACTCGCAGTTCACCTTTCCAGGCATTACCGCCGCCATCCTTTCCGAGTTAAAGCTTTCTGTCCATCACAGCCACCAATTTACTAACGTCACGCACGCTATATCTACGTCATTCTACGTCACTGATGTTGCGATAATAGCAGCAGCAGGAGCAGCCGCTGCTGCCGTGCCTCAGGCTCTGCGGCGCGAGCGATGGCGGCACGACGCGACGCTCAACTTGCTCGCGTTCCTCGTCTCGGAGATCCGGGTGGAGAAGGTTGCAGGTTATTGCAACACGGACGTGTGCATGTACACGTGTATGTGTGTGTGTGTGTTTAAGTACGTATGTGTAGAGTTTTGGGTTGTTTGTGCTTATATAATTATAAAACTTTTTCTGCGGATTTAGATAATTTTTGTATGTGTTGGTGTTTGAGAGAGAGAGAGAGAAGGGGAGATAATGTATTCGTCTTTGCAATCACATTTGTTTATGTGTAAATTCGTGGACGTGCCTGCGTGCAAGTGAGAGAGAGAGAACTCGCTCCGAGTGTGATGATGGTGATGACATCAATGCAATTTGCAGTGACCGGAAGTTGCGTATTGCCTCATTGTATTGTGCAGTGTGAAGGGGACTGGCGAAGGAACGGGAGGAAAAAGTGTGGAGGGGGAGGATGCCGGGGGGTGGGTGGTGGGGGAGGTGGTTCTTGTGCAACGATCCAAGACCAAGACGCCCACACAGGTTCCTTGTGTGTCTGCAGATGCGGTCGTGGCTCGTGGGGTGATCCTGAAGCTGGCGTTGTTAGACTCGCGGCGTTAGGCCAACCAACTGCCTCCCTCCTCTCCTCTCTCTTCCCCTCCCATCCCATCTCCTCCCCTCCCCTCCCCTCCCCTCCCCTTCCTCCTTGACCGACCCCTAACCAGCTGAAATGACAAGTCAATCCACAGTATCAGATCTGTATATTACATTTGTTGTAGTACTTCCTCCCCTAATCTCCACTTTAAGTTGACGTCTCTGCGAGGTTGTGGGACACGCCCGTCCCTTAGGGGGTCGTACATTTACGACGTCAACGCTTTCTTTACGACCTCGTAGACTCGTTCGTATCGTAAATATACGACTTAAGAAGTAAACGCGTTTGATACAGCTTCGCGGGAGATGTTCAGCCAGTGTGGTACTTGAAAGTGCTATCCAGTTTATATGTGTATATATATATATATACATATATATATATATATATATATATATATATATATATATATATCCAGATGGAAGGGGCTCTTTGAATAATAATAAAATTAAGTTACTATATAAATGAGTAGATAGATAAGCAAAGAAACAAAATGCTATATAAGCAAACAAATGAATAAACAAATGCATTAATTATTTAACTCGTAGTAAGTAAATAGGTCACTGAAATGGTAAGAACTTCGGGTCCCTTGGGTGCGTGATGGTATAATCATGGGGTTGTGCCTGCCGTCTTTGCAACTCGTACATTTTTCAACGTTGGGGCATCAAGAGCACAGAACCTCCCCCACCGCAGTCATATACTCGTATTTTACACACACACACGCACACACACACACACACACACACACACACACACACACACACACACACACACACACACACACACACACACACACACACACACACACACACACACACACACACACACCTTAAAGAAACTAAAAAAAAAATAATAATAATAATATAAGGTTTATTGTCCGTGCGCCTGTGTGTTGGTATGTTTTTAACAGGTAGAACTTTGTATGTTTTAGTAAATGTGTATCTACGTAGATTTACTATAGCATTATACCACGATTTAGAAACGTTTTCCTGACGTGTGCTCTGGTTATATAGTTGAGCTTACCCTTATTGAATGTCTTTGCGTCTTTCAAAAGAATTGTCGATGTGCCAGGTGGTAGTTTGACTTGTTTCACTCTGATCCTCTGAACTAGAAAATACTGAATACAGTCAACCTTTGTGTTAAACTTTTGTATATTATGAAAAGGCCTTTGACTCGATAGGACAAAGGGGGATACTAAACTCTATTCGGAAACCGATCATTTATGCCAAAGGTATTGCTGTAATTCGACGACACAAAGATAAAAGAAAAAAATTAGATCGAGAACGATGTACGAGAATGCAGTGCAAGAATCACTGTATTTACATCTCTTTTGGAAAACATTTTTTAGAGATGAATTGGGAAGGGAGAATTGTGAAAATTGACGAGGAATATTTCAGTCACCTTATATTAGCCGATGGCATTGTTCTCACTTCAGAATTTTGAAAATGAACAGGAGCAAGACCAAAGTGATGTTCAACCTGAAAGTTCATAGTAAACCAATCATTGTAGATGGTGATACTCTCGATGTAGTAGATTGTAATTGTGTAAGTCAGGTGCTGAAAATATCATAAGACCATGACAATGAAATAAAAAGGTGTTTCGGAATTAACTTGAAAAGTGTTTGGTAAATACCGGAATATCATGAGAAACACCTGAAATGTATATGTATGTATGCATATATGTATATATATATATATATATATATATATATATTATATAATGTATGTATATGTATCCAATGACAATTGTTGTTCCAAGTTTCTTTGACTAGAAATCCGCAGCCTCACAGCGGCTGGCGACGGTTCTCGGTCCTTGCCTACAGATCTTTCTGTTGACGCTCTCTAAGGACAGTTCTTGTTTGGGACCGTTTTTTGTGTCACGGGCTTATTATACTTGTAGTGTAAGGGTAGTTCTGCAGCTCTTCTTATGAGAAATAAATGAAATGAATAACAGGTGTTGGTCAAAGTCCTCAGTCAGTTTTTCTTTTCCTCATTTCAGGCAAGTGTCCACTTCAGGATCGGCGGCACTCCTAAGCTAAGCTAAAAGGAGAAGAGATCACGCCAGGAGCCACTGACGAAAGGTTAAGTCCTCTTCCTCCTCCTCCTCCTCCTCCTACTCCTCCTCCTCCTCCACCGCCTCTTCCTTCTCCTCTTCCTCCTAATCCGCTACCACCACAACCACCATATTCCTCCTCTACCCTCTTCCTCTTTTCTCCTCCTCTCTTTTGATCTCTTCCCCCTCCTCCCCTCCTTCTCCACTCCACCGTTCCTTATCCGGGCCGGCAGCACATCTTTATCGCAAAGCTCTTTCGACCCCCGTCCCCTCCTCCACGACGCAGACCCCCCTCCCCCCCCCTCAACCGCCCATCACGCCTCACCTTCGCTCCTCGTCTTTCCTTCAATCGTCTTTCCTGCCATTGGTCCTCATCTTCCTCGGCTTCCACCTGACCAAGTCGGATCTCACCCTCCCCCCCCCCTTCTCCCCCCCTCCCCCTCCTCTCCATCGCCCTGGATTCCCCCCCCCCCCTTTCCCTCTCGTGGAGCGCTCAGCCCCGGCTTTGCTCACGTACTGGGCCTCCCAAGGGGATTTCTTCTGTTTGTGCAGAGATATTATGCACGGCCCACGTAAATACTCGCTTGTGCTCTCACACGCACACACACGCACGCACGCACACTCACGCGCACACACACACATACGCACACACACGCACACACACACACACCAACACACACACATGCACGCACACACACACATACACACACACACCAACACACACACGCACGCACACACACACACATTCCAGCGCGTGATCCAAAGACCACACACACATACACGCACACACATACACGCACACACATGCACACACGCACACACATGCACACACATGCACACACATGCACACACGCACACACAGACGCACGTACACACACACACACACACACACACACACACACACACACACACACACACACAATCTTTATAAGTTACGTGTGGTTACACTCGCTGGAACCTTCACTGCCCTCGAAAGTCATGCGTGTGTGACAATGTTATATTATTTACATAATTCAACATGAATATACTGAATGTAGATTTTTTACATGGTCACACAAAGGCTAGAAAGGGATTGGAGCGTATGTGTGTGTGTGTGTGTGTGTGTGTGTGTGTGTATGTGTATGTGAAACGTTACGTCGATTCTGCTGGAGAAAGAATCTCGATAGGTATATGCAAGGTCCATATAGTATACCTTGGGTATATGCATCCGAACCTCCTTATTGCTGTTAGAGACCTGTGACCGACGAGCGAGCCAGGCAGGCAGGCAGGCAGGCAGGCTGGGTGATGGATTAGCCTGGGCGAGTCGAGTCGCTCGTAGCCAGGTAACCTACTCGTGACACAGGTGTTTTCGACGACGATGACGACGACGACGACGAGAAGACAAAGACGACCCCCGGCATCGATCTTTTCACAGCTTCCCCACGCTTGACCTGAGGAGGAGGAGGAGGGGTGAGGTCATGGACGCCTCCCTTCCTCAGTTTAATTCTCGGATAAGTGGCCTCAACAAAATTTCTTGTGGTTGTGATCTCTCTCTCCAGTTTGACGTCGAAAGAAATCGAGTCAGAAGTAACGACATTAGTCTGTAACATAGGAAGGATTGTAGTTAACATTACGGATCGGGTAGAAAAAAAGTGATCTTCCAGTGCTTTGAACCTCTCACAGTTAAGGTTTTCGAGGCATCCCTACGGACCATAGTAACATTATTATTTTGCGATTGGAGACTAGTCTAAAAAAAAAAAACAAAAAAAAACTATTCTCCATAAATTTCTCCTTGACCACAATGACTCGCAACTTCGGCGCGGTTTTGTCCCCAAGGATGGAAGCGCCGGTGCTACGAGGGATGATGAAATAGACCGATGGCAGCCGTAGGAGGAGGCGAAGTGCCAACGGAACAAGTAACTCGTTTGATATCACAGAGAGGAAAGTGTGTGTGTGTGGGGCACAGACCGACACACATCGAATGCTCTCTCTCTCTCTCTCTCTCTCTCTCTCTCTCTCTCTCTCTCTCTCTCTCTCTCTCTCTCTCTCTCTCTCTCTCTCTCCCTCCCTTTCTTTATCTCCATATCTCTCTCCATCTCTCTATCTCTCTCGTCCTTGATGATCGTTCATCCTGTGTCTGCAAAAAGCGCTGTTGATGTTTGAGGTCAAGCTGTGGGGGGTCGCTGTGACGCCACGCAGCAGCGGGTCTTGTGTCTGGAAGACTCTGAGGGAAGGTGCTGTCAGTCAATGACTCTTCTCACGAATGCGTTTTGTATGGGCATCGCTCAAATAAGTGCACATGTAGATGTAACACACAATCCTCTCTGTATCATGTCAGAGGATTTATTTTATTTTATTTTATTTTATTATTATTTTGTGTGTGTGTGTGTGTGTGTGTGTGTGTGTATGTGTGTGTCTTAATGCGCCATGACTTGTCATGGCGATAGGGCATAACCTATGAGGGAGAGCGCTACCTCACTCACACACACCTCACTCCCCACCGTCTCCACCAGTAAGCTCCCATGCAGCCGCCCTTCCTTCCCACTCCAGACATCTCTCGACAGATTCGATCCACTTGCCCCTCCAGCCGTGGACTCTGTTGTTGGCGTCCCATTCTTCGTCTCCTCCTCCATCGAGGGTTGTCTCTTGTGGAGACAACTCTGCGATTAGGATCAACACAAGAGAAACGTGTCACATGGTGTCCATATAGATGGAGTTGATTTTTCACGAAATATGCTGGTAAATGGCCTACACTGAATCTTACAGTATAGTTTCTGGTTTAATACAAAGTTATTCCAGTGATACCGCATGATTCTCCGAAGGCACTTTACCAAAAAATTCGAGAATTGGATATATATATGTATATATATGTGTGTATATATATATATATATATATATATATATATATATATACGCACATACATACATATACGCACATACATACATATATACATCTACCAAAGGCTTTTTCCCCCTTACAAGGGAGGTAGCCAAAAAACAAAGGCATAGAAACCACTCCCACCCATTCCATCCCCTACATATTCCACTCCCCTCTACCCACTTCCCTCCCTCTTATCTTGGCACCCCTTGGATGACGGGTCATCCCTGCATCTTGTCCACTGCCCTGGGTCAGAAGCAGTGTCGCAAGACACAGCAAGGCCGCTTCATTAAATCGGCGACCCCCCCTCTCCGTCCCTTCATGCAGAAAAGGAGAAGACTGGGAGAAATCCCTTCGGGTTGCGTGAATGCATTTCTCATAATTCCCCACTCCCTATCCTCCACCCCACTCCCCCTCATGCATCACAGCATCATCCATACACAACCATTCTCCATTCACCCCTATCTTCTGTCCTCTCCCGTCCTTCCTCAGCAGACATTCCCCTCTTTCCCAATGCCCCTTTTACCCCATCCATCCATCTCGTCCTAGGTGGCCCCCTCATGGTCAATCCTTTCACCTCTGCCTTCCACATCTCTATTACTAGTCTTTCTTCACTCATTCTTTCCATGTGTCCAAACCCTCCCAATATATATATATATATATATATATATATATATATATATATATATATATATATATATATATATATATATATATATATATATTTATGCGTATATTTATGCATATATGTATGTATGTATGTTTATTTTTATTTTCATTTAATCCTTGAGCTACCTCTTTGCAAAATCATATTGCAAGACAACAACCAAAACATTCAGAGTTAACTGACTACAGAGCATTATGGGTGTTTGTGCGTGTGCACTGGGGAGCGGGTAAGGGTTGGGGTGGGGGTTATGTCTGGAGGCAAACTAAAGTTTGATGAGATTTATGCGCGGTCGGGAAACGAGTAGGGGGTCAGAGGAATATATATATATATATATATATATATATATACATATATATATATATACATATACATACTCGTATACATACATATAATTGGCATCCCCGACAAAAAAGAAAGAGAAAACTATCTCTAACGCAGTCTTTCACTTTCGGAATGATAAACTGATACAAACATACATACATACACATATACATACATGCATACATACATACATACATACATACATACATACATACATATATACATATACCAAAGGTTTTTCCCCGGTTACAAGGGAGGTAACTGATGAATAGATAAATGAAGAAATAAATAAGTAAGTACTTCAATAAATTAGATAGATGAATAAATGAAAATAGGTGGAAGTCATGATGAAGAATTTTCATCATCCGGCAGCGCGGTGGGGTCTCGTTTTCAACAAAAGCAGGAAGAGGAGGAGGAGGAGGGCAGCTGATGCTGCTGCTCTTCTCCTCCTCCTCCTCCTCCTCCTTCTCCTTCTCCTCTTCCTCTGTGTTCTCTCGATCTTAAGAGAATCCATGCCTCTAACTTAATGCGGAGACCACATCGACGCTGTTTTTTGTAATCTCACCTCTTGCAGTGAAAAGCCCCTTATATGTTTGTCAACAGTCTCTATGTCTTTCCTACAGTCTTGCTGGTGTGTTTGTGGGGAATGTTGAATTATCCATAACCTACACTTTTAAGTCCTTCTATTTTGCACTTTCCACAGAATAAGTCAATGGTGTCTCCATATACTTTTGTTCGTTTCAAATAATTTGCTTACTGGTACCAATACCGACCCTTGCGAAAATGCTGAACACTTCCTTCTATTCTGAAATCTTTTACTATCGTCTTCATGTATCAGTCTTTCATGAAATCCTTAATCTATTCTAAGAAGCTTCCTTTAAGTCCTCCAGTATGTTCCAGTTTCCTTGAAAGTCGTTTGCGGGGTACCTTACTATAGGCTTTCTTCAGATCTAAGTACATCATTCACTTCTCTTTAGTGCATCAACCGCTCCTGAGTAAAATTTTGATAGGTTCGATATCAATGATCTTTCATTTCTGAAACCAGTTTGATTGTCTGCCAAACTCTACACATTCTGAAGGATTTTGTTTACTTTTCTATCACAGTCCTCTCATACATATCATGCAGACCAAAAACACTGGTTTATAATTCAAAGGCTTCTAACTTTTCCCCTTTATAAATGTCTACATACAGTATGTATATATTCATGCATAGACTTTTTGTATAATACCTTAATGTACTTTCCGGTTTGTAAGATTTTATTGCATAGTCTTATAATTTAGCCCCAAACAGTATCTCCTTGCAGACCATCCCTATTTTCTTATACTGTCTTTGAAGAGTCTAATCTTTTGTGTCCATTATTTTTTTTTTAAATAAGATTCTGTGCTCTCCGCTTGCTTTGCTCCACTGGGAGCAGTCACCTTTAGCATTTTAGGTGTGGGTGCGTTTGTACAAGGACTCATGTTTTTTCCCTCTCTTCCTTCCACTCTCTCATTGGTTATTAACTGTGTCTCCAGAATTTCTTCGAGTGACAAACCATGTAGGATCAGAATCCATCTCGTGGAAGCTCTCTGAATCTTCTCCAATTTTCCTCTGTCCCTTTTGCATGGGCGCTGGTGTCGTAATTGGAAGCGTGCTGGACTGGCATTCGCTTAGTTGTGGGTTCAAATCCCCCCCCCCCACTCCTCTCCAATTCACCATAGTGACTGTTACCTACCCCAACATTCCACCCACATAGGGCAAATGTGACAGTTTCGGCCGTAGATACGCACCTCCTGGCAGAGGCTCATCTTTTTTTAACCACTTTAGTGCGAGTCAAATTTTCGCGCGCAGCATATCGGCTGCCATACGTACGGTTCATCACACTACTTGCATTATGAAAGATATAAAGTCACTACTGTATTACTCGTTCTTTTTAACTCTGATTAATAAACACAGAAAACGTGATCAAACCAGTTTACAGAACCCCGGGTGTAACTCATGCACAACTACATAAAATATATATAATCAAGACGCCTCGTGTACCCCACGAGCGCCTCAATGACGCCTACGTATGCGTTCTTGTACAGAAGTACTTCGTCATATTCAAAGTCCAGTTCGTGATCTTTGGACTGCTATTAATGTCTAGACTAAACCCCGTCGAACTCGCTTCGCAGGAAGGTGTGTCCTCCAAGACTTTACCTCACTTCTTAGCCTGTTTGTTTATGTGTCCTTCAGGATCAAGGTTTTTCTTGGAAGCTATTCCAAGATCTGTTTCTTTCCTGTGCTTGTTTTTCTCTCCTATTGTGTTAAGTGTCATGGTGTGCTGAAACTTGTGTAGATGTTTGCATGTTACTATATTCATCTGTGAGGTATATTTTCATGGGTTTCTCCATGGACTTGGATCACGTGCTGGACTCGTGATTGACACCAATTACCCTCCCAGATGAGAGCTCCATAGTCAGATCAGTGGTTCAGTGATGTGACCGTACACACACACACAAACACGCACACACACACAAACACGCACACACGCACATACACGTACACACGCACACGCACGTACACACACACAGACACACACACAGACACACACACACACACAAACACACACACACACACACACACACACACACACACACACACACACACACACACACACACACGCACACGCACGTACACACACACGCGCGCACACACACATACGCACGCACACCAAGTTATACGTGTTTGGTGCGTCGGCACATGATTGTGTCATTATCATAAATCGTCGACTGGAGGCACCACTCGCCCCTTCCAGGAGGCGCGACGACATTGCCAAGGGGCAGCCAGCCCGGAAGTTGTTTTCCTAAGGAGACGAGGGGGACATTTGTTCTCGAAGGTGTAACATGACGCAAGGGGCAGGCAGGCAGGCAGGCAGACAGGAAGGTTGGTAGATAGGCAGGTAAATGGATTAGATATTAGAGGGAACGTGTGGGCTTGCTTTATGCAGGATATGTCATTATCTTTAGCAGTTGCGTCATCGGCAGCGGCATGTTGTGAAGGCTGGGGCGGTAGCGGTGGCGGAAGGGGTGGTAGGAGGAGGCGGTGGTGATGGCACGGGGATTCCCCAGCTTGAAGGCGACCTTGCTACCGCTGCTGCCGCTGCCCACTCGGCGTCCCCCCCCTCCCCCCCTCCTCTCGATTCACCGCTACGCAGCGGAGTGCCACCGCGCCGCTTTGGTGTGGCAAAAGTCGATGTGACTCCTCGGATCATATTGGTGTCATATGGTGGACAGCTCCATGTAGGCTTCGTCCGGACTCCTAACGGGAATAAGGGCGGGGGGGGGGTGCTAGAAACCTGGAAGGGATCTGCTGTTGTGGGGCAGAATGCGTCATCGCTCCCCCAGGACTCGGTACAGCAACAACATCAACAACAGGCGGTAGTTCCACGTGTGTTGTAGTTGTATTCATATCATACTGCTTTGATCAGCTGTATTCATATCATGCTGCAACTGGTGCCGGAAGTCTTGTATGTCATTGTACAGCTCAGCACCTCTTGTGTAGACGTTAAGCCTCCCGATTTTCGAAGCAGTAGCAGTTCTGCTCGAGGAAGACCTCGAGCGGAAGGACGGGCAGAGTGCCTGGTCGTCACCTTTCCCTGGTGGGACGGATTTGGTCGATGAGGCAACGCTCCTGGAATCTGCAACAGCAGCAGCAGCAGCAACACTGCAGCTGGTGGGTGCAGCTCGGGATGCTTTAGATACTACTTGCAGGGCCCGCAGAGCTGATGCGTAGTAAGAGTGCAGGCTTGCCCCGACGACATTGGGACATAGGGCAGTCCCACATTGCGAGTTCCAGCCCCTGCCCCACCCCTCCTTCTCTCTCTCTCTCTCTCTCCTTCTCTCTCTCTCTCTCTCTCTCTCTCTCTCTCTCTCTCTCTCTCTCTCTCTCTCTCTCTCTCTCTCTCTCTCTCTCTCTCTCTCTGTGTGTGCGTGTGCGTGTGTGTGTGTGTGTGTGTGTGTGTGTGTGTGTAACGTGTGCCAGGTAACCTGCCCACGGAATGACCCTCCCTTCACATCTGAGGTGAGTGAAATGGCCTGGCATCAGCCGGAAGATAATCTTGATTGAGTGAGCGAGTGCCATGACACAGAAGGGGTAATTGGAAACTCCAGAAACTCTTCTCTTAATCCAGAACGACCTCTTTAAAGAACGTCATGGTACAGAACGGGTGGACTGGGTCACGGCCTGGGTGAGCACATGCTCGTCCTGGGTGCACCGTCGTCTCAGGTGAGGGGGAACGGCGGTATCGCGTTCGAGTTGAAGGACGAGGTGCTGAGTTCGAGGTTGTGGTCGAAAGCGAGGTTCTTGGCCCTGTTCATGCGCGAGGCGGCGCCAGGTCATCACTCGAAGAGAGTTGATCCTGAGTGGGCGTGGCGTGGCGCCTCGCACTCGTGGATGTGTTTGTGTGGTTGCGTCAGTTTTAGACCCAAGGTTGCGTCAGATGTGCCGTGTCAGACCATATATGGCAGTGATGGGTCGGGAGTCTATATAGGAGGTTGGCAGGATAGGGGGGAGTTGTAGGGTTGGAGTAGATGAGGGAGTTCGTCTGTGACCTTTCACGACGTTTACTAATTGGTTTATTGAGCTGTTGGCTGCCAACGTTTTCGTCGGAAGAGTTTCGAGGAATTTCGGCCGTGGCGATCCGTGACGGAACGACGCACGCTCTGCCCTGGGGACCGGGGTGTGACCTTTAAGTGTGCTGGTCGCCTTGATTATTCCCTAATATCCCCCCTACTCCCCCCTTTCCCCCCTACTCCTCCCTCCCCCACCCCCCTCAGCTCCGTGGCGCGTGTCCCATTTTAGGGGTCGTTCTTGTGGGAAACACGAGACAGCTAAAAATTTAATTCGTTTAATTTTTTTTATCCGTCGGGCCACCGGATCCGAACAAGACCATCATCGACCTAAACTGCAGAGAATACAGGTAATATAGTTTAATGTCAACCAGTCAGTCAGTGACCGCCACCAGCCATTCGGAGTCCACTGCTGAACTTGTGCCTCTCCTAACTTCTTTCAGGAATCTCTCGTCTCTCTCCCTGTCTGGTCTCCATTTCACAAGCTTCCAATGTCGTGGCGTCCAGTCAGTGATTCGCTTGCTACCCGATCCTTCTCTTTAGTAACTTGCCTCCCCCCCCCCTCGTTGGCCCATTCATGTTCCACCCCTTTATCACTTCCCATTATCTGTTTTTCTCGTGTGGCCTTTCAACCAACTTTCCCACTTCCTGTGCATTCCTGATTTTTTTCCCGTTGCCATATTCCAGTAAAGAAGGGTTCAATGTGAATATTGTTGGACTTGGGCCCTTAATTCGATGGAAGAGGCCTATTTTTGTGTGTGTGTGTGTAATTCAATATGGTCTTGGATCACGTGTTAAACTCGTGATCGACAGCTACTACCCTCCCGGATGAGAGCTCAGAGCTCATGTATAACCGATCTATGGGTAAGCTTTGACATGACACACGCACAACTCCCCGTCCACGAGAGTTGGAGTAACAGCTTGCAGCGCAGCGATACTGAAATTATTTCAGCCCTGGGCGGGATTCGAACCCGGACCGCTGGGTTAGCAGTTCCGAACGCTACCACTGCGCCTTCGAGCAGTGCGTGTGTTCAAGGTCAAGGTTTTACATGATGTCAGCGTTGTACCCGCTCGGAACTTTATCCATTTTCTTTTGTCATCATATTATATTTTATATATATATATATATATATATATATATATATATATATATATATATATATATATATATTGTGTGTGTGTGTGTGTGTGTGTGTGTGTATGTGCAATTTTTTTCTGAGACTATTTCTTGCGTACCAGACGTCAGGATCGATACTTTATTTATTTATCTTTTACTTTTACTTTTCCTTTTTATTATATTCTTTTTTTTTCGCCAGGTGCATGTTTGACACACGGGCTCAAACAAAGCCCGTGGAAGTGATACTTCACTCCCAAAGTGCATGTTAACCCATTCATATCCCAAGTCTCATTTAGATGGCATCATTCAGCGTTAGCCAGAAGAAAAATATTGATGTCCGGTATGTGGACAGGTAAATTGAACGGGTTAGAAATACTATTACTATTATTTTTTATTTGTAGGTATTATTGTTATTGCTATTAGTTTTATCATTATTATTATTATTATTATTATTATTATTATTATTATCATTATTATTATTGTTGTTATTATTATTGCATTATTATTATTATTGTTATTATAGTTATCATCATCAGTTATTATTTTTTTATCATTATTATTATTATTATTATTATTATTATTAATTATTATTATTATACTTATTATTATTATTATACTTATTATTATGTTTATTATTTTTTTCTGCATCCAACCTAGCTATAGACCAGAGGGTATCCTGTCGGCTTGCTCTTCCTTTGTAATCCCTTTGTAAATTGTTATAATCATTATGGTGATTATTGTTATTATTATCATTATTATTATCATTGTTATTATTGCTATTGAAATAGTTTGAGTCCTATTCACAAGGAAAAAATAGATAAGAATAGATAAACAGTTAATTGCACAAAAAGTAGATAAATGGATAATTGAAGATCTTGAGATGATCGTAGTAGATGCTGTGGACGTTTAACATAGAAGTACAAACGAGATGTAGGTCATTCCAAAACTTGTTCAGATTTCAATTTTGTATGTAAATATATATGAATGATAGGTTTAGTTTAATGGAACAAAGTTAAGTATTTTAGTTATTAAGGAATTGTTCAAATGGCGCTTTCTTGCCTTTCCAACCCTCCTCTGCAACGGCAGACGTTAGTGGCACATTTTGTTGCTGCCAGCTTATAAGTTTGATCGAACCGATCAAACGTGTTTCAGGCTTCGTTCACAACCTCAGCCATTCCAAAAGGCACACCAGAGGCTGTTTCATCTTCCAGGGGTTAGGCCGGTGGCCATGCAGTGCACACTCAAGGTTAAAAAATAATTTTAAACTTTTTTGCGGGATCAATATTATTATTTTTTATGACCTCGGCCGGACGGAGTCAGGGGGGCTGCAGGTATTGATTCTGGGCCAGTTTGTTTGTTGGCAACTTTAGGGCAAAACGGCTGGATCACGTGACATGAAACATTGAGGAAAGGCGGACAGCGGTCCCCGTATGATCCCCGTCAAATTTTGGACGTAATTGGGTCAAGGTTAAGGCCGCTCGTTTTTATATTTTCCCTTAAATTTCTCATCAGTTATTCCATTTGTTTCAAACTAAGACAACTTACATAGTTGGCCTGCTTCTCAATGATAACATTATCCATCATAATAGGAAAAAATACATCCTTTTGAAGATCGGTCGGGATGTCAAGTTCATCACGACGCAAAAACTGTTGTCAGGTGAGGTTTTTAGTACCTGGCACCGTTACTGAAGCAATTTATACATACCCCAAGAACGTTTACACTACAGTGTTCGTATGTGTACTGTTTATGTTCTGTATTCTTCCGTGGCCAAATTGAACTATTTCACTTCGGAGAACCTTCCATCCTGCCGTTGTGTTCTATCAGACTTCTCTCCTGTGTTGCGTGCCCAACTTCATTTGGAATATTTTCATTTTCAACTCGGAAAGCTAGATAGAACCATCAGACAATGGCGAGTGAGGCATGGACATTGAATACTCACTTGGAGAGGTGTCTCGAAGTCTTAGGTACCAAGTGGCCTCGGAGAATCATGGAGTATCGCTGAAATGACTTTGTATCAATCCAGAGACTGTACTGTGAGACTGACTCAGTGTAGGCCAGTTACCGGCATAATTCGTGAAAGTCAACTCCTGCTATATGGGCATCATGTGGCACGATTCTCTGATGTTGATCCTACTCAGCGTTGTCTCCACAAGAGACATCCCTCGATGGAGGAGACGAAGCAAGGGGACGCCAACAACACAGAGTCCACGGCTGGAGAGCCAAGTGGATCGAACCTGTCGAGAGTTATTCGGAGTGGGAAGGAAGGGCGGCTGCATGGGAGCTTGCTCGGAAAGACCGCGGGGAATTGGCGACAGCGTGTGAGTGAAGCAAAGCTCTCCCTGGCGTATGCTACCCCCAATTGATGGTGATGATGATAATAGGTGGAACAAGCATCTTGGGGAAGTGGTTTTGTGGGAGGATTTCCAAGTCCCATCCAAGTACCAATGAAAAGTATGTTAGTATACGGAGCAAGCGCGTGGACGTGGAAGTGTGGGAATGGATATACTGTAGAGCGTAAGCGAGCGCTAGTCATGTCTTAACACCGGTACAAGGGTCACAGGGTCTCATCCAGAAGAAAACAAATGCGAAGTGGACTTTGTACCAGGGCTGCGGAGTCGGAGTCGGAGTCGGAGTCGGAGTCGGAGGTTTTAGCTGGAGTCGGAGTCGGAGTCGGAGTCGGAGTCGGATTTCTAAGAGTACTAGGAGTCGGAGTCGGAGTCGGAGTCGGATTTTTTTTATCCGACTCCGACTCCTTAAGTCCAATAATATTATTATTTTTTTAACATGGTTTCCCTGTTTGGTTTTACCAGTTGCACAATTTAACAGTTTTTGTATGGTTTTGCTTTTATTTTTGGAGGCAATAGTGAGTGTGTGCAGTGTATATGTACACTAAGTGGTCTCTCCAGATGGAAACAAAAAACAATCTATCAATAATAAAAAAAAAAAAAAAACACAATACTGACAAGCTATCGTTGTCAGTCTGGGTAAAAGTGTTTGTGGTCATGTATTTGTAGTTGTTTCCTGTAAGGAGAGTGAAAATATATATATATATATATATATATATATATATATATATATATATATATATATATATAATATTTTGTACTATACTGCAATGCTTTTACTTCAACATAAATAAACATCAATTCGTGCTGCCACCATGTGACGGCATTGTGTGCTACTAGTACTAACTAATGTAAACAAACAGCTGCAGATTCTGCCTGAAGCAGTGTCTCCCAGTGAATTTACTTTTCCTTCATTTTCGGTAGTTTTATCGCATTTTCCTTTAATAGAAATATGCTAGATTATGATAAAGCTACTTCAGAATATGAAAATCATACATTTATCAAAGAAATTTAGTGGTTTGAAATATACGAAAAAGAAACAGGCTACTGATCATGGTTACTAGTGAATGCAATAGACCTACAAGTGAAGCAATGAAAAATAGAAATCAGAGTAAAGAAAATCACGAACCATTTTAATCTAATTCAAAACTGATTATGCTATAAAGACAATTGCAAATTAGGCCTAAGTGTACCAGATATTTATGCTTTAACTCATAACCATAATTCTATCTATCTATATACAAAAGGCTTTTTCCCCCTTATCAGGGAGGTAGCCAAGTCAAAAGGCATAAACCCACTCTCACCCATCATATATCCACTACGTATGCACTATGCACGTACGTCTTCATGTATGTAAAAGTCAACGGAAGTGCCCTGAGATAAACTTTGACCAGTCTCAGAGGCCAGATAGGAATGACATTAGAGCATATGTCACAGCATTTGATGATGACTGAAAAGGGGAGGAACAACAGCAGATATGAACAGTGTGCACAGGGGAAGGTTGTCTCTCTCTTTCCTGAACTGATTCCTGGTTTTTATGATAACATGGTGAAATTAATTCTGCAGTAAGTACTAAGTAGGGCATCCTCCATTAACCTTTCCTCATCATGATTTGTCACATTTTTTTCCTAATATTGTGATAGAAGGTTTATGAGATTGGACAAATGAAATAACAGATGATTTTTTTTTTGGGGGGGGGGAGGGGAGGGGCACAAAGGAAAAAGAAAATATCTAGCTTGAAGTGGCAACTCTGCCATGACAGATCTGAAAGTGCTAATAAGCTGGTAGATGATCATGAGCATAAATAATACCATTATATATTTAATATATATATGTTTATACGAATATACGTGCTTGTGTGCATATACATATATAAAGCTGGTTGAGTGTATGTGTGAGCATATTTATCATACAAGTGAATGTTTCACGTAAAAAATAATATACATGAAAAATATAAAATGCTTGCTGAATAGGTGTGGGAGGCTGGTATATGGATCTGCAGAATAGATTTCCACATAGGGGTCAAGGAGTTAAGGAGTCGGGAGTCGGAGTCGGAGTCGGAGTCGGAGGAATCAAAGGAGTCGGAGTCGGAGTTGGAGGAATCAAAGGAGTCGGAGTCGGAGTCGGACCTTATACCATCCGACTCCGCAGCCCTGCTTTGTACTATGGACCAACTAGAACAGACTATCCGCTCGCGGGGGATCGGTTTTTGTGGGAGGGGAAGAGAAGTCTGTGGCAAAATGAAAAGGGCGCTATTGTTACTAAGCGATTTTTCAGAGATAATTTTTAGGACTTGTGGCATGGGCAGGAGACTTGGACATCGAACCTTGAATTAAAAAAAAAAAAAGCGGGGAAAATGGTCGGAGACATTGTTGTAGAGGAAGGTAAAAACACGGAAACTTTTTTAGTGAGAGGTAAACTAAAATGAGAGAAAGTTAGGAAAGAAATGAATTCTAGACGAAGACAAATTTTGTAAATGTTTGTAAAGTAAGTTTGGGGAAGTAGTCGTTCATTGGGTGTCGCTTCCCAGAGCCAGATTAAGGAGACCTATTGACTATCGTGTATAATATATAAATGAACAAATAAACAGACGAATAAAAACAAATTAATGAATAGATATATGTATAAGTAAAATTAATCAGCGCGCGCACACACACACACACACACACACACACACACACACACACACACACACACACACACACACATGTATATATACATATATATATATATATATATATATAGATATATATATACACATATGCATGCATACACGTGTGTGTGTGTGTGTGTGTGTGTGTGTGTGTAGCGTGTAGAGTATGACAAATGTAACGTTGCAGACGCCAATACACAACTGTTCAGCGAACGGATTTCGCTTTCTCCCCCCCCTCCCCCCACCTCGCTCTTCCCCCACACTTCTTGGCTGATCGTGTACGTAGAGTGCAGACCCACCGTTCCTCGATTTTTTTTTTCTTTTTTCTTTTCTTTCTTTTTTCTTTTTATCTTTCTTTTTTCTTTGTGTGGCTGGCGAAGTTGGCGCATGCGCGACGTGGGGCAGAGTTTTGAAACTATTCGTTCGGTTTTTGCCGGGGTAAATGATCAACCTAATCGGACGTATTTAAATCTCCAACCCTGCTACACATGAATGTACTAATCTACTGCTGCTACTACTAATGATACTAGTAATGATAATAGTAATAATGGTAATAATAATAGGTATTGGTAACAATAATTTTGGAAATAATTATGATAAAAATAGATATTAATTGTAGTAATGGCAATGAAATGATAGCAATGATAAGTTATTTTTATTGTTTTTATTATTAGTTATTATTATCAACATTATTAATATTATTTTGGTATTGTTATTATTACGAAGGCCTTAATTCGCCATGAAAGGAATATTAAGGTAGAGCTAGCCAAAAGAATTCAACCAGACTGAACGCAGGAGAGATTTAAGGAAAGAGGGCATCAGTCAATACAATGTTCTTAAATCAATCTATAAACCAAATAGAAATAAATCGACCCCGTTGTTCCAAAAATAGATTGAATAATAAAATGATAAGATAAAACGGACAATGAAAAATAAACCACAAAGAAACAAGACAACAGAATAATTAATCGCACCACCCATTTCCAACAAGCTTCTGTTCCTGAACGTTTTCCGGGCCAGGATTTCCCGATGGGGCGGCCGCACCTCCCCCCACCCCCGCACCCACCCTGCAGACGCCCTAAAGAAGACCTGACACTCCTGCTCCCAACTGACCCCCACCCACCCAACCCAACACCTCGCACGCCTACCTCGTCCTTCCTTGATGTCCCCTCTTGCTCGTCCTCAACGTGTGACGACGTTCGACCTCGAAGGAAGCCGACCTCACGTCACCTGACCTCCTTGTCCTCCCTCGCAGTAGCGCTGACTCACACACTCTCCCCCCCCCCTCTCCCAGCTGGGCTTATGTCGGCAATACGCAACCCAAGGTGACCTCAGGTTCTACAAGTAGAATAAGAAGAAACCCTTCGCTCAAGAAGCCATAATAGAGGGACTTTCTCTCTCTCTCACTCTCTCTCTCTCTCTCTCTCTCTCTCTCTCTTTTTCATGATAACAAATGAAAAACATACAGACAGGAGACCACTTGGTCCATAACTTGGATAAAAAATAGATAATGATGAATAATAGATAAGTAATAATTAATGATAAAGAAACATTTAAAACAATGAAAAAATGGCAGGCATTACAACATATTAATCTTAGGCGTTTATCTAAATGAATCATAAAATTTCGAACTCTACTATATTGCATTGCCTCTTTAGGAAGTTTATTCCATTCATTTACTACACGGTTGGCGAAGTTGTTCCCACACATTTCCAAATTAAATCTACCTTCTGACAGTTTGAGACCATTATTTCTTGTTTGATTTGCATTCAGGTTGAAAATTTCGTCATTTTTGGTGTCGTCAATTTCTTTTCAATCCTAAAAACCTGTATCAACTCACCCCAGAGTCTACGCTTTTTTTCGGGAAAATATATTCAAATGTGTTAATCGATTTTCGTATGATTCATTTCTGATAATTAATTGGAATGAGTTTTGTGGCTCGCCGTTGTACCTTTTCCAATCTGTCAATATCTTTAATGAGATTCGGTGACCATACGGAAACAATGTATTCAAATTTGGACGAACTAACGCTTTATATAGTTTGTTAATGTCAGATGGACTTTTAAAATCAAAAGATCGCTCAGTCACTCTTAGAATCTTATTTGTTTTCTCTAAGGCGGAAATACACTGCTTAGATAATTTGATTCTCTCTCTCTCTCTCTCTCTATCTCTCTCTGTCTCTCTCTCTCTCTCTCTCTCTCCTCTCTCTCTCTCTCTCTCTCTCTCTCTCTCTCTCTCTCTCTCTCTCTCTCTCTCTCTCTCTCTCTCTCTCTTCTCTCTTCCCTCTCTCTCATATGAACAGGATAGGTTCCTCAGAGTTTGTTTTGAAGTTAAAATATTCATAATTCCACCACTGTTCATGTGAACACTGAATGTTCCAGACAGCATTGTATAAGAAGAGGCTTGTGCAGTACAACGCCCTGATGGTACCTCTTTTGTTCCGTTTTGTGGTGTTCGGCTCTGCTGTCAACGTAAAGGCGTTATGCATCTTGTCATCACCATTGGGTCTGTCACTGAGTGATGAAAAAAAACAAAAAAAAAAACAGCAATTGCCTTGGGTTTACTGGGTGACCAGAAGCATCTGTTGAACACAGGTTGACTTTACAGAACCGGGCACGTTGATTAAAATTTGGGTTGACAATCAAGTCTACACGTTGGTTTGGATGTTCCTATCTTGACTTTGTAACGGGAACCCTTCTCGAACTGTGTTCTCATATTTTAGTTTTATTTTATGGAACGCGACACAGCTGGTTGTTGCACACCAGAACTCAAACCGAGAGTTATGGGTTCAGTCTTAGTGGTGTAATGTAGGACCGGTCTGTCTCCTGGGGGTACGATGCAACTTTGGTACCTCTGCACGTCACTACAGTATACATTGATTTTTATGACATTCATACTTAATTGGTCTCGCGTGTATCGGAATATATTATTTTACACTCAGACACATACACACACACATACATACACACACACACACACACACACACACACACACACACACACACACACACACACACACACACACACACACACACACAGGTACACACACACAGGTACACACACACAGGTACACACACACACACACACAACACACACACACACACAGGTACACACACACACACAGGTGTACACACACACACAGAGGTACACACACACACACAGAGGTACACACACACACACACAGGTACACACACACACAGGTACACACACACACACACACACACACAGGTACACACACACACACAGGTACACACACACACACACAGGTACACACACACACACACACACACACACACACACACACACACACACACACACACACACACACACAGGTACACACACACACACACACACACACACACACACACACACACACACACACACACACACAGGTACACACACACACACAAACACACACACATACACGTACACACACACGTACACACACACATACACACACGTACATACACGTACACACACACGTACATACACGTACACACACACGTACATACATACATACACGTACACACACACGTACATACATACATACACGTACACACACACGTACATACATACATACACGTACACACACACACGTACATACACGTACACACATACATACACGTACACACATACATACACGTACACACACACGTACATACACGTACACACATACATACACGTGCATACATACATACACGTACACACACACCGACTCGGTGGTACAGTTGGTAGAGCGCTGAACTGGGAAGCAGAAGTGCTCCCAGTAACCAGTTCGAATCCTGCCCAGGGCCGAAATTATTTCGGTATCGCTGTGCCTCGGGTCGTTACTCTGACTCTCGTGGGCGGGGAGTTGGGTGTGTGTGTGTGCAAGGTTATAGCATTACCCATAGATCGGACCTACGAGCTCTGAGCTCTCTTCCAGGAGGGAAATAGCTGTCGATCACGAGTCCAACACGTGATCCAAAGACCAAGTGAATACACGTACATACAGGTACACACACACGTACATACATACACGTACACACACGTACATACATACATACATACACGTACACACACGTACATACATACATACACGTACACACACACGTACATACATACATACACGTACACACACACGTACATACATACATACACGTACACACACGTACATACATACACGTACACACACGTACATACATACATACATGTACACACACACGTACATATATACACGTACACACATACATACACGTACACACACGTGCATACATACATACACGTACACACACGTACATACATACATACACGTACACACACACGTACATACATACATACACGTATACACACACGTACATACATACATACACGTACACACACACGTACATACATACATACACGTACACACACGTACATACACACACGTACACGCGCGCACGTATACACACACACACACATACACACACATGCACGCAAACACACACGCACGCAAACACACACACACACACACACGCATGCACACACGCACGCACACACACGCACGCACACACGGACACACACACACACACACACACGCACGCATATACATCTTGTGGCGCTGTGGTTAGAGTTCTCGCCTGCCACTACGGCGGTCCGGGTTCGACTCCCGCCCAGGGCTGAAACAATTTCAGTATCGCTGCGCTGCGGGGTGTTACTCCAACTCTCGTAGGCGGGGAGTTGGGGATGTTTGTGCGTGTAAGGTCACAATTTTACCCATACGAGCTCTGAGCTCTCATCCGGGAGGTTAATAACTACTGATCACAAGTCCAACACCTGATAAAGACCATGGTGATTCACACACACCGGGATGGTAGTAGCTGTCGATCACGAGTCCAACACATGATCCAAGACCATGATACACGCACACTGACACACACACATACCGGGATGGTAGTAGCTGTTGATCATGAGTCCAATTCATGATCCAAGACCATGGTGAATACACGCACACACTCTCTCTCTCTCTCTCTCTCTCTCTCTCTCTCTCTCTCTCACACACACACACACACACACACACACACACACACACACACACACATTTTTCCGAACAGGTGCGACAACTTGCGGAATAGCCTAATAGGAAAATATTGGCC
>NW_027467712.1:67500-72500 GCF_046742065.1 Oratosquilla oratoria
GAGAGGCGACCCAACCTCGGCAAATAAGTAAATAAATAAATAAAAAGAAAATAGAACAAAATAATAACAATAGCAGCGGCTTGCAGCAACTGATAGGGCTTCGCAATAGCACGAATTTCTCATTTCCCAATGCGTGGGAGTGAGATGGCGAATTACGAGTTTGTTACTATGCAAGGCGTTTGGCCTTTAGCGACGCACTGCTCGATGGCGAAGTCGTCAATGTAGGTCGCAGTTCTCGGGAGGCATTGGACTTGATCGTGCCCGAGTGGTGTACACGTCGCCGCTGAAGGTTCGTGATTCTTTTGTTCGAGAAGAGGAGGAGGAGGAGGAGGAGGGGGTGAGAGAAGGTTTTTGAGGAAGACCACTTTTGTGTTAGTCCGAAGTGCACGACGCAAAACCCCCTCTCACCCATTTTTCTTCTTCGTCTTGTTTTTCTTTTTCTTCCTCTTCTTTTTGTAACCTGGCGGCCTTGCGTGACGGGAGACCACTTCGCTACCATCACACACACGTACTTACACACACACACACACACACACACACACACACACACACACACACACACACACACACACACACACACACACACACACACACATACACACACACACACACGTTCACGTACACGCACAAGATATAACATGTTAAATTTTAGCCCTCTCCAGGGTGTATCTGCAACGCAATAGTTCCTTGAGGTAGTCTCCATCGTGGCTCATTGTATACATGTTGGAATGGGAGTCGTCAGGTGGTTTTATTTAGCAGTCGGCAGAGACCCTTTTATAAAGTCCGTACACCTCTTGTTATGTTTGCATAGGGCGCGTGCAGCGCCTGTCGCCTGCTAGTCTGTCTGTCTGTATGTAGACCTCCATTGTGGCGCCAGAGAAAAAGAAGGGGAGGAGAAGAAGAAGAAGAAGGATTATGAAGAAGAAGAAGAAAAGGAAGAAGAAGATGAAAAAGAAGAAAACTAAAAAGAATATAAAAGAAGAAGAAAAAGAAGAAGAGGAGGAGGGATTGCTATTGTAGAGGACCGGAGCCAGTGCCAACGCCGCCTAAGGATGAGCGACCGCCGCTGCTCCTCCTCTTTCTCCTCCTCCTCCTCCTCTTCCTCCTCCTCCTCCTCTTCCTCCTCCTCCTCTTCTTCCTCCTCCTCCTCCTCCTCCTCCTCCTCTTCTTCCTCTTCCTCCTCCTCCTCCTCCTCTTCTTCCTCATCCTCCTTCTCCTCCTCATCCTCATCCTCGTCCTCCTCCTTTGGTGGAGCGCCAAACCCCCCCCGGCAGCCACTGTTGCCCTTCCTCCTCCTCCTCCTTCTCCTCTTCATCCTCCTACTCCTACTCCCGCTCCTCGTCTTTCATCTCCTCCTCCTCGCCTTTCATCTCCTCCTCCTCTTCCTCCTGCTCCATCCTTCCTTCCTTCCTTTTCTCCACTTCTTCCTTTCCTCTCCCCGCGTGAGTGCAGCGAGCCTCGGCGCCGACAAGACCTGGCAGCAGCAGCAGCAGCAGCAGCAGCAGCAGCAGCAGTAACGATTTCTCTTCAGTGGCGCCGGGCCTTTGCGGGTGCCGGCGCGGCGCCTGATCGGCTTCCTTACTCCTCCTCCTCCTCCTCCTCCTCCTCCTCCTCCTGTTCGTCCTCCTATTCCTCCTCCTCCTCCTCCTCCTCCTCCTCCTCCTCCTCTTGTTCGTCCTATTCCTCCTCGAACTCCATCTCGATCTCCTCCATAGTTCCTCTTGATCTAACATTTCTCCTCCTTTTTAGGTCCTCCTTGTACTCCTCCCTCTCCTTCTCCATCTCCTCGACCTCTTCCTCCTCATCTTGTGTGACCTTCTTCTCCCCTTCGTCTCCTCCTGTTTGACCTCCTCCTTCTCCTTCCCCTTCTCCTCGTCCTGTTTGCCTTCCTTCTCCTCTCCCTTCTCCTCCTATGGACCAATAGTTCTGTTGATGTTTGCCTGTCATATAACTCCTGTTTGACATCCCCCTCCTCCTTCTTCACCTCCCCTCCTCCTCCTCCCCTCCTCCTCCTCCTGTTTGACCTCCTCTTTTTCCTCCACCTTTCTCGACCTTCTCCTCCTCCTCCTCCAACTCCTCTTCTTCTCTTTCCTCGTCATCATATTTTCCTCCACCTCCTCTTCTTCCTGTCCGATCTCCTATTTTCCTCCACCTCCTCTTACTCCTTCATCTCCTCCTATTCCTCCACCTCCTCCTATTCCTCCACCTCCTCCTACTCCTCCACCTCCTACTCCTTCTCCACCTCCCTCTCCCCCTCCCTCTTCACCTCCAACTCCACCTCCTCTTTTCTCCTCCTTCACCACCTCCTCATCATCATCCACCACCTCCTCCTCTTTTCCCTCCTTATCCTCCTTTTCCTCCTCTACTTCTTCTTCCACCTCTTTCCAGTCTTCCCGAATTCCTCCTTTTCCTCCTCCTCCTCCTCCACTACCTCGTACTTGTATTCCTTTCCTCCTCGTCCTGAGCTCCTTTTCATCTCCTCCTCCTCCTTTTCCTGGGTTCCTCTCCATCTCTTACTTGCTCCTCCTAGCCCTCCTCCTCCTCCTGAGCCTCTCCTTCTTCCTACCTTCCTCCTCCTGCCCTTGAGTTCCCTCTCCCCCTCTCCCTCCTCCGTCCTTCCTCGTTGCCCTCGGAGCCTCCCCGTCCACGCCTTGGCGTCGGCGGCGGTGGCGTCCCGTCGTCAGAATGGTGCAAATGTCATGCAACGGCGTCGCACCGTCGGTGGGCGGGAGGAAGGGCGGTCGGGAGGGCGGTTTTGGCGTCGTGAGAAGAAGAGCCAACCCCCGTGGTGCCGCCGCCGCCGCTCCCGTTGCGGATTTTGGGGTCAGGGCTTCACGACAGCGGCGTACTTGCTGGCACCGGTTCCGCGGCTTTCGAGAGGAGGGCGCCGGTCTCCGGTGCCGCCTGGCACCCTTGTGGCATCCTATCCCCAGTTGGGTCTTCTGCAGTAACCTCGATCCGGGGGGGGGGGGCGGCAGTGTTTGGTGAGGACGCCGGGAATGAGTGTGGAGAGTCGGAAGGCGGCGGGTTCTCGGAAGGGTCTGTTCACATATAGGAAGCGATGTAGGTTGGGGACGCTCTCCCAGAAAGAGGGCTGTGCTTCGAGGGGATGGCGGGGAATCGGGGAGGGGGAGGGGGAGGGGGGGAGTTGAGGGGCTCCACGAAGAAGAAAGATGCGGAGACAGCAGAGGGGGCGAGGGATTCCAGCGACCCGGCTAGGCCAGGCCAGGACGCGCAGGGAAGTGGGATCCCTGTTTAGAAATGGAGCGCTCATTGCATAGTAGATTCCTTAGTTGTGTACCAGATTTTGTTTACGTAGGTTCTTTGATTATACACAAACAAAATGTTTATATGATACCCATACACTGTGTGTGTGTGTGTCTGCGCGCGTATGTATGTGTGTGTGTGTGTGCGTATGTATGCGTGTGTGTGTGTATATATGCACGTGTGTGTGTGTGTGTGTGTGTGTGTGTGTGTGTGTGTGTGTATGTCTTTAGCTAGTTGTATTTTACAGGAAGGGGAGCTATGCTCGCGGTGTGTGTGTGTGTGTGTGTGTGTGTGTGTGTGTGTGTGTGTGTGTGTGTATTTACCTAGTTGTATTTTACAGGAAGGGGAGCTATGCTCGCGGTGTGTGTGTGTGTGTGTGTGTGTGTGTGTGTGTGTGTGTGTGTGTGTGTGTGTGTGTGTATTTACCTAGTTGTATTTTACAGGAAGGGGAGCTATGCTCGCGGTGTGTGTGTGTGTGTGTGTGTGTGTGTGTGTGTGTGTGTGTGTGTATTTACCTAGTTGTATTTTACAGGAAGGGGAGCTATGCTCGCGGTGTGTGTGTGTGTGTGTGTGTGTGTGTGTGTGTGTGTGTGTGTGTGTGTGTGTGCGTGCGTGCGTGCGTGTGTTTGTCGGGCCAGACTCGGTTATTCCTTATAGGATAACATACATGAGGTGATTCTATGACAAAACGCCAGTGGACAAAAACCCCAGCGGACAAAACATAAGCGGATAAAACCCTATTCTCATCTCAAAAGAGGACAAAACACCTATCTCGTATATAAAAAGAAAGAAAAAAAAATAGGCATATAAGTAACATTAACAAAATTAAATAAAATACATTCTCATAGATGAAAGGCATATAAAAACACAATTTAAAAAATATGATGCAGATTGTGACAATAAAGACAATATATGAAATCTATTAGAACATAAGGACGTAACATGAGAATGACCATAAGGCCTACACTAGGCAGTTCCAAGTCCATTACCACCTGTCATTCCCATCCATAAAACTGTCTAACCTTTTCTAAAACAACCGGTAGTTTCAGCGCTCACTACATGGTTGACCACTCAATTAGTAAACAAGTTTTTTTCCCATTTCCTTCTTAAATCTAAATTTGTCCAATTTAAATCCATTACTCCGAGTCCTGCCCTGTTGTCTTAATATGATGACCTTGTTTGCGTCACATTTGTTAAAGTGTTTAATCCACTTGAACACCTCTATTGGATCACCCTACACTCTGCGTCTTTCCAGAGTGTGTAAGTTAAGGTGTTTAAGCCTCTCCTCGTTAGGCAAATTTCTGAGTCCATTTATCATTTTGGTCATTCTCTTCTGTAATTCTAGTAAATTGATATTCTATAAGACGGAGACCAAAATTGTACCGCATAGTCAAGAATGGATCTAACGCTAGACAGGGTTTGATAATTACCTCTGCATTTTTATTCGTAGCCGTCCTAGCAATGAAACCTAATGCTGTGTTCGCTCTATTCCAGGCGCTAATACTCCAGGAATGCCCACAAAGTTATAATACATATATGTATACATAATTATAAATGATCACTTGAGCCACATGCATGCTCCAATGGCCGAAACATCCATGGCCCAAACTTGATAAAAAAATAAAAAAATAAAAAAATAAATAAGCTTAAGACCGTATACACTATTCAATATTGTTTTTTTTATTTTTATATATTTTTATTTACTTATTCATGTATCTATTTATTTATGTATT
>NW_027467712.1:82500-100000 GCF_046742065.1 Oratosquilla oratoria
CTCCTCCTCCACTCCTTCCTCCTCTTCTACGTCCTCTTCCTCCTCCTACTCCTCCTCCCATCCTCTTACCCTATCAGCTCCACGTTTCATCTGTAGGGCTGTGATAGACTGTTTACGTTTTGTATGGATTATTGTGAAACTCCCTACGGATCAGAGTTACGAAATATTCTTTTATAATTAGGGATTAATCTCCTCGCAGAGAAGAATGCCAACCACCGACCACTTTCAGCTTCTGCGGACTCTAAATTCTCTGTCGATGCGGCTGCTGGCCTCCCCTAAAGCACAGTTGGCCACGCCTCTTCGGTGCGATATTGTCTCAGAGGACAGACGCGCTAGTTATTGCTGACAAAATGCTAAATCTTCTTCCTCCTCCTTCTCCTCTTCCTCTTCTTGCTCCACCTCTTCCTCCTACTCTTCCTCTTCTTTCAACTCATTTTGGTTTTCCTTCTCCTCGTCTCCTTCTCAATACCCTCCCTCTCCTCCTCCTCGTTCTACCTCTCCTCTTCCCCCTCCTCCCCCTCTTCCCCTCCTCTTCCTCTTCCTTCTCCTCCCCCTCCTCTTCCTTCTCCTCCTCCACTTCCTCCTCCTTCTCCCACTCCACCACCACCACCACCACTGCTGGCGTAGTAAACAGTTGTATTGATCCGGCGAGGCTGTTCGGAACCTGCCTCCATCACTCCCCTCCCTGGCACACGCGCGGGAAATGCACGCGAACACACACACACACACACACACACACACACACACACACACACACACATACACACACATACACACACACACACACACACACGCGCGCGCGCACGCACACACACACACACACACACACACACACACACACACACAGACACGCGCGCGCGCGCGGAGATTAAAATATATAGGTAGTCTTAAAAGAGATTAACTGGAATGAAAGACTTTCTGAGAAACAGATTAATGAGGACAATAGTGAATGGTAAGCTGTCTGGAGGGAGAGAAGTTACTAGTGGAGCCCTGTAGGGGTCAGTGTTAGCACCGACAATAATGTTCTTGGCATGTATATATATATATATATATATATATATATATATATATATATATATATATATATATATATATATATATATATACATACATACATACATACATGCAAAGATCATGATGAAAATGAAGAACATCGAGGATTGCAGGTTGTCACAGGGTAATGAAAGGAGTCGGGAGTGGGAACTGAATTCCGATGGGAAGATACTGGAAATGGGTTAAGCAAGAATAGACCATCACTGTTCTATGGAATTGGAAGTTATGTAATTACAAAAGCGAAAAAAGCGAAGGATGAAAGGAGGTGGTTATGGGAAAATGATTACCAGAAACACATATTAGAAGGATCATTGGATTTTTGTTTAATTTATTTATGTTTTTTATCTATTTATTTATTCTATTTATTATTATTGTTGTTTTAGGTTTGTGGGTCTGTTACTTTATAGTACGTACGAGTATCGTGTCACTATACAGATGGACAAAGATTTTATGAAAAAGAATATTGTAAACCTGATTCGCCCTAGCCTGGAGTATGCTGCAGTGGTATAATGGCTATACACACAAAAGGAAAGATACAAATAGAATAATGAAAATTCAGATAACATCGACTGAAATATTTCTAGGTGTTAACTGATAACACATGCAAAGAGAGACTGAATATTCTGGGGCTGCCAGCGGTAGACGAGAAGAGGTGATTTGATGGCGGTGTTTAGAGCCATGAAAAGTGTGGATATTCTTGTCAAAGAAGAACCTCATTTGGTAATAAAGGAAAACCAGAGATCATGGGAAGAAATTAAACAAAAGACTAGAAGATGGTTGAAGGGCATTAAGAATGCAGACTTCTGTATAGGATTATTGATGCATCGAATGTTTTGGATAAACTTTGGACAATTTTTGGTCAGAATTGACCTGCGAGAACGCAGACGCGCGCGCGCACACACACACACACACACACACACACACACACACACACACACACACACACACACTCATACAAGGTCGTACACGTGCGCGCACTCTCGTTAATTTTCTAATGAAGACGTACGATTGTTCAACTGTTGAGAGAGCAGAAAGTGAGGCCATTGCCTCGGCGGAGCACAAGAGAGCTTTATTATTTTTTTTTTCCATCTTTTGGTTCTTGTTTATTTCTCCGCGGCTTTGAACCTGAGAACCCCTTGAAGTGGCCGCGGAGCCCCGAAATGTGGAGGCTGGAGGGTCGGGGGCCATTTTTCTTTTCTTTAATTGAATTTGGCTTCAGACCCGAGCCGGGGCCGCCGCGAGTGTGCGTAGCCTGTGACCCCCACTTCGTCGTCGTATTCGTCGCCGTCGTCGTCGTCGTCGACTTCGCCGTGTGGCATCAGTCTTACACGAAGTCGGCAGGAGGTCCCTTATGTTTCGCCAAAGTTCTTTCAGTTGTTTGAATTCCTCCATGAAATTTTTAATCAGGTGTAAAAGGATTGATGAGTATCGATCACAGACTACCCAGACTCTCCTGTGACTCTTTAAGCGGTTGCATTTTTTTCTGAATATATACGAATCTCGGTGGCTATCAGTTGCACGCTACTCAGCTGAATGTGATACGCCTGTCGTTTGGATCGTCTTGCCCGTTTTATTCTGTAATTAGACCAGACACTGGACTTTGGCGAGCAAAGCCTCCGGAAACCACGGATGGTTTGAGGATTTCGTCAGAGATAACCAGCGCTTCTATCCTTAGCCAGATCGGCTTTAACTAAATATACGAGTAATATGGTTAGTGTCCTTCCGGTCTCCAGACTGACTTAGCGGTGTCAGGTAGAGGGAGGAAGGTAAGGTGATATTCCTCCTCATTCTTGTGAACATTTGTCCCCCTTTGGTGTCCTTCTGTCCTCCGCGTTCCTTCTTCATTGTTATACTTAAATCTTCTCACACCCTTATATCTGTAATACGTCTGAGGATGTAATCTTACAGAAATGCTTACTTCAAGTTTCTTTTCTCCTGTGGTAATTATATATATATATATATATATATATATATATATATATATATATATATATCTAATATATATATATAAATATATATATATATATATATATATATATATATATATATATATGTGTGTGTGTGTGTGTGTGTGTGTGTGTGTGTGTGTGTGTGTGTGTCTAGGTTTCCTCAAGTTGAACGCAGAAATTTACTCAAAAGCGCATTTGCTAGAGATTAGCTTATTTACAACTACTCTCCCCCTCATGGAACTGCCGCCTCTCCGATTGAGAAACGCTGAGCAGCTCTAAGACACCTTTGGGTTCCCCGCGGTCAGTAGCATTGAGACCTAACGATGGAAAAACAGGACCATTTTAAACCTGCAAGGTCCAGAAGCTGCTTACGTATTAAGCTAGATGAAGTCGCCTGGCTTAAGCTGTCCCTAAAGTAACCGCCTAAGTTGAGAAGGATAATCAATTTACTACGTCTAAACTCTTATGATTTTACTCTGGCTGTCACTAGAGTGCGTGTGTGTTTGTGGGTGATGTATATGAGATTGTATATATATTTTTTTACTTCAATGAAAGACGGTATTCTCTTAATTGTAGTGTAGAAGTGGACTCGATCGATCGAACGAGCCAATCGCCGCCGTATCGTCTCGCCGTCCGCGCGATCCTCGGTCATGATACAGTTCGGGAAATCTGTGTCGTGCTTCGTTGGTGTGTCGTTCTTGGTATTAAGACGGCGCCAACAGTAGCACTACATTGAGGTACCCGAGCTTCGGAAGTGTCGAAGCACTGCAGCAGACAGAATCTTTGTTTTCTTTACCACAACGAGAGTGTCGGACCCTACACCCTGCCCCCTCTGGTCGATCTGTCTCCCGTCTCGTTTATTATGAAGGTGGAGGTGGGGCCACTCAGTGGGACGCCAAGTTGGGGCGTGTCTCGATCTCGTCCATCGAGCGGCGACACATAAACGACGGCACCGACGACGACAACGACGGCATTCAGACACAGACATCCCAAGGCTGGACAAAGCGGGAGGGGAGAGAGTGTTGGGACGGAGGGAGCCCCGGAGGGGGGGGGTGTTATTCTGAAAGGCCAAAGGAGGTGCTGTGTCTGTCGCAACACCTTCGGGGACTGAAGAACCTCTCGAGTGCCTTCTTGGCCTTCATCCGAGAAGAACGCAGACCTCTCTTGTCGAACTCGATTGAAAAAAAAAGTGGACCAATGAGGTTGAAAATTCGCAGAACTTTGGCGCGTTTTTGAGGGACGGAAAAATCACACTCTTTTTCTTTCCCCCTTCCCCTCTCTCTGTATCTATCTATCTATCTATATATATATATATATATATATATATATATATACATATATATATATATATATATATATATATATATATATATATACATATATATATATATATATATATATATGGTCTCAGCTACGCCCAAGTTGTGATCAGCAGGACTGTACGTACCTTATAGGAAGCAACAGGTCGTGTCCAGGTGTCGAAGGAAGACAAAAGTGATGGATTGCACTTGTCCGCTTGGCATTGTACCGTACAATGTTGTTGTTGGCGTTGTATAGCACCTCTGGGTCAGCGGGTCAACCCCACAGACTCGAGTCCCCTGTGGTCCTCCACTTCGTACAGAGTTCCCTACCGAAGGAGCTCTCCTCGAGTGACACTTCAATCTCGGTCACTTCGTCCGCCAAAGCTTTCGGAACCTGGAAATTGTAAAACAGTTTCCGATGACCCACGCCAACGCGAAACGATGTCCTCGTCTGAAGGGAAGAAGAGAACTCGGGGATGCGAAAGGGGGTCCGCCATCTATCGAGACCTTCTCGTGTCCTGGGGGACTTGACCTTCAGCAGCGGATGAAGAAATAAAATAAAATAGAATAAAAGAAAATGTCCCGTCTGTTGGCCGGGACATGGAAAAAGGCCTCACCGAGTTGAAAGGATTAAATGCCCCCCTCCCCCCCCCCTCTCTCTCTCTCTCTCTCTCTCTCTCTCTCTCTCTCTCTCTCTCTCTCTCTCTCTCACCCTATTTCACCCTCTCTCACCTCCACGCCTTGTCCTGCTAGCTCAACGGAACTGAGATCGAGACCCGCCTAAGGCGTGAAGAACATCCCAACACTTCAAGCCATTACTCTCTCTTTTTAGCAAGGATGTGGTGTGTGCGTGTGTGTAAAATCGCAGCATTACTCATACATCGAGCCAAACATACACATACACACGAATAGGTCTTAGTGTAATACCCAGTATAAAGTTCACTTATGTGTATGTGTATGGAAAACATTCGATAGACAATTAAGTGAGCTTCCTTTATTTTTTATTTTTTCGTGTCATGTTGGAGTAATTAAGCGCGCGCCGCTTTGTGTATGTCCACAACGGATGCTATTGTTTAAGAAGAACCTTGGTACTTTCAAATTCAACAGAAGCACAGGATGTTGGCGCTACTCGTTGCTATTCATCTGTATCCATACAACAACGTTTCATTTGTATGTAGTTGGCATAAACGAGTTTTCCATTTTCGTCATCGGTGAGCAGTTGGGAACATTTCACTGCCGCACCACGCCTTTCCATTTCACCAGTCTCTTCAACTTCCCTTCCCTCTCTTTCCTCACCCCGCATACCATTTTCGCACACTTCAAAAGTTCCTCCCGAAAACACGGCCACTATTTTTTTTTTCTTTTTGTTTGCGCCTCCCTCTCTCGCCCTCTCTTTCGATACATTCCACACATTCCTCAGACTCGCATGGTACTCAGACTATCCCCCTTTCCCACTCAATGCACTCACTTTCGGTGCCTCACTGTCCCCCTTTCCCTTCCCCTCTTCCCTCTTCGACTTTGGCTCTCCCTCCCTCCGTCTCCTTTCCATCAGATTTCGTTCGTTCCGCCGCTGGCTCCCCACAGTACAAACATCGCATCCAATACTCGTCCACACACCCTTTTGGACCCCACTACATAATCCACTAATGCTCTCTCTCTCTTACTCGACTGCCCGTCCACCAACTACTCTAACCCTCAGGCCTCAAACGCGATATAATCATCAATTCTCTCCACTATCATCCCTTCTAGGGATTCCAATTATATCATCCACTGGCACAAATTATCTGTCATACTCATTCCAAATCTCCCAACACACTCATTATGATCTACCCAAAAGTACTCCCTCCAAACTTTACTCTGTACCAGGAGTCATCCACACTTCACAATTTATTCTCATTTTAATCAGCATCATCCTTGAAGACCTATCCGATGGGTTGGCACTTTGATGATGGTGGCTACATAAGAACATAAGAATGAAGGAGACCGCAGGAGACCATAAGGCCTACACTAGGCAGCTCTGGGTATGCAGAACTGGACAAGGAAGAGCGCAAGAAATATACATCTTATAAAGGGAAGGTAAATCATTAAACAAACCCTGCACTGACCACCTTTAGGCGGGCAACGGATGATTTCTTTGGCGGATAAAAGTGGAGACGTGATTAAATGCGGAGACAGAATGATAGAAAGTCTAGATTTATTTCATTAGGAGCGTTATTGACCAGTTAATAAAATGTATATACTGTAGTAGTGTGCCAGAAGTTACAAGTGAAGAAATTACATTCACTCTAAAAAAAAATATGAAAGAAAGAAAAACAAGGTTTGGTGGTATATTGATAAGGTTCCTAAAAGACTCGAATTCATTGTAAATTACCTCAACTACACACACAGTGTATACGTGACGAAAGCATTCCTGAACCCTAGTGCAATGCTATAATACTTAAGTTTAATAAGAAAGGAGACCAGAAAGTTCCCAGTAATTATTGATCGATTAGTTTGTAGTGTTCTGTAGCCAACACGTGAAATTACCCCTTCAAGACTCGTGATCGCCGAGTACGGGATAAACAATAGTCACCCCTTAGAACATGCGTCCGACTAAACATACATTCGACTAATTTTAATTAATATAATAACAATGTTCATTATAATAACTTAATTTATTTTGTAAATAAAATAAAACATATTCCTCTACATACTGTAAGAAGCATATTTATGTATTGTAAATATATTTTAATTATTTGTATACTAAACACAAAGAATCCAGAATTTCGCCACAAATATTGTAAATACCATCATCATCATTTCCAATAAACAGATCAGTCATGGGATTGACTTTAAATATCCTAGCTTCCTCCAAGAAGGACAATTGTAGTAACCACTACATTTGGTGACCCTGGAGTGACCGCCGCCAGCCCCGCCCGCCGCCAGCCCCGCCCGCCGCCCTGCCGTGACCAGCCCCGCCCGCCGCCCTGCCGTGACCAGCCCCGCCCGCCGCCCTGCCGTGACCAGCCCCGCCCGCCGCCCTGCCGTGACCAGCCCCGCCCGCCGCCCTGCCGTGCCCAGCCCCGCCCGCCGCCCTGCCGTGCCCAGCCCCGCCCGCCGCCCTGCCGTGCCCAGCCCCGCCCACCGCCCTGCCGTGACCTGCCCCGCCCTGCCGTGCCCAGCCCCGCCCGCCGCCCTGCCGTGCCCAGCCCCGCCGTCCCGGGTTGTCCTGCCCGTTGACCCAGCCTGCCCAACCCAGCTGCCCACGAACATCGCTGCATACTAATCACGTAAGCATGACGGACGATCAACAACAGGAAGTAAGTGCATTCCGCGCACCCCCTTTTTCCAACCGCGACCCAACAATATGGTTCACAATCCTCGAGTGTAACTTTAAGGCAAACCGCATTACCACCAGCCTTACGAAGTTTTCACATGCTTGTGGTCTCTTACCATCTGACGTACTCCTCCAAGTTTCAGACACCATCTCCAAGGCACCTACATCCGGTACCCCATACGAAGATTTGAAGAAAGCCGTTCTGGACCGCCTTGAGTCTTCCGAAGCTACACGCCTGCAGGAGCTCCTCTCGAAAGAAGAACTTGGAAATGAGAAACCATCCGACTTGCTGCGACGCATGAAGCGATTGCTCGGAGACAAATACGCAACATTCGACACCTCCATCTTGCGCCACCTATTCTACCAGCGCCTACCAACAACCATCCAAGGCAACCTCTTCAGCGCCAAGAACAAGCTCTCGCTCGACGAGCTAGCCACACTCGCTGATGAGTTCATGGCTTCGGTACCAGTTGCGCGCCCTACCATCGCTAACCTCGCCGACCAGTCTGCAACTCAGGCGTTAACCGAGCTAGTCTCTAAACTCACCCTCCAGGTTAGCGCCCTCCAAGAGCAGGTTGCCAACCTTCAACAACGACCCCCGTCACCAAGATACTACCGCAACCGCTCCAGGTCTACGTCCAGAGGGAGACCCAAGCACACATCAGGCGTCTGCTACTACCATCGTCGCTTTGGACAAGATGCGAGGAAATGTACACAGCCGTGCACCTTCTCACCGTCACCTTTAAACACGATGGGCGAACGCTAACGGCGCACAGCGTTCGCCAACATACATCGAAACTCTTCTTCGTATTTGATCCACTCTCCAACACCACATACCTCATCGATACCGGAGCTGAAGTCAGTGTCCTGCCTGCCACAGCAAGCCAGCAATCACTGCCGCCGATGTCTTCCCTCTACGCAGCCAACGGCACCAAGATACCCGTTTTCAAGAGGAAGACACTTCAGCTGGAACTCAACCTCCGCCGATCCTTTGAGTGGACCTTCTACGTTGCATCAGTTTCCCAACCCATCCTTGGCGCCGATTTTTTGACCCACTTCGATCTCCTGATCGATATTAAAAATCGCAAGCTCCACGACCCCCTTACATCAATGTCATCCTACGCCAGGCCAACAACCGGAGTAAGTAGCCAGCTTTCAACCATCAGTGCTGATAACAAGTTTGCTTCTCTCCTCAGGAACTTTCCTGCCTTGACACAACCTTACTCCACGACCACGACTGTGAAACACCACGTAGTGCACCACATAGAGACTACGGGACCTCCAGTCTACGCCAAAGCCCGTCGTCTGGCTCCGGAACGCCTCAAGCTAGCCAAGGCAGAACTAGAAGCCCTCATGCGTCAAGGTATCATTCGCCCAAGCTCAAGCAACTGGTCGTCAGCTCTCCACATCGTCCCCAAAAGCAACGGCGACATCAGGCCATGCGGTGACTACCGCGCCCTCAACTCACGAACTGTGATGGATAGGTACCCTGTTCCCAACATACAGGAGTTTTCCTCACACCTTGCAGGAACTCGCGTATACTCCCGGATCGATCTTGTAAAAGCCTTCCATCATATTCCGGTCAACCCGCCTGACATCCCCAAAACAGCTGTCACAACACCTTTTGGCTTGTTCGAATACGTTCGAATGCCCTTCGGCCTCAAGAACTCTGCCCAAACTTTCCAGAGATTCATGGACGAAGTCCTGCGAGGCCTGCCTTTTTGCTTCACCTACATCGACGATGTGCTCATCGCCAGCCCTGACGAAGCCACGCACCAAGACCATCTGAAGCAAGTCTTTACCCGCCTACAAGACTACGGCATCCACATCAATCTCGAGAAATCTGACTTCGGTGTGTCATCCATCAACTTTCTAGGACACACCGTCACACCTTCAGGCGTCACCCCTGTCTCATCCCGCTGCGACGCCATCCAGAGTTTCCCGAAACCTACAACACAGCGCCAACTCAAGCAATTCCTTGGTATGTTAAATTTTTACAATCGTTTCATTCCAGGCTGCGCTCAACTGCTCCAACCGCTCTACTCCATGATCAAGCCGTGCAAGAGGGGACGTTCCATCGTACTCAACTGGGACGTCGAAACTGATGCAGCTTTCATGGCAGCCAAAGAAGCACTCGGGAATGCTACCGCCCTTAGTTTCCCTATTCCTGATGCCATCACTTCCATCTCGACAGATGCTTCAGACACAGGTGTCGGCGCAGTTCTGCAGCAATACATCAACGATGCCTGGAAACCCATCGCCTTCTTCTCAAAGAAGCTCAACAATGCCGAGAAGAAATACAGCGCCTTCGACAAGGAACTCCTAGCCATCTACAAGGCTGTCAACAGGTTCAGGTATTTCGTCGAAGGACGACAATTCCACATATACACCGACCACAAACCAATCACAACAACATTCATTCATAACAAGACAACATACTCCCCTAGACAACTCCGACACATAGATTTCATCTCCCAATTCACCACAGATATTCGTTTTGTTCGAGGTGCAGATAATTGTCCTGCCGATGCCCTCTCGCGCAACATATCTGCAGTCTCTACCTCTCTCATCGACTACGCCGCCATCGCTGCAGACCAAGCTGGTGATACCGAGCTGCAGCGATTGATGGAAAACCCCGCGTTGCAGATGAAGAAGGTACAGCTCCCTGGAACCAACACTGAGCTCTACGCCGATGTATCCACGGACACCATCCGTCCCTACTTGCCCGAGAACCACAGGTATCCCTTGTTCCGCCATTTACATGACCTCTCCCACCCAGGTATTCGAGCTTCGCAGCACATGATGTCATCACGCTTCATCTGGAGTGGAATTGCCAAAGACGTTCGACACTGGACCCGCACCTGCGTCAAATGCCAAGCTTCCAAGGTCACACGCCACACCATCTCCCCTCCAGGTACCTTTCGCCCAGTCTCCACTCGACTCGAGCACGTCCACATCGACATCGTCGGACCGCTTCCCTTCTCAGACAGCTTCAGGTATATTCTTACTTGTGTAGACCGTTTTACACGCTGGCCCGAAGCAATCCCGCTTACTGACATAAGCACAGAAACAGTAGCCAAAGCTTTTATAACCACCTGGATTTCAAGATTCGGTACACCACTCAGCCTCACATCCGACCGTGGTAGCCAATTTGAATCCAATCTATGGAACAAGGTTATGTCTTTGCTAGGTATCCGGCGTTTCAGAACAGCAAGCTACCATCCCCAATCCAACGGACTCGTCGAACGCTTCCACCGACAACTCAAAGCTTCACTTGCAGCAACAGCACGCGACCGCACCAACTGGTCTACGGTGCTTCCAATGGTCCTCCTCGGTATACGCACGTCCCTCAAGGAAGACCTTGGCCACTCCTCTGCAGAACTTCTTTATGGCACTCCACTCCGTCTGCCCGGTGAGTTTCTTGCATCTGCTCCTATAACGCAGCCCTGCAGCGTTCAAGATTATGCTACTAATCTTACAGATACAATGCAGAAACTCCAGCCAGTGCCACCGCGTACCTCACCAACAAGAACGTTTGTGAGCCAGGACCTCGAAGACTGCTCACATGTTTTCGTTCGCGTGGAGGGAGTAAAGAAGCCTCTTCAACAACCATACGATGGCCCATATAGAGTCGTCAAGAGGACAAGGAAGAACTTGACCATCGATCGCCGTGGAACCACTGACGTCATCTCCATAGACCGCGCCAAGCCTGCATACCTCCTCTCGGACAACGAACAAGATCCTGTTGCTCTTCCGACACCTCCGGACACACGGGCTACAAACCACAAACACACTACAAAGAAAAAACAGATATCGTTCCTCCTGCCTCGTCACTAGGGGGAGAGTTCTGTAGTGTTCTGTAGCCAACACGTGAAATTACCCCTTCAAGACTCGTGATCGCCGAGTACGGGATAAACAATAGTCACCCCTTAGAACATGCGTCCGACTAAACATACATTCGACTAATTTTAATTAATATAATAACAATGTTCATTATAATAACTTAATTTATTTTGTAAATAAAATAAAACATATTCCTCTACATACTGTAAGAAGCATATTTATGTATTGTAAATATATTTTAATTATTTGTATACTAAACACAAAGAATCCAGAATTTCGCCACAAATATTGTAAATACCATCATCATCATTTCCAATAAACAGATCAGTCATGGGATTGACTTTAAATATCCTAGCTTCCTCCAAATAGGACAATTGTAGTAACCACTACAAGTTTATTGACAAATGTATACATTTTCTCCAATATTCTCGTAAATTTTAAAGTTTGATTTGAAAATAGCCAAAATAACAAGAAGCCTTTAGAATCAGATATTCAATTGTAGGCTATCTGCAGACAGTCGACTAATCGAGGAAAACACGGAATACGATAAACCAATGTTAACTTTTGTAGATTACGAAAAGGCAGAACATACTGTAGAACAAACGACAATATTACGCAAATATAATGCGAACAGAGACATCGTAAAGATTCCATCGAACATTTACTTCAAAGGTACCCCTCTAATTCGACAACATTAAGATACAGAAAAATCAAGATCGACCATAGAGTGTGGCAGACCAATACAGTTTCAAGTGATTTATTAATACCTTGCCACGAAGGGATTTTCAGATAATTTATAATTGAGTTGGGAAGGAAAGTATTTGAGTACGATTGGGGAATGTTTTAATCACCTGAGATTTGCGGATGACATTATTCTCATTTCATACACAGCAAAATACTTGCAAGATACTCTTATTGATCTAAGAAAGGAAAGCCTCAAAGAATAAAACCAAATTAATGTTACTCTGAATCGATAGTGAGAATCTTGGAAATTGAAAAGCATAATTGGTTAGACCAAACGCTAGAACTGACTAATGATAGTGAAGATTATCTTAAAAGAAGGATCACAATTGGTTGAAAAAAATTGATCTTGAGGCTACCATGAATACATAGTTCTCAATCATTGTATAATCCCAGCTACGATCTACGGATGCGAGGCTTGATAGAGGACGAAGGCAATGGAGAAAAATCTAAGGATTCCACAGAGAAAATGGAAAGATCAATATTGGGAACATAGTGGAAGACAGGAAGAGGTCAGGTTGGGTAAGACAGGAGTGGGCGAGAGTGAGGCAGCGGTGATAGGATTGGAATTAGATCGGGCAAGGAACGTAGCCAGAAAATGAGATCGAGCAAGTGTGTTAATACTGGCTGAACACCACAAGATAGGAAGCGTGGAAGAAAAAATCGGACAGTTGGAGAGACGGGATAGAGAAGTTTGCAGAAGTGACGTGGTAAAGGTTGTCGCAGTTGTATGACTTGTTGAAGCGTTTGGAAGACGTCTGTGTTCAACAGCGACCTCAGAATGGCCGATGGATTGAATTCTTGGAGATATATATATATTTTTTTCCCATTTATTCCACACACTGTAGAGATGCTCCTCGCCACTCTCTCAACTTCCGATACCTTCCTACATTCGCAAATTTAGCCTTACCTTTCAGCTTAGTTTCATTCAGTGGTAACACACATTCATCCTTCTTTTCACAAAAAAAGGAAAGAAAAAAAATTGTACTCCAGTACCTCACAACACCCTCAAATTCAGCCTCACCTTTTCCATTCAGCTTAGTGTCACTAACTGCTAACACACGCAATCATCTTTCTTCTAACAAAACTGATATATTCCTTTTGTACTAACCCTCGTTCTCCATCCATGTACATTCAGAGACCCAATTATTTTGAGTTGTTGGTTGGAGACCAAAATAGTCGCCATTTATAACACAACGGGGATACGTTGCTGGCATCCATATTACCCTGTCAAAGGAACATAGGAAAAGACAAGGTGGAGAAAAGAGGTATAGTAGAAGCTACAAAATGGTTCAGGATTGGTATACGATCATAGATGTCTTGAAGAGTATTGCATTACTATGCCCAAAATTTCTGTTGGTTTTGCTTATTTATTTTTTTCTTTAGTATGCAAGGAAAAAGTAATTTGGCATTTGATCCGAAATAGAATTTATTGCAATCGACATTTATGTTCTAATGAACCATCGTTATTTAACGAATATTTGTCAAGTCTATAGCCACATCATTCTGACCACCACTAGTCGTTGACGTTGTCATCCTTCCTCATCGTCGTTGTCGTCGTCGTTGTTTTTCTTGTAGATAACGCCATCACCATATCATTGTCATCACCGTCACATCACCATTGTCATCATATTATTGCCCTCACCGTTATCATCATCGTCATCATCATCATCATCACCATTATTCCCTTCACTACCCTCCCAGTCATCATTACCATCAGTGAAGCAGCATTACCACATCGCAACAACTACATGGACTGTAAGAACACTAGTATTATCTCTTGTTATTGTTTGTTAGCACTACCACTATCAAATTCACCACCACCGCCGCCGCCGCCACTGCCGTCATTATCCACGGTGATGGCCACGCTCCCTCCCTCTACCGCATGAGTAGTTCTTTCGTGGCTGGCTTCCTCGTGAGGAGGAGGGCGCCACGATCACTCAACCACTACAGTGCAGAGGCTTGACGTAGGACGGCGAGCGAGGTGGGCAAAGTACCTTCATACGCGGCCATTATTGATGTATACATTAGTCGGTGCATCCGAGAGCTGACCCCATGATGGTGAAGGGTAGGCATGCGTGTCTTCGTGATTACAAGAGTTGTGTCGAGGGAGAAATGAAAATCCCTTTGAAGTGAGCCGTATCGAACAGGTCTTGTACGAAAAAAAAAGAGTTGCTTGCACGCACTCACTCTCGCACGACACACTGCGAACTGACACGTCCCTGTAGCGAACAGTGACTTTGTCATGGACAGACATATAAAATAATATCATAACGATGGTGTAGACAACTGGGCACTTTATAGGACTCCATTCATATAGGATTTTACCGAATATAATGAATAAGACGGAACGAAAAAAAAAAAATGCATCTGACCAGAAACACTGAGAGCCAGGTGATGAAAAAAATCCCACCAGAAACTGCGTGACAAGAATGTGATATTATATTGCTGTGGTCTCTCAACCGGCAATGAACAGTGCACCCGAAAATATTCACGGGTGTGTTTCTGTTGGATCACCCTCACATCCAAGCTCAATCACGTTGCCTCGTGTTCTTAGGGCCAGTGTGCCACCGACTGGGAGCAGGCACAGCACTATTTAGACATTAAACATCATGAAGAAGATGAGGATTTACATCCTGAGACCTCAGACGAGTTTGGTGGAAGATCTGGAGAATTTTAACTGGGATATCGAAAGACTGAGCGAGGTCTGAAAGGAAGAGATAAGATATCGTGCAGCTTGTTCTACTATAGAGGTAGTATTTGTCAGCAATAACCAGCGCTTCTATCCTTGGGGAAATATTGCACGGAAAAGGTGAAGTCATGTTAGTGGCAAAGGGGAGTTAAGGTAGGTAGCAAAACAAAGGGATAGTAGATTTTTTTCTGTGAATGAAGATTGTCTTGCATTCATGAAAGAGTACTAAATGACTTGATCCGTAGCGATATTACTAGAATCCCTAAAACACCGACTGCATAGAATATACAGTCATTGTCCCCTACGGTGCTACAGAGTTATGAAGAGGGAACATTTAAATGGAGGATTATTCGTGACTTCGGGATGTTGTGCGGATTCGTGGTATTCCTGCAAGGATTATCGACTTGATGTCTGGTTTTATTCCGAGAATGTTTGCTCTAAGATATGGAGTAGGTGTGTCTGGCGTCATCCCTCGTAATTCGAGAGCGAGGCATGGGTGTGCCTATACCCCAACACACCTGCATGCACTGGGTATTGGACAGAGTTGTCGATCAATGTCATTGCGGAGCATCCGTTGGCAATACCAAGGTCACTGGCCTCGCCTTTGTCGGTGATACTGTTCAGTACTCCGAGCGGAATTTCCTGAGGTCCTGGTTACCCTTTGAGTCAGTGGACAGGGGAGCGAGACCACGTGGACTCTTAGACTTTAGGGACTGACTGGATAACATAGTTCAATCTGTCCATGCATAAGACGAAGACATTGAGGTCTTGGAAAACTTCATATAGCTTCATATAGCATAACAGTGGTAGGGCATGTCACAAAGTCTTCGAAAGATAAGCATTGCCCATAGTGTTATGAGCTCGCTCTTGAAGAACAAGAGAAAGACCTTGTGTTGTGATCACGAATTATCTCAAACCAAGAAGTTAGAAAGAATGCAACGTACAGTAACAAAGCTCATTCCTAAGTTGCGGAATAAACCGTACGAAGAACGCTTAAGACAACTAAATTTGTTTAATCTCTCGAAACGGAGAATGAGAGGAGATCTAATTAAGGTCCTCAAAATTTACAAAGGAATTGAAAACATGGCTGTGGAAAAAAATATTTCAAGATTGGCACCTCCAACGTAATTAGGAGTAATTGATGCAAGATTGTAGACTGATTTTTAACAGACGTAGGAAGTACTCTTTCTTCAATCGCGTTGTCAATATATGGAGTGGTCTACCATCCAACGTTATCGATTGTTCCACTACACATCCCCCAACTAGAATTATTTACTTCTAAATAGATTGAAAAATAAGTAGATAAATAATAATGGTGATAGTAACAATGATATTAATTATAGATCAGGTACTTACAAGTAACTATAGGCATTGTCGATATCCATACAGGAAGGCTAAGATTCAAACCTTTATGTCGCTTGTTCTCCCTGTCTTGTAATACATGACAATTGAATGCTGTCTTGAAGAGGCTTCTTGATGCCTTTGGTACCAAGTGCCTCCGAAGAATCATAGGTTATCGTTGGAATGACTGTGCAACTCAATCTAGACTTGTTAATGGCCTATTTTGTGAATGCCAACTCCGGGTCTATGGACATGTGTCACGTTTCCATGATGTTGATCCTACTTTACAGGGTTGTCCCTGCAAGAGACAACCTGCTGTGTTGGAGACGAAGGACACGCCCACCGAACTCATGAATTCGTAACTGGGTTAAGACGACCGAACCTACCAAGAACTCTTTAGAATATGGGGATGATGGTTTCTGCAGAAACTGTGGGGATTTGCGATGGTGTGTGAGTGAAGTGAGGTGCCCCTCGGCGTATGCTCCCAATTGGTGATAATTGATTCTTGATTAATTGAGAAGTTACTGGTAACGTAGTGGAATTCAATAATGTAGCAGATAGGGTAGCTTGGATTGTAATTCAACAAATTTCAAACAATGAAATTGAGTATTGTATTGATGTCGGTCAGATCATAGATAAAGTATATATATTTTTCCTCTTCCACTGTCTTTTCCTCCATGCCCTTCCTCCATTTTTTCTGTTTTCCCTCCTCCACCCTTAAAGGCCTGTCTACACGAGCGGGCCTGATCGGCGGGCTTGCCCGTTAACGGGCATATTTGACGGGCAAACGATCAAATTGCCCGAAAGGCCGCCGAGCGAAATCACTGAGCTGGTGCCCGGTAGCTGGAGTTTCTACCCTGCCAGACGCAAGATAATATCGTGAACCCACAGCGGGCCTTCATCCCACATTCCACGGCATAGTAGCACAGTGAACATTTAACGATGGCAGCCCAGGATAACTCTAGTGAGCCACCGACAATGCTAGGCACCATGGTTCTCGTACAGCACTCCACCCGCTACTGGCAACATCGTCGGGCAGGCCCAGCTGTTCATCACTTCGGTCGTGTGGACAACATTCACGGGCAGGCCCGCGAGAATTTGCCCGTTAACGGGCAAACCCGCCGATCAGGCCCGCTCGTGTAGACAGGCCTTTACCTCGATCTACCTCCTCCTCCTCCTCCTCCTCCTCGTTTTGTCTTCCTTTTTCCTAACATCTTCCCCGAATTCAGTCGGCATATGAATGGTGTACAGTAGTTGATGAATG
>NW_027467712.1:107500-185000 GCF_046742065.1 Oratosquilla oratoria
AAATATTTGAGAAAGTGGCATAGGCATTGGCTCTGCCAATGAGACTCCTTCGTTCTGGACAGAGGGTGGGGCTTGCTGAAGCTCCTTTTACGTGATTGGTGGGAATTCCTCTACACGGTAAGGCTGGACTCACGTGTAACCACTTATTGTAGAATGAACGAATGCAAAAGTTGGACTGCAAGCATTTCGTGGACTAGTGTAACCCTACCTTTAGGCCTCTCCCCCCCCCAAAAAAAAAAAAAAATACACGAGTCGCACGACTGCGCCATGTCACTCCTGCAAACTTTTCTATTTTGTCTCTCCAATTTCCAATTTCTGTCTGGTCTCCTCTTTCACGCTTCCTATCTTTTGGAGACCATTCAGCAAGACACCTGCTCCATCCGCCATCTTTTCTGACTAACCTTTCTTGTCCGGCTCCGTTTCCACTCCTTTACATACTCCACAATATTTTTCACGACATCTTCTCTTGTCCAACTTATTCTTCTCTGACCTTTTAGCGTTATTCACCAACCTTGATCTCTGTATTTCTCCCTATACCCTCCTTGGCTTTGTCTCCATCGCCTTCAGTCACCAACTCACACATCCATGGATCATAGCTGGGGTTAGACACTGACTGTAGACTTTACGGTTAATCAATAGAGATAAAGAGCCTCTCATGATGTTCCTATATTTATCAAACTGTTTTCATCCAATCGTGATACATCTTGTTTAATTTTCTTAATCTATAGTCAATTTTATCATACTAAACGAATATAACCTTCAATTTCTTCAAGGTTCTCTACCAAAGGTTATAATTGCTTCTCGCTCATAGAAAACTTGCACCAATGAAACATAGTGGAGAGCCACAGTCGGAGAAAATAAACTTCAAAGTTTATTTTCTCCGACTGTGGGTTTCCTGTGTGTTATTTACAAATGTGCTACTACATTTCTGTTTAGAAATAGTGGAGAGGTTTGCGAGCATACATCCGGTTTTCGAAAATCACACAAGTGTTCCTTTTGATCACCAGTTTATGGAATGTACGACAGCACGTGTATACCTGAGCCCATACCACCCCACCCCCACCCCACACCTCATCCACCCCTGTGCACTGCTGGCATATCATGGGAGGAGGAAACGGCTGCTGCTGCTGCTGCTGTTTCCGGGCCTGTCGAGCACTGGGCCAATGTCATCAGAGTAACCAAGCGGGGTTAGGGGTGGGGACGGGTGTGTGTGTGTGTGTGTGTGTGTCAGTCAAACAGTGCGCGCCTGGTACTTGGGAAGAGGTGTTACCTGCAGCGGAGGAGCACGCTTCGAAAGATGATTGGGTGTCTGTGGGCTCTACATTGCCCAAGTTGATACTTGACCATGGTAACCTCACCTCCACCCTTTACCTAATCCACCCCTTCATGAGACATAACGGCTCACCAGAATAAAAATTCGAATACGACGTTAAGTAGTCGTTTCTCTAAATGACAACAACCCGTTCTCTGACGTCTTCCCCGGTTGAATAGAATCTTGTAGCGACAATCAAATATGTGTCCCGGTGGCCAGAAGACCTCGTCGGGTAATATGGTTCACCCGTTCATTATGGTAACACCGTCTCAATTGAACAAAACCCTTTGACGCTCGCCAGAATTAAACTAGAACACGTCACCGTAGTTAGAGGGTTAGAGGTTTCCAAATAATTCTTATACAGCGCGCGCGCGCACACACACACACACACACACACACACACACACACACACACACACACACACATGTTTGAGAAGTATGGTAGGTGTTACTAGGTTGGATAGAGTGAGAAACGAGGAGGTGAAGAGGAGAGCGGAAGTGGAAAAAAAATGGTATGTAGGGCTCATGAAATATTATTGGGATGGTTAGGACACATGGAAAGAACGAGTGATGAAAGACTAGTAAAAGAGGTGTGGAAGGCAGAGGTGGGGGGGAGTGAACTTGAGGGGATGACCGTGGATGGAATGGATGGATGGAGTAAAGGGGGCGTTGAACAAGAGCGGAATGTCTGTTGAGGAAGGAAGGGAGAAGGCAGGAGATAGGGTTGACCAGAGAATGTGTATGGATTCTATTTTTTTGCAAGGAAGGCAGGGGGTGGGATGCTTGTGTGTGAATGATATTTTGACGCAGCGAAAAGGGATTTCTTCCCTTTTCTTTTTCTACATGGGGGGACGGAGAGGGCCTTGCTGTTGGTGTACTGTGTCTTGCTGCATTGTGTTTGACCCGGGGCAGTTGATGGGGTGCAGGAATGACCCGTCATCCATGAGGAGCTGAGATAGGGAGGGGTGGAAAGGGTGGTAGAAGGGAGTGAAATGGGTGGGAATAAGTACGTGATTCTGTCTTAGCTACTTCCCTTATATATATATATATATTATATATATATATATATATATATATATATATATATATATATATATATATATATTTGTATCAAATGTCAAATGATACAAAACACTTGTCGGAAGACTAGCCTGCATAAAGGATTTGATGAAATACATTACGTATCATGTTCTGTCCGAGTGCCCTCGGCGGAACGACTGGGCCGTGAACCAAGTCGTTTCGTTTTGTAGGGTCGAGATAGCATGGTCGGTAAGGCCTTTGTCTTGTAAGACGTAAGCCGCCTAGGCAAGGGTTCGAATCCCAGCGGATGAGTCTATTCCCATATATATATATATTTATATGTATATATACATATATATATATATATATACATACATATATATGTGTATGTGTGTGGGTGCAGTGCCCATTAAATAGGTGAGAGGACCTGACAAAAGACTGCCACCCTATCATATTTCTACATAATACAGTGGCCCACTGCATCTCACACGAGTTTGTGTTTACACTCACTAGTTATCCAAGCTAATAAAGAAAAAGAGCCCACCTCTTGCAATAGTGCTGGAGCGACTCTCCGGCGAGCTCCAATAGCACCCCGTATGTATGCGCGCACACACACACACACACACACACACACACACACACACACACACACACACACACACACACACACACACACACACATATACACACACGCTCTCTCTCTCTCTCGCTCTCTCGCTCTCTCTCTCTCTCGCTCTCTCTCTCACTGATACCGTTGTTGCCTCCAACGCCGAGCGACGCTGAGTGCTTCCAGGTATCGGCGCCAACCAATCTTTTCCTAAGCCTGTTCATGTCATCCCGTGCCTCTCCCTGCACTGTTCTGATCCACGTAGGTCTTCCTCTTCCTCTTCCTCCTCCTCTTGTTCTTTCTGGTTTCCAACCCACTGTCCGTTGTAAGGGTCTCTCTGGGTAGGTACCCGGAACGTGCCCCAATCGTTCCCATCCATTTTTCATCAACCTTTCATCGATACACGAGTGTTTAATTTTAGTTACCACACTTGTCCTTTCATTTCTTTCACTGTCATGCTATTTAACCCCTGAATTCTTCCTCTGGATTTTGTATATAAAAAAAAACACGTACATGATGTTTCATCGCCATGCCCGGACTTTGTCGTATACTTCAGTAGAACTGATCTAATCAATGAAGAACAGTCTTAATTTGGTATGGAGTCTTAGCCTATATGACTTCTAAGCTTTAGACACCATACCCATTATTTGCTGTCCTCTCTTCAACAATTCCCCCAAATTCATCTTCAAACCATCCATTATTTCTTAGAAGAGTGCATAGGTGCTTAAAACAGACCACGGCATTGTGATATGCAACTTGTGTGTATTTCCTTTACTTGTCTTATCCATTTTCATCACATCAGTCTTGTGAACATTGATGGTTCCGTTCATCACCATAACATCATCTACGTAGTCAAGGTCTTCAAGATATTTCCCATCACTTCCTTGTCTTCTGTTACCGCATACATAACCTCCCTTAAATCCTCTGTACGTCCATGTGTAATGTGTAAATATATATAATCGTGTGTGTGTGTGTGTGTGTGTGTGCTTGATCCATCACAAAATCCGTTCATATGTGAAAACTACAACTTTCCCTCTTGTTAATCGTCTCTCATACATGTACCCGTGTGTTGTCGGGGACGGTATCAAGGCCTTCTCCAACTCTGTACACGCTACTCGCCTCAGTCGCCTCCGCCACCGTCGTCGTCGTCGTCGTCGTCGTCGTCGTCGTCGTCGTCATCATCATCATCATCATCATCATCATCATCATCATCATCATCATCATCATCATCATCATCATCATCATCATCATCATCATCATCATCACCACCACCACCACCACCACCACCACCACCACCACCACCACCACCACCACATCTGGCTTGATCGAGAGGCGAGTGTCGGCGCTTATGAACGTTACGACTCCAGTGGATGTCCTGGTCACCGAAACCTTGGTGGTAATAATTTCATAATTAATTTAGTAGTCGTGATTGCTATTATGATTCCACCACCCTTTCCCTCGAAGAAAAAGATAATATACTATGCATTTGTACGTGCCAAACTGGAAACGAAACTTGTAAACGGATTCTACGATAGTCGTAGAAGCGATGATTGTTGTGCGACTTCACGGAGGTGTGGTTCCTGTTGATGATGATGATGATGATGATGATGATGATGATGATGATGATGATATGGGTCATGTTGTCCTAGGCGGTGGTGGTGGCGACACGTTGGAGTTTGGAGCTTGCGTGATGTGATGGCGGAATGTCCTGTTTCACCTCACGTGCACGGTCACTTGGAAGCTCGCGTGGTGGCTGGGGGGAGTCGCATGCATTGTTGCCTCCAGTGTGTTTTCCTTCAGGAAAGGGGGAAGGGGAGGGAGGGAGACCGTGAGGAAGGAGAGGAAAAGGAAGAAGGATAGTGGCAATAGTATGAGGATGAAGAGGGAAAATATGATGAGGAGGAGGAGGATAAGAACTGGGTAAGGTGATGTGTATTCGCGAGAGATGCCGAAGGCATAGCAGTAGGTGTCCAACGCGGGGAAAACGGTATGATCGACGTGCGTTCGATAACTGTCGACGACGCTGACAGTTACTTATTCGTATTTAGTGCATAATTTATTCGTTTTATTTGTTTGTTTTTGTACATTGTTTATCGGTTAGCATTTCCGTGGTGAGAACGGGGGTGGTGACGATAGTGACGTCAATGAATTTGTGATGCTAACTGAGGATTGGTTTAGTGTTGGTGAATGCCGGGGGGAGGGGGAGGAGGGTGGTCTGAATGGCAGCTGCGCCAACACCTGTGACTTAGAATAAAGAACAGGTGTGATGACGCAGGTAAGGGGCGGGAAAGAGGAAAGTAAGAGAGGAGGAGGAGGAGGCGGAGTTGGTGGTGATGGTGGAGATGATGTGGTGATGGTGTTGGTGGAGATGAGATTAGTGGAGGTGGAGGTGGTAGTGGTAATGATATTAGTGATGATGGAGTTTGAATCTGTGATGTAAGTTGTAGTGATAATAGTAGATCGTCCTTTACGATAGTCATACTTCCAGTGAGATTTCATGAGTAGAGAGATGTTTTATTATCATCTTATTAAAGACGGATTAAAAGCTATAGTACGAAGAGCGATTCACTGTGGGTCAGTTTGAATGTAGAGCCACCTCCCCAGCTTCAAGTGGAGGAGGAAATTAGACAGAGACGGAGCAGTTTGCGTAGGCAGGGAGTCATTGATTCAGTGTGAAACGAGCATAAATACGTGTCAAATGACAACCCTGGAGTCGACGAAACAGAGAACTTGGATGCATGGCAGCTGCTGCGAGTTGACCTCGAGGGCAGCACCAACTCGCGCATCAGGACCCAACCTTACAAAGGTCCGCCGCTAACAAAACATTTTAATTCGCCGTGTAGTCGTAAAGACAAGGCCCTCTGGTTCGAATTCCTTCACGGGAAATCGTTTATTCAATTTCTCTAAAGCTAGTATAAGGAGTTCACTCCATTCTGTGGAGTCTTGACCGTTCAGTAAAGACTACAGTGACACAAGTAGCTCTTGTACCATCACGACTGTCACGAGAAGAAAAATCTGTGCAGATTGAACTTGCTGGATAAATTGACCCTTTGGTGATGTAACCCAAGTTGGATAAAAATCGTCTGGCGCATTAGCCAGAAGCAAATCTGTGGAAGGGTTCGTCGTGATAGTTACTCGATATTGGTCCCGAGATAAATAGTATCGCCTGACAGCAGCCTGAATGAAATGATCAAGTCACTCTAATCAAGGATTTGATTAAAGGTGTCGACAACAGAGGAATGGATGTTCGAGATGATAATGATGAAGATAATCATAATAATAATAATGACGATAATTATAATAATAATAATAATCATAATCATAATAATATAATAATAACAATAATAATATAATATAATAATCATAATATAGTAATAATAATAGTATTAAGAATAATAATAATAGTAATAAGAATAATGATAATAGTAATAATGATAACAATAGTAATGATACGGATGATAATAATAATAGTAATAATAAAAATAATAATAATGATAATTGTTGCCTCGATTTTCACGGACTGGAAACCGGACAGAGCAGCACAGCAGCTAGCAATGGCCCTCCTATTATATTTTGGGCCTTATATATATATATATATATATATATATATATATATATATGTATATATATATATATATATATATATATATATATATAATATTTTTTTTTTTTTTTTTTTCTGTATCAGCGCGTGGGTGTCTGTGTCACCGACTGAACTTAGCAACGGGAGATCTGTCACCGATTGTCAGCTCCATGTGTATGAAAAGGTGGAGAGAAAGCAGTTAAAGTTGATAGAGAAAGATCTTGGGCCCCCTTCGGGGAGCAAATGTCAGCCCCTCTGACGGAGGTATGGGGGTGCAGGTTTGGAAGACGGGGAGATGATCCTGCCTGACGCCCGTCTCACAGGACCTTCGAGGTGAAGATTTCTAGTAAAATGAACCTCTGGAGGCGGAGACGCTTGTCCCAGCTGATTAGAACCGTCTGTCTTTAACCAGAATAAAACCAATAAAGGTTTATCATCCCAATTAAATAAAATCGCGTGGCTTAACAAAGATTGAATGCCCGCACCTTTCGACAGGCCCTGACGAACACTTTCTGCCTTGAAGTAGAATTCTATAAACTTCTTTGTTCATATTTATGGAATTTACCAGTAAGTAGTAAAGCCAGCTGGCTAACTGAATTGGAAAACCAGGTTATACTATACTCCAATAGTGGAAAGCTTTTGCCTGGGCTAGCAAAAGCACGGCCAATAGTGTTCATCTGAGAACATCAGTCACAAAGAGGATAATCGGAACTGAAAGGAAGAAGAGAAAAAAATGTAAGGACGAGTGCACGCTAGGAGACACTTATCTGTCACCGAAGTCGCCACCTTTGCCCCTTGTGCTGAGAAGGGAGCCAAGAGGAACCAGCTGCCTCAGGCCGCCGGATCTGTTGTAGGTGGCGCAACGCGTGGGTCACGATTCCCAGTGTTGTTCGTGTTGACCGAGGTGCAAAGATCTCCTTCGATCACTAAAAACCTGTTTCCATGCAAATTGACCTCAGGAGGAGAGCGAGGGAAGGGGGCACGGATGGGGGGTGGGGGTGGGGGGTGAACTGCCACTTGAAAATCCAAGGCCAGGATTGGGTGCAAGTGTTTGTTGCCGACACCAAGGTCAGCCTGGCAAAAGTACAGTACTGCTAATGCTGCCTTGGGCTGACGAACAGAGCTATGACGTGGACAACTCTTTTCTCAATCAAGGTCTCTCTCTCTCTCTCTCTCTCTCTCTCTCTCTCTCTCTCTCTCTCTCTCTCTCTCTCTCTCTCTCTCTCTCTCTCTCTCTCTCTCTCTCTCTCTCTCTCCCTGTATCTCTCTCTCTCACTCTGTGAGTTTTCGTGTTGGGTGGGCGGGTGTGAGTGATATTGTGTGTGTATGTGTATGTATGCGTGTATGTATTCGTGTGTGTATGTGTGTGTGATTTTGTGTATGTATACGCATATGCGTGCATATATGTGTGTATGTGTGCGTAAGGGTATATGCATGTATGCGTGTGTGGATGTGTGTGTGTGTGTGTGTGTGTGTGTGTGTGTGTGTGTGTGTGTGTGTGTGTGTGAATGAATGAATGCGTGTGTGTGTGTAATTCACCATTCTCTTGGATCACGTGTTGGACTTGTGATCGACAGCTAATACCCATATACATGTGCCATGATTGACATACCTCTTCTAATAATCCATCCGCACTGCGTGTCACTGTTCATTTGATGCTAAATAGCTGCCGCCAGAATGTTTGATTTATCTGATTGACGACACTCTGCTTAAAATTTGGGGCCCTCAAGTCTCGGTTAAGAATAAGTGACAGGACGATAAAAAAAAAGATTCAACGATTCCGATACGAATCCCGATACTGCTAAAAACTCCTTGATTCCGATAAATGATTTATAAATGTACTTTGTTCATAGCGTATTTGTTTCCCCAAATCAACCGCAGGGCCTGAAAATAAGCACGTGAATTGTATTCATTGCAGGTATCGAAATCGGAATCGTATCGAAATCGGAACATTAAGACAGTATCGGGACTCGTATCGGAATCGTTATAATTTTTGGTATTGTCCCATCACTATTAAGAATACGGGGCCTCACCTCGGCACCAGTGACACGGAAGTACCAATGTGTGGACAAAAGGCCTTGGAATATGATGGCCAAATGGTCCACAAATAATGTCGTGTCGGACCTCATTAATGACAGGCTCCACCGGAAAAAGCCTTTGTCCAGCAGTGGACTTCGAATGCTAATTAGTCGTACTGAAAGTACTGGAAATGTCAAGATCCGGATTTGGGTCTTTTGGTCCTTGTGAAGATGATAATCTCAAGATCTGTATTCCAGCTGAATGAAATGTGAGACACTATTGTATTGTCTACATTTTTTTTTATATTTGTATTTTTTCCATTTTAGTTAAAATAGAAGAATTGTTAGTAGCAAATCGATTTATATTAAAAGGGGAATTGTGCGTATTTGAGATGAGAGACTGATTGTAGTGTTCCATGCTTGAATGAATCCGCACGTTATCGCAATTAACTGCCTTATTTCCTCTGAACATAAGGGACACAATGGCTGATACGTGGTGACACGTGCGGTCTTGTGCCACGACACGCATAGACCCCAGCACACGCACACATACGCACACACACGCACACACACGCGCACACACACACACACACACACACACACACACACACACACACACACGCATGCACACGCATGCACACACACACGCATGCACACACACACACACACACACACACACACACACACACACACACACACACACACACACACACACATGGGAAGAGTAAGACGAGAAGGACTGTAGGTTGCAGACAACATGTATATCTGGAGCCAATAATGGAAGTTAATTTCGATGACCGAAAATACGAAGTATTGGGAAAAGATAATCACTGAATTATTCAACGGGAGGTGAAACAATTAGAAAGAGAAAAAGGTGAGAAAGATCTGGGAATGTTGATAATGGTGACTTACCTCCTGATAAACATATGACTAAGATTGTGGTGGAGACGTATGGATTGCTAACGAACATAAAAGTGGCCTGTCACTACACGTATAAAGAGACGATAAAAAAAAAAAATGGAGAACCTAATCCGCCCCAGCTTGGAATGTGCAGCAGTGGTGTGATCCGCTCACAAAACAAAGTAAGGGACGTAAACAGTATCGAAAGATTAAAAAAAAAAAAAAAAAAAAAAAAAAAAATGGTTCCCAGTCTTGCAGATGAGGTGTACAAAGAGAGGCTAGAAAGAAACCCAATCCCTGCCATCGGGTAAAAGATCGAAAAAAGGAGGGGACTTGACTGCGGTGTCCAGATCACTAAAGACAAAATTTCTTGGTTTGGGATGGAAGGGAGTCATCAAGAGGTCATGGGAGCAAATTGAAAAAGACCAAATATTTAAAGGTTGTGAAGAATATAGCTTTCCATACAAGAGTAAACTCCTGGAACACCGCAGATAATATAGTCCAAGATGGGTATGTATGTGTGACCACGTATATGTTAGACATGATAATTGGAGACTGGAAGGCGGGACCCTACGAGCGTAGCATAACCTGGCACTGTAGTGCCAAGGACGAGCGCACGTAGTCACAACAAAAACAGAAACCAGAGGACCGTTTTGGCAAAGCTGTCGAGGGTGCCAGCGCCTGGAGGTTCGAGTCCCGCTAGAGAATCAGCGCGTAACGTCAGTAAAGGCGTCAGTTTTTAGACCTTCCGAGCTCAGACAAATGTATTTGCGCATTATTTCTTCGCACTATCATCACTACCTCAGAACACGTTTTGTCTTTGCCACGTCTCCATTGTGCGTGCACACAGGCAAGCAAACACACACCTAATTTGATCTAACCTAACCTAACTTAACCACATGTAACCTTCCCATTCTAGCCCAACCTAACCTAACCTAACCTGACCTGACCAAACCTAATTTTATCTAACCTGACCTGACCTAACCTAACCTAACTTTACCTAACCTAACCTAACCTAACTTTACCTAACCTGACCTGACCTGACCTTTACCTAACCTGTAACTTTAGCTAACAAGTTAGCTCCAACCCAACAAAATTGGTGCGAGACCCATTTTGATATCTGTGTAGATCATCTCTCAACAAGTGACGTCATCATCGGTCGAGCGCCATCTTGGCCTCGTTGGGAGAAGTTTTGAGCATAATGTCTTCTGATTTTGATTCCTGGAGCGGCAGTGATTCGGACGACTTGTGGGTTCCTGAGGAAAGAAAAAGGAACAATTAGAATAATAAAAGAAAAAGAAATAATGACAGGTTTGAACCCGTGCCCGTAAGAAAGAGATATCGGCACGGGAGCAGAGCTTTTAAAAAGTATTTAGAAGAAATTAATAAAGCTCTTGAAGAAGAGGAGGGCGATCCATCCCCAGGAAGCAAGACCGGGGAGGAAAGCCCGATTATAAGAAAAAGAAAAGATCTTAAAGGGGACGGAAATAGCGGCAGGGCACCCGCCAAAAAGAAAGTGAGATTTGCTGACGAAGTACAGAAATCTCCCCCAGAAGACCGAAGAATCACAACAGAGCCTGGTCCCAAAGAACCAAAAGAGGTTGTGAGAAAGGAAAGCGAGGCAAGGAGCCCAAAGCACGTCCAAATGCATACGACTGCCACGGACAGGACTTTGTTGCAGGAGGAACTTGTGGGCACTAAAGAAGTTGACGCCCAGATAACTGCAGGAGAGCTGGAAGAGGGAAAAGGACTCCAAGAGCTGGAACCCACGGTCTCCCAAGGGACTACGGAGGAACTAGAACCCTCCGAAAGAGACATCGTGTTCCTCGAGTCCATCACAGCCAGGGATCTTCGTCGGCCGGAAACAGTCTCTATCGACTCCACAAGCGATCTCGAAGATCAGGAGTCGCCGCCCGCGCAAAGTGGAGGTCTCTGGGACTGCCTCTGTTTTTGTAAAAAGTTCTTCTGAGGGTGTGGCCTAGTGTGTACAAAACACAACGAATGAAGACAACAAAGAAACCAAAGCGTAAACGTGACTGTCAATTAAAGCTGTTCGGTGACTGGCGCCACCTCGGTAGGAAGTCAGTTAGCATCAGCGCTCTTGGCTCTCAACACGAGAGGCTCAACGCTACAAAAGCTTGAAATTAATGTTTTATTCTCGTGTAGTTGGACAATCTTCAGTGATAAATCCCCCGGATTGTGAGGTCTACGGCATTATTGTCTTCTCAACAGTTTAAGCGAGGTCCGTCACAGTGTTCTCTGCTGAAAGCCTGGGTTCACTTCCGCGCGGGGCCCAACTTGATCAAATCTGTCAAACAGATTTAAAACCGGCACTGTTTGCCTCTCCTGACCCCTTAGGACTGCACACAAGACTTGCACATGCAAGGTTTTGCCTCTCCTGGCCCCTTAGGACTCCACACAAGACTTACACATGCAAGGTTTTGCCTCTCCTGACTCCTACTACGGACTCCCCGCGCCTCCTGCCTCCCCTCAGCTGAATAAAACCCAATTTGGGTCGCCAGGCGGTCACGGGGCCATACCCCCTAGGGCAGTCCCTCGACACACCCAAACACCTAAAAATCAAATTGCCCCCCTAAAAAATCAAATTACCACTAGTTTAGACAAACCCTCCAGGTATCTCCCCCTTCCCTATATTTAGAATAGGTTTTGCGTGTCCTACAATGGTTAAAAAAAGGGAATTCCTTGAGAGATTTGACACTGCTGTTTCATCCATCGCTGTGTCCCGTTTGTGTGTGTGTGTGTGTGTGTGTGTGTACACTGTGCATGATAGCGGAGTTATCCAAAGCATGGACACGTTTCGAAAACAAGTATTACGAGCAAGTTTCTTTTGTATAGGTATAACGTGTATTTAAATTTGATGAAAACTTCTCATTGTTTCCTGGAGAAGGCGTTGATCTGTGGATATTTGATGAAACCATGGCTTCAGGTGCTCTGTTCACCTGTGTGTGCTTGGTCCGCACAAAGCTGAAGGTGAGGGGGCGATTGATGCTGCCGTGAGAGGCACTTCGAGTTCCCACAGTCTCTCTCTCTCTCTCGATCCAGCCAGCCGCATTACCTGGATGTAAAGTGGTGGCCTGGGCAAACGGCGACGTCAATTCCCTCCTTCTCCACCACCTCCTCCTCCTCCTCCTCCCCCTCCCCCCTCCGACTGCCTTCCAATCCGGATCTCTTTCATCCCTATTGACTCTCCTCCTCCTCTTCCTCCTCCTCCTCTTCCTCCTCTTCCTCCTCCTCCTCCTCCTCCTCCTCCTCCTCCTCCGCCTCAGTCCGTTCCTTCATCTGGATTGCCTTTAGTTCTCTGGGGTCTTAACGCGCACCCCCCTACCTGGCTCAAGTCAGCTTCCAGGTCGCCGTCACGAGAACGACGATAACGACCACCACCACCACCATCACCACCACAGTCACCACATCTGTGAATAATTTTCTCTTTCTCATCTCTCTCTCTCTGTCTCTCTCCCTCTCTCTCACACACACAAACGCGCGCTTGCGCGCTCTCTCATGCAAAATTCCTTGCCCAACAGTGCGGAGTGCCGACCTGCAGTACTGTGATGCTTTTAAGCTCTGGGTCGGGAACGAACCAAGACCGCTGAATTAGCAGGCGAGCGCGATACCAGTGTGTATGTGTATGTGTTCGTGTGTGTGATTTACCATGGTCTTGGATCACGGGTTGGACTCGTGATCAACAGCTATTTCCTTCCCGGAAGAGAGCTCAGAGCTATATGACCGACCTATGGGTAATGCTATGACATCACACGCACACACACACCCAACTCCCCGCCCACGAGAGTTGGAGTAACGACCCACAGCGCAGCGGTACTGAAATTATTTCAGCCCTGGACGGGATTCGAACCCGGACCGCCGTAGTGGTAGCCAGGAACTTTTACCACTGCGCCACGAGAGTTGTTTTAAATGGAAAAACTTCTAAATGGAAAAATGTTAGAAGTGGAGTTCCTCAGGGTTCCGTTCTTGGGCCACTTCTACTCATAGTATGTATAAATGACATAGACCATGGACTAAAATCTACTGTTTCCAAATTTGCTGATGATACAAAACTGTGCGGAATGGCAAATGATCACTTAAACCAATTAGATATTCAAGAAGATTTAGACGAATTACTGCAATGGTCTGAAAAGTGGCTAATGAAATTTAACACAAATAAATGTAAGGTATTGCACTTAGGTAAAAATAACAGTAAGTACGATTACAAGTTATTTGGAAATTCGTTAACAAAAGTGAATAGTGAAAAAGATCTCGACGTAATTATCAGTAACGATCTCAAATTATCCAAGCAGTGTATTTCAGCTTCTGAGAAAGCAAATAAGATTTTAGGTTTGATTGCGCGATCTTTTGACTTCCATCACTCATTAACAAGCTATATAAATCGTTAGTTCGTCCACATTTGGTATATGCTGTTTCCGTATGGTCACCGAATCTCATTAAAGACATTAACAAACTGGAATAAGTACAACGGCGAGCCACAAAACTGATTCCAAATATCAACAATAAATCATACGAAAATCGACTAAAACACATGAATCTGTTTTCCCTAAAAAGGCGTACTCTCAGAGGTGACTTGATACAGGTCTTTAAAATTCTAAAGGGAATTGACAACATCAAAAGTGACAAAATTTTCACATTGAATGAGAATCAGACAAGAAACAATGGTCTCAAACTGTCCGGAAATAGATTCAATTTGGAAGTGGGTAGAAACAACTTCGCCAACCGTGTAGTTAATGAATGGAATAAACTTCCTGCAAAGGCAGTGCAATGTAGTTCAGTTCGAAGCTTTAAAAATCATTTAGATAAACACCTAAGCAAGATGCTGTAATGATTATCATTTATATTTATTATTTGCTTTTGTTTTGTTATCATTTGTCTATTTGATTCTCATTTATTATTAGTTATATGTCAATTTATTATTATTTACTATTTACCTGTTTGTTTATTATTTAACTATACCTATGCATTTATTTATGTATTTTATTTGTCATTTACATTATTGTATTTTTTATTTATTCATTTATTATTATTATGATTTTTTTTTCGCATCCGACCTAGATATGGACCAAAAGGCCTCCTGTCGGCATGCTCCGCCTTTGTAATCCTTTGTGTGTGTGTGTGTGTGTGTGTGTGTTTGCTTGCCTGTGTGCACGCACAATGAAGCACATTAGGTATGAAAAATGATAAAATCATGATATTTGATGTTGGATTGTTAAGACTTCATAACACGTTGCGAGATGAAAAGAAAAATCACGGTGCAAATAGTGGCAACTGGAGAAAATTAAATTAATTTTCGATTAAATTTCATTATTTAGTAGAACTGGACTACTTTTTTTGTTACATTTTTTGGAAGGAAAATTTAAAAACGTTCCAATATCATTGAGGTGTGGGAAGAAGCGTTTTCTACGCCAAATGTTATTCTGGTTTGTTAGAATTCCTCTCCATGCTCCTGTGAACTCCTTCCGTACCTGGTGGCACTGTTCCTTTTATCCTGAGTGTCGCCAGGCGATTCTATTTATCCCCATGGAGCCCTTCCCTCCCCCCTCCGCGTATCACGTAACGGTACTTCTACTTCAATTCTGTCAGACGTCAGACTTTTTTTAATTCGCGTTGCAAGGTAAGACGAAATCACCAAGAGAACAATCATGCATTATTATTATTATTATTATTTTTTTTTTTTGGGGGGGTGAATAACGGCGCGACCATCCTTGTTTTTATCAAAGATTCATCTCAGCCTAACTCAACCACACGTAACCTAACCTGACCTGACCAAACCTAATTTGATCTAACCGGACCTGACCTGACCTAACCTGACTTTACCTAACCTGACCTGACCTAACCCAACCTAACCTAACTTTACCTAACCTGTAACCTTAGCTAACAAGTTAGCTCCAACCCAACAAAATTGGTGCGAGACCCATTTTGATATCTGTGTAGATCATCTCTCAACAAGTGACGTCATCATCGGTCGAGCGCCATCTTGGCCTCGTTGGGAGAAGTTTCGAGCATCATGTCTTCAGATTCCGGTTCCTAGAGCGGCAGCGATTCGGACGACACGTGGGTTCCTGAGGAAAGAAAAGGGAACAATTAGAATAATAAAAGGAAAAGAAATTATGACAGATTTGAGCCCGTGCCCACAAGAAAGAGATACCGGCACGGGAGCAGAGCTTTTAAAAAGTATTTAGAGGAAATTAATAAAGCTCTTTATGAAGAGGAGGGCGACCCATCCCCAGGAAGCGAGACCGGGGAGGAAAGCCCGAATGAAAGAAAAAGAAAAGATCTTCCAGAGGACGGAAATAGCGGCAGGGCACCCGCGAAGAAGAAAGTGAGATTTGCGGACGAAGTACAGAAATCTCCCCCAGAAGACCAAAGAATCACGACAGAGTCGGGTCCCAAAGAACCAAAAGAGGTTGTGAGAAAGGAAAGCGAGGCAAGGAGCCCAAAGCACGCCCAAATGCATACGACTGCTACGGACAGGACTTTGTTGCAGGAGGAGCTTGTGGGCACTAAAGAAGTTGACGCCCAGATAACTGCAGGAGAGCTGGAAGAGGGAAAAGGACTCCAAGAGCTGGAACCCACGGTCTCTCAAGGGACTACGGAGGCGCTAGAACCCTCCGAAAGAGACATCGTGTTCCTCGAGTCCATCACAGCCAGGGATCTTCGTCGGCCGGAAACAGTCTCTATCGACTCCACAAGCGATCTCGAAGATCAGGAGTCGCCGCCCGAGCAAAGTGGAGGTCTCTGGGACTGCCTCTGTTTTTGTAAAAAGTTCTTCTGAGGGTGTGGCCTAGTGTGTACAAAACACAACGAATGAAGACAACAAAGAAACCAAAGCGTAAACGTGACTGTCAATTAAAGCTGTTCGGTGACTGACGCCACCTCGGCAGGAAGTCAGCTAGCGTCAGCGCTCTTGGCTCTCAACACGAGAGGCTCAACGCTTCAAAAGCTTGAAATTTTATGTTTTATTCTGGTGTAGTAGGACAGCCTTCACTGATAAATCCCCCGGATTGTGAGATCTACGGCATTATTGTCTTCTCAACAGTTTAAACGAGGTCCGTCACAGTGTTCTCTGCTCAAAGCCTGGGTTCACTTCCGCGCGGGGCCCAACTTGATCAAATCTGTCAAACTGGTTTAAAACCGCCACTGTTTGCCTCTCCTGACCCCTTAGGACTGCACACAAGACTTACACATGCAAGGTCTTGCCTCTCCTGACTCCTACTGCGGACTCCCCGCGCCTCCTGCCTCCCCTCAGCTGAATAAAAGCCAATTTGGGTCGTCAGGCGGTCACGGGGTCGTACTCCCTTGGGCAGCCCCTCGACACCTTACGCAAATCCCACTTGAAACAGTTTGACCAACTTCATTGACTCTGCTTACGGAAGCGAACGGTAGATTTTGTAGATGAGCCCGTAGGCCTACCTCAACTAGAAGACAAGGTCAAGATCTACTCTAGATCTAATGTGAGAAAGCATTCGCCAGGTCTGGTGAAAAGATTGAAAGTACAGCCCGTGATGAAGGGATGAATGAATGACGCATAGGGCGCCCTGTGACCAGGAACCCACCCATTCCCTAGATTGCTCTTCAGGTAGTGGTGGGGAGCGGGGAGGGGGGTGACGTTGTTCACGAGAGCGAGTTCAGGTAGCAAATTGTATGGTCATGGTAGGTCAAGTTAAATGAGCCTAAGTTAGGCCAAACTAGGTTAGGTTAACCAAGTAGTCACTTGAATGGTTTTCCTGTGGTGGTAAGCGTTGCACGACTCTGTTCGTTCAGATTTGGAGGACCATTTCGTCGCCTCGTGGCTGACGCTAGATTTCATTCGGGTCGAGTTAACCCCACTTGTCCTGCCAGTCGGTCAGTCGTCAGTGCGCCCGTCCGTCGATTCCTTCCGTGTCGGGTGGGTGGCTGGGTCACCCCTTCCTCCTGCTCTGGATGATACTCCCACTCACTCCCCCCCCTCTCTCTCTCTCTATCTATCTATCTATCTTTCTATATATATATATATATATATAATATATATATATATATATATATATATATACCTCTTTCTATCTAACTACCTATCTCTCTCTCTCTCTCTCTCTCTCTCTCTCTCTCTCTCTCTCTCTCACACACACACACACACACACACACACACACAGTTGAATCGTGTAAAGGGGCATTTAGACGGTCAAACGGTTTGACAAACCCGGTTTGTCAAACAAGTGTTTGAAGTGATGTTTGACCGTGCGAATAGGGTATTTGGTTGTCAAACACGTTCGACAAACGTGTTTGACGACCAAATACCCCATTCACACGGTCAAACATCACTTCAAACACTTGCCTGACAAACCGGGTTTGTCAAACTGTTCGACCGTGTAAATGGCCCTTAAGGCTTTGGAGCGCTACAATGCATTAGTCCACGTAGGTGATAAGGGAAAATGTCACTGTACAATCATATAATTTCAGTGAGCCATTTTGGAAATAATTTAGCGAAACTTTTTCACGCATACACTAAGACGTCATGTCACTCGAGATTGTGAAATGAAAAGTGTTCATCTCTTGGATCCACTGCAGGACCGTCGGGCTATCCTCTTGGGAACGGTAGGCTCTGTACGTCATGACGGTGGCTTGATAAGGTGGAATGATGCGAAGTGCATGGGTAGAGTGACCTGTGTGTTTATAGCAGCACCAACAGTTCTCCGAACTTTGATGTCACAGTCGTTATTCTCGTGCGCCATTTCCGACCCCAGTGTGTCTGCATTCCCTCCCCTCCCCCTTATGAATTGTCGTCTAATAATGTCTTCATCATTATATTTTAACACAGATAAGTATGAAAACGAATAACGAAACACTTTTGTTTTGTTAATTGCAATAAAGGGAAGGTCATGTTTCAAATGAATCATGAAAATATTTAATTTGATGCCCAGATATGCTGTTTGGCCAAATTATAATCTATTGCCATGAAAACAAAAGAAAAAAAATGTTAAAGCGAAATCGTTGAAACACAAAACTTCACTTAATACTTTTATGTCTAGGCCGTCATGTCTTTCAGAACCAACATTTGTTCTGTTTATCAAAACTCGTTCGAGCATCTTATCATAAACGCGGGCACTCATTTGACACTTCAGGCACGGAAGAATCACAACTGGAATGAAGACTGAAGCATTGGATGTTTGTGCACCATTATAGTTGTACACTACATGTTTATATTTTATTTTAGAGACACAGTGTACAAGGAGTATTCTTTACTTGTTTGGCGTCCCTCTCGTGTCTGTGACTATTCCTCAAGTCCTCCCCCTCTGTGGGATCAAGTGCATTCCGTTGGACAGTGTAACCTTGGCTCTCAACCCAAAGTTGGATCGTCAAGCCATTGGAATGGATCGCCAATGATTTACTATTACTATTGAAAGTATTATTATAAGTAATAATACTGTATTAGTGCCTAAATCGTTAACGTCTGAGGACATCAGTATGGAGTAATAGACGAATTAATTGACGTGAAAAATCTTCTCAACATGTACAATTACTTTGAAATTTAAACAAAACAAAATGTTTAAGAAGGGACGGGTCGCCATGGTCGATCGTGACAGGAATTTGGGTCGATGTTCTAGGAGAATCGCGAACCTTTCCTTTGCACTTAAGAACATAAGAATGGAAGAGACTGCAAGAGACCATAAGGCCTACACTAGGCAGTTCCATACCCCTTACCAACCGGTCACTACTACATGGTTACTAAGTCTATTCCATTCGTTAACTACTGTGTTGGTAAACCAATTCTTGCCTATTTCCTTCTTGAACTGTGCTTTATTTGTCTGTGTGATGTTTTTTCGTTTCTAAAATTGCATTTCCTAATATATGTATCAGCACACGTAAATAAATTATTAGTTACTTAATATTTTTAACATGATCGTATATATATATATATATATATATATATATATATATATATATATATATATATGTGTGTGTGTATATACATATATATATATATATATATTTATATATAGAATTGTGTGTGTGTGTGTGTGGATGAGACTTAATGTTTTACTACAAAAAACAGTTTTTGCGCCGTTTTCTTCGCTTGACTAGTATAGTACTCCAACTTACGACTTCACTGTCTCCTAGGATGAGTGAGCAGAAGCGAAATAGAAACAGACACTGTCTTGGTGTTGCCGAGACTCCTCCAGGATACCCAGGAGGAAGTCAAGCCTGGCTAAAGGGAAGGCGTCTATCCTTAAAGGATCACACTAGGCTTCCACAGGCTTCGCCAGCGCCGACAGTTGATAGTTCGTTTGAGTGAAAACGACTTCGGATACAATATTTTTTTCAAATCACCAAATATCAAATTATTTTTCCGTCATATATAGTAAACCTCAATGATGTACTAAGATATACGAACCTATACCTATAACCTATACCCATAACCTATACCCATAACCTATACCCATAACCTATACCTATAACCTATGCCTATAACCTATACCTATAACTTATACCTTTAACCTATACCTATAACCTATACCTTCAACCTATACCTATAACCTATACCTATAACCTATACCTATAACTTATACCTATAACCTATACCTATAACCTATACGAATGTTTGACATATTTTTGAAATCTTTGAGAAGTCTAGATTTCTGTAAGCGGAGTCCTATTCTAGTTATTCAAATGAAGGTTGGAGGTAATTTGTCGAAGGAAAAATACCCCAGTGTGATAACCCCTCTAGTCTTAAAGGGCAGTCACACCAGACCCCGTCCTCAGCACGTCCTGCCAATATTGCCATGACGTGGTGAGGACCGGATTGGACGCAGTGGGGACTGCAAGGACGTGAGCCAGTCTCGATTCTGCTCAAAACTCACGTAGCGAGAGCGTTGGAGATTTAGGACGGGGTGGTGACCGTTTGCTGACGTAGTAAGGACTGCCTCTAGTGGTGTGACTGCATCTTTACCGGGTGGCAAGGCAGTGCCTTCTCCTTTCACAGCTCAATGGGTCCCAGACTGAAGGTAAATACCTTCGGAGATAATATGGCCATTTTGGAAGGGTGACGGAAGAAGAAAACAAACCAACAAAGACTTCAGGAAACCGAGAAAATGGTGCGACTTTGGCGGGATGTAACTTACAGTATACTGCAATGTATATGTATATTGAAAAAAAGGAAAAGTATCCAGTATACGGTAATTATGCATATCGACCCAATAATGGGCGTGGGACACGGTGTGTCATGTTATTGAACTGGGTAAATAGCTAGGAAAATATAGAATAAAATCAAACATATGAATAAACAAACAAAATAGAATAAGACAAAAAAAAGGAAACCTGTCTTACACGCTACGGATGGCAACAGTAAAGGACAATAATATTTTCATAATTCAAATATCTACAAATGAATGAAGGTAGTAGTCATTATTAAGAAAGGAGGTTATAAACCCTCTTTATTACGTTCAACTGAACTTTTTATACTCGAAAACCCTTTATTCTCTCTTTTTTTTTTAACCCATTAAATAACTTTAATATCGTTGTTGTGTGGCTCCAAAGATTCCTGTGGGGAAGAACCCAGCTATGAAGGATGCAGATGTAGTGTAATTTCCTCAATTGGGTGGTGGTGAATTTCCCCCTTCCTCCTGCATCCCGAGCGAGTTTGGAAACCTCATAATTGGAGGTTTAAAAGATACACGTGCACTTGTGTTTGCGCGTGTCCATGCGTGCTATGGGGAATAGCTGAATGTTTGCCACCCTGAGCTCCCTGCAGCTGAGAACGTGGTCATACTTAGCCCAGTTCGAATCCCGTTATATCTGCTCGAACCTTGAATGTTGCGAAGTAATGGTCGGTTTCTCCGTTGTCACAAGGACTTAGGTTTCAAATGCTGCATCTCTAGTGCAATGCAAATCCACCTCCGACCCCCCCTCTCTCTCTCTCTCTCTCTCTCTCTCTCTCTCTCTCTCTCTCTCTCTCTCTCTCTCTCTCTCTCTCTCTCTCTCTCTCTCTCTCTCTCTCTCTCTCTCTCTCTTCCCTCTCTCTCTCTCTCTCTCTCTCTCTCTCTCTCTCTCTCTCTCTCTCTCTCTCTCTCTCTCTCTCTCTCTCTCTCTCTCTCTCTCTCTCTCTCTCTCTCTCTCATATATCCCATTTACTCCCACACAAATAAGATAGGCTATATATAGTCTTTCATTTTTTATTTGAAATAATGTCACTACGGCATGACCGTAAGATTATATAATTTCTGGTGTCGACATGTTTTATTTGACAAGTCATTGTGTTTTCTCGTCGCCTTGAACGCTCCCCTCCTCCCTCCCCTCCCTCCCACCCTCTCCACCCTCCACCTCTCTCCCTTCCACCCTACCGAATGCGCGTGCACTCACGCGTATTACCTTCGCTTTGCATGATCTTCCATTCACACACACTCGCACACACACACACACACACACACACACACACACACACACACACACACACATTCGAGCACACAATTGTATTATTTTTTACAATTGTATCTAATCGCAATTGTCTCTATGTGTGTTTTAGCATGTGCGCACGCGCAGACGTATTGTTGTGCGTGTGTGCGCGAGCACGTGTACTCAGCATGCATATGCATGTGTGCGTGTGTATCCTGCCTTTGGTTCAATCGACAATTTGTACTTGTTGAAGAATATCGCGTGTTAGGGGGATGGTTGTGTGTGTGTGTATGTGTGTGTGTGTGTGTGTGTGTGTGTGTGCTTGTGTGTGTACTCAGAGCGAGTATAGGTTGGCCTCCGCGATTCTCAATCTAAATCCTGTTATGTCCAAGGGTGGATGTGGGATGGAGTGTGGAGCAGAGTGGTGGGGTGGGGGTATATGCATCGGGTTGAGTGGGAAGCGAGCGAGCGAGCTAACTTGATCGTGTGCAAATCGTGAGGACAAAGTGTTTTTCTTTATAAAATTTCATTGTCTGGTAAACGAAACTCGCTTTTTTCCAGTAGACGATTTTTTTTTTTTTCTTTTTTTTATGGAAAGGACACCGTGGTGATCAAGACAATAGTAATACCAAGACTCCGTCCATTTCGAATGTTTGAAAGCGCGTCTGCGCAAATTAGTCTGGCGTCTTGTTGGTGGCTGATGAGGCGAGTCAACACAATGCAGAGGCCAATATGAGCGGCAGACGTACCTCGGTGTCCATTCATAGCAGCTAGTCTGTCATTCACCAGCGAAGTCGGGGGAAAGGGCAGAGTCCTTCGGAGATGGTTATTATGAGAATGAGAGGGTCCGCAATTATCTTTCCATCGATCGCCTTGGGTTCTCGCGAACAGTTTGTCGGTGATATAAATGACAGGAGTGCCAAATCCAGTAGGTGATGTGCAAATGTCAAACGTTGTTCTTTGTTTTATACAAAGGGATTACGGGGAAGTCGTTTGATTTTTTTTTTTCAGCACCGGATTATTTCAAAAGTGCAAAGTGCATCAGGTCCTGCGTCGTTACTGGAGGCCTTGAAGTGGAGACGGCAGCGGCGGAAGGAGAAGAGATGGGGGAGGGGGGGGGCAGGGACGAAGGTGTGTATGTGGTTACGAGTTCTTCTTCAGTTTTGTATGAATGTTTTAAAGCAGAATCAAGAGGAGAGTAATGTAGATAAGGAAGATAAAACATCGTGAAAGCAAATTTTACAGGTCTAAGGACATTTTCTGAAGAAATGGATTGGAGGAATTCAGAAGGACAAGATAACCCAGAAGAAATATGAAATATTTCAGTTGGACTTCAACGATTCGAGTGTGGAAAATATGTGCTAAAAGTGGATGCGAGAAGAGAAATATATATATTGGATCATTAGAGGGTGAGACAACAAATAAATAGATAAAAGAACGAACAAATAGATGTGGGATGAAAAAATATGGAAAAGAAAAGAAGAAACATTAGAACAAAGAAATTGAAGGAGAGAAATGTTAATGTTCCTGATTCCAGAGCCTTGGGGACTTCACCTACCTCATAACCAGCTCTGTCGCTTGTCGGTGCCAGCAACCATCTTGAATTCCTCCAAGACAACAAGTTTGTCTCCTAGAGAGCACTGATCATGTATAGAGTCAAACTTGGCATAAAATGTTTCTTAAGTTCATACGCTGTAGTAGGAACATACATTGAAATAAGATAAAGACCGTCACCAGTATCATACGTTCCTCAACAGGAGCTCCAATAACGGCGGGTTTTAATCGGACAGATATACCTGCAACCCTGAAAAAAGTCCCGATTACTTGGTCTATCTAACATTAGGTGTAACCCTCGATACCGATCTCACCACTGACCGTAGAGAGAGCCACTATATCCATTCTATGCCTCCTGAACTCAGCTGATGTAAAAGGTAGTCGATTGTTCTCGGAGAGGCAAAGAATGTTCCAAGCACTCACACGGAGAGCCCGCCAGAGAGTCAACCCGGGCTCTGCACTGCTTGCTTATGTCTTGTTTGCACCACTCTAGTTGCCCGCATACCGGACATAGTGGTTTCGATGAAATTAGGTTGTAAGTCCAGACCCGCCAATCACACCATGTCTGAATGCCATCTATATTGATAAAAACATTCGCCCTTCCACGCCCCTGCCCTTCACGAAGCTCAACGAGAGGACGCTAAACATTGGGAGTATAACCCAACATTCCCAGTGGTCGCACGGGAATATATGAAGCCACCACTGTGAAGGACAGCCATGGTCTGTGCGGTGTCGGCCCAGGCGGTAGACAGAAAAGATAGAGGATGAGGTACGGAAACACGATGCAATTTCACCCAAACTATGTACAGTACAGTGTGTTGACTAAGGGAGTGAAAGGTTTGAATATTAATGAGTAATTCTTTGTTACCTCAGATTTGCAGATGACGCCATCCCTTTTCGTAAGCCGCAGAGGAGTTGCAAAATTTGATAAATGATCTTAGGAAGGAAAAATATAAATAAGTTTTGAAGATGACAAATAAAACCAAAGCAGTGTTGAACTCTAAAATTGTGATTAGATGAATTAATTCCTGATGAGTATCCTGAAGTGGATTTAGGCTAAATTATACGAAAATGAATAAGTATTTACGCATGAAAAGGTTAAAAACTGACGAAGGCGATGGAAACGATGCTAAGACGTGCACAGAGAAGAAAGGATCAGCGCTTGGTATAGCGCTGACAGGAACTCTGAGGGTCAGTTAGGGAAGACAGAAGACTGGCCTGCCAAGATAACGTGCAGGAGATAAAAGAGCGGAATTGGAACCTTGCAGGAAAAGTAGAAAACAAAAGCAGAAAGGAAGAGAGAGAGTGCGGGGGGGGGGTGCGGGGGGGGGGAGAATGGGAAATGGAACAAGTGTGTTATTGACTGGACGTCGTCAAATAAGAAGTGTGGAACATGGTACCAGTGGAACTGTTATGCCTTATTTGACAAATGTATACAACAAATATATATATATATATATATATATATATATATATATATATATATATATATACATATCGCATAAGAATTCACATGAACTCATGATTATAAATATGCAGAAAAACCACCATGGAAAGTAATAAAATTATGACCGAAGATGTCTAAATAGACGAAAGCGCTCTGTCATAATTTTATTATTTTTCTTTGTGTTTTTTCTGCATATATATATATATATATATATATATATATATGTGTGTATATATATATATATTTATATATGTATTTATATATATATACATATACATATTAATGACATCCAGTGACATCGATGGATTAGAAAGAAATCTAAGAGTGTGATTTAGTTCATGAATACCACAGCTGTGGTATTTAGATGGACGCAGATACTCATCACGTGTTAAGACGAGTGATTTTTTTTTGCTAAAATGTGCACATGTTAGATAGCCCACTCCCTCTTATGGAAACACCCCTTTAGTTGGTTGGTGATGGGTAACGCGGGAAGCATGGGGAGGGAATGTGAGGTATTACTGGAATATGGTTCCTAATTGGATTTTGTATCCTGCCAAGCTTTGTTGTATTATAACGTGGTTCCTGCCCCTCCCCTCAAGAATAGTATCATTCATACCTTGTCTCGAAAGTTTAACGGAATTTGACTTATCTAATTCAGCTACGCTGAAGAGGATCACAGACAGCACGTATCTTCGTACACAATTCTTTTCTCTGAGAGTGGGATATACAGTTCAGTTTCATAACTTCGTGAGTTCGAGTTCCGCACTTATTTCCAATGTCCAGGAGTGACACCTGCCCCCAACACTCCAAATGCATAGGGCAAAGGTGATGGCCTCAGCCACAACTACACGCCACCTGGTGTAAGCTCCTCACCCTCTGAGAGAGGTGATCGTTGAAAGGTATGAATTTAAAACCTTCCCATAACCCCAAGACTGCCCAGGAGCTGTAGAGAGGTTTCAGAATTATAATACCATTCAACAGTAATACGTTTCACAGGATGAAGATGCTGTAAAAAGACTAACAATTTCGTTTAAGAAGTGTACCCTGGGACGATGTTTTTTTCCGTGATTTTTTTTTATTTGAAGTTGTTTATGTGGAGAGGCCGCCATGCGCAAAGGGTCTTCTGTTAGAGCCTCAGAATTGTGGCGGACCGATTAATTGTTTTTATTGTTTTTGTTTTTATAATTATTATTGTCATTACTGTTGTTGTACATGCTCTTTGGTCAAGACACTTGCTGGCCGAACGGGTTAGAGCGTCGCTACTTGCGACGGAGGTTGAGATGCCGGTGGTTTGAATCCTGTCGCGAGCGAGTTGGACCAAGGGCATGGTTCATTAAATTCCACGCTGCAAAGTCCTGTAAGAGGCACCGTTATAGCCTCCTGATAGGAATTGACTACGTTAATCCGAATTGAGACTAATATGCAATATTTCCTTGCGAGCCTTGGTTTTAGTGGGAATAATATGCCAGTAAATATAATTTTACTGGTAGGAATTATATTCCAGTGGCACCGAATACAATTTGGTCTCCTGCTCGGTCGTTTGGGGTGGAGGGGAGAGGGAGCAGGAGGAAGGGAGAGGTGCCTGGCGCTCATGGGGGAAACAAGAGAAAAGAGAGGAACGGAAGAGTATTAAGGTAGGGTTACACTAGTCGACGAAAAGCTTGTTGTCCAACTTTTGCACTCGTTCATCTTATAATAAGTGGTTACACATAAGTCCAGCCTTACCGTGTAGAGAAATTCCCACCAATCACGTAAAAGGAGCTACTAGAAGCCCCACCCTCTTTCCAGAATGAAGAATCTCAGTGACAGAGCCAATGCCTATACCACTTTCTCATATATTTTATCCCAAGTAACTTTGAACGACTCGTGATCTCTCTTAAAATGCTTATTTAACGATCTTTGCATATCTTACACACACAAACACACACACACACACACACACACACACACACACACACACACACACACACACACACACACACACACACACACACACACACACACACGAGTTCTCGCCTGCCACTACGGCGGTCCGGGTTCGTATCTCGTCCAGGGCTGAAATAATTTCAGTATCGCTGCACTGCGGGTTGTTACTCCACCTCTCGTGGGTGGGGAGTTGGGGGATGCGTGTAAGGTCACAGTATTACCCATATATCGATCATACGAGCTCTAAGCTTTCATTCGGAAGGTTAATAACTGTCAATCACGAGTCCAAGACAATGGTGAATCACAGATTATCGAACACTAGGCAGAAGATAATTGTCATTCATAGAAGATGGTAATTGAAGGACTGACTCAGTGAGAGAGAGAAATTATGTTATCTTTATTTCTTAATACAGTCGGGATGCCTCACATCCCAAATCGCCTCTCATGGTCGTATATTCTCTATTAGAACATGGATAACTTTGATATTCCACCCCATCACGGCGAAAAGTGTAGATATTAACCAAATGGTGATAATAATTTTCGCGCGTAAGAAAAAATACCAATGCATTCAAACGACTGTGATTATTGCCACAATATACATTCCATAAAATATATTTTCTATTTGAAGACATTTTTATAGTATTAAGTAATTTATCTCTTATTAATAAATAAGTTGTATATATTTTTGAATATGTCGTAAATATGAATAATATTAATGTATATCTTCAGTTTCTTTCCCTCGATTCTCTTCCGAAGTGTGGATTATAACGGTATTGGGTTGGGCGTCGCTAGGCTTGGATTCTTATCCAAATCCTCCAGCGTTGGACGAAATCCACCTTAGGCTCGGAATCCAACCCATCCGTTGACTAGTGTAACCGTACCTTTAGATGGCGAACAGTGGACAAGGAAGGAAGGGAGGGGGAAGTGGAGAGGAGGGAGAGCTGTGGAGTTTGGCTCCAGTACCATGTGATTTGCTGGAGTAGCCTCGGATCCCGTGCAAATCATAATCATCATCATCTACACCAGCATCATCATAATCATCATCATCATCATCGTCGTCGTCGTCGTCGTCTTCATTATTAATGGGTCTGAAGGGTAGATAGTGGAAGAGAAGTAGAAAGTGGACGAGAAGGAGGTGAAAAGGGAGGTCATGCTGACGAAGAGGAGGTGGAGGAGGCGTATGGGTTGTGACGTCAGAAGGAGGGTGTGGGGGGTAGGGAGGAGGTGGCGCGTGCGTGCCGCCACCATGCATGGCTGTAGGTGCAACGGTGGAGGAGAGGGAGAGGTGGGACTTGTAGACCCGCCGACAAAAATCGTGAAACAGCAGTCCTATAAAGCAGGATTGCAGGTCTTTCTTTGTTGAGTCCAATTTCCCTTTGTAACTGTTGTCTTCCATTGTAAGTGATGTTTTAAGTGATATTGCATTAATGCAACAATGGCTAAAAGAGTATTAAGGTATAAGTCAGTTGAGTTGGTGTCTTGGGATGTATTGCGACAGTATTTGTACCTACTGGACGATTCATTTGAAGTCGTTTTCGTTTTTTTTCATCGTCGCGACGGGCCGTACGTGAAGTTGAAAAATAGTGGGCTTGTGATGGCAGAGGCGTTATCATTGGCATTCCGCCTGTTTGGTAATTATGGTGCCGGAAATGCAGAGTTATCGCGGTCAGGGTGTATGTATAGGTGGCGTTGATTGTGGCTTGCGTTGCGGTGGCCTGGAGGCCAGACGCGTTTTTTTTTTTTTTTTTTTTTTTCTTTTTTTTTTCTATCTTTTCCCTTTCGTTATGATGGTGAACTCCTGATTTTAATATTCGTTACTTGGAAATAGTACCTCGGAGGGAGTTGTTACAATTATATATATATATACATATATATACATATATATATATATTTATATATATATATATTTGTCACACACAGAGGCGATTGCAAAACCAGAGGAGTTAAAAAAAAAAAAAATGGCCGAATGAACTACTTTGACTTGGTTCCGATGGTTTCCAACAAAACCCAAGAAGAGAGACAGATAAAAAAAAAAATATATACCAAAAGGGTTGAATGCTTGAGAAGGAAAGAAAATATTCCAACCCCATTCGTTAGCTTGCTTAATTTTCGTTTTGTGATGGTCTCGATTTCTGTCGTTATTGAAAACGTGGCAACTGCTCTCCAAAGAATAAATGAAATAAGATCTCCGACGTAAAGATATATCTTTGCCCACATCATTGCTTAGTCTGCACAAAAAAAGAAGCACATGGTCAAACAACTGAAATACTTCCTCTTTGGATCAAACGCAGAGAAAAATGATAATCTTTGTGACACACACACACACACACACACACACACACACACACACACACACACACACACACACACACACACACACACACACACACACACACACACACACACACACACACACACACACACAGACTGGTCATATATGAGCTCTGAGCTCTCTTCCGGGAGGGTAATAGCTGTCGATTACGAGTCCAACACGTGATCCAAGACAATGGTGAATCACACACACACACACACACACACACACACACACACACACACACACACACACACCTCTCATGGCGCTGTGGTTAGAGCTCTGGCCTGCCACTACGGAGGTCCGGGTTCGACTCTCGCCCGGGGCTGAAATAATATCAGTATCGCAGCGCTGAGGGGTGTTACTCCAACTCTCGTGGGCGGGGAGTTGGGGGTGTGTGTTTGTGCAAGGTCATAGCATTACCCATAGATCGGACCTACGAGCTCTGAGCTCTCTTCCGGGAGGGTAATAGCTGTCGATTACGAGTCCAACACGTGATCCAAGACAATGTTGAATTACACACACACACACACACACAAAGTATGTATGCAGTATATATATATATATACATATATATATATATATCACAACAAAGATATGTCGTAGCACATTTGTAAAATAATACTGATGACCCACTTTCGGAGAAGAATAAGCGAAGATGTAGAGATCTGTATATTTCGATCACTTACTGTGATCCTCTTCAGCAGATATGAGTTACAAAGTACAGAACAATGTGTATTTATAGTAAGACAGTGAGGTAGCAAGAGGGGACGGGGCTCAGGTCAACACGCCCGGCACGCATGCTCGCATCTTGGTGGCTCAGGTCACATGACCGGCGTTACATGGGCCTTGGTGATTTTTGTCCACCGCTAATGTTGATGGTAACATTTTATTTATGGCAAAAGAAGAAATACAGTCTGGTGACCATTGACCATGGGAAATGTTGTAATTTGGGAAATTATTTATTAAGGAGGATTCTACTATTTTTCTTCTGAAACTACATTTGGATTTATAAATTATTTCAGCATCGTCCCAATTTATTCGGTGGTTTTTATTGGCGACGTGCTGAAATCCTCACTGTCTCACTATAAATACACATTGTTCTGTACTTTGTAACTCATATCTGCTGAAGAGGATCACAGTAAGTGATCGAAATATACAGATCTCTACATCTTCGCTTATTCTTCTCCGAAAGTGGGTCATCAGTAATATATATATATATATATATATATATATATATATATATATATATATATATATATATATATATATATATATATATATATATATATATATGATATGTATATATATCAAGAGCATATATGCATTAAATGATAGTTACTGTACATGTTTTACTTCAAAATATTTCATTAATGTTTATACTAGTGCATAAATCATAGTTCTTCACTGGAGCACATGTTGTAAAAATATGAAGTTATGCGACGTTTGGTCTTTCAGCATTCATTAAGGGGAACTACTAATGACGCCAACGAAGAGGTAGTTAGTGGCTACGTTTTTATTTATTTATTTATTTACTTATTCATTTTTTGTTTATTATATTCATTTATTTATTTATTTACATTTTTTGTCGCTGCCTAAAAGCTACAAGGATTAGTCAGGAGCGGTTCATGATGTTCGTGACCAGTGTGATCTTCGTTGTTCGCAGACTGGAGGAAAATCGATCCTTGTACATTGTACAAAGAGGTAGCTGATGGTTGTTGAGGATAATTTATTTGTGGGAGTGGTGGTGGGGAGGGTAGCAGTGATGGTTGGAAAAATGGTAGCGGTTATCATGGGGTTGGACTGACGAAAATGGTGCTTACAGCTGTGGATGGGAGTTGGCGGCGCGGGAGTTGGGTTGTGGGGTGGTCTGGGGGGTTTTGAATAGGAAGAAGTGCTGTTGGTATGTTGCAATGAGTGTGGTGGTGGGGACCAAACAGGCGGAGGTGGAAATGAAGGATAGAATGACGGTGCAGGTGTTAGAGAAGGGTAGTTTTGGCTAGCATGGTGATGCTGAGGATGAGAGCATGAAGGTGGGTTAGGGTAGTTTCAGAGGCTTCGTTAGAGCCAATTTTATTCTGGATTATCGCCGGCTGATTTGATTAGGATCAGAGGAACGCCACTGTAGCGAAGAGGCCCCGCCCCCTCTGCTGGCTAGAACAGAATGTGTAGAGTGCACCGTCGTAGGAAAATGGTGAATATCATTCGAGTGCAAGGGTGCGTGCGTGGGGACAGGTTGGCGGAGGAACAGTGGATGCTGTGATGAGGTTTTGCTGTCGTCGTCGTCGTCGTCGTCGTTGTTGTTGTTGTTGCTGCTGTTGCTGCTCTGCTTGCGATGTCTTTGAGTCATAATTCATAATACCAGAACAACGTTAGGAACCGAGGTTGCGAGGTTTAGTGTGATGAAGGAAGATAAGTGCACTGAAGATGCAACAAATTCGGGAGGCTGAAGATAATCTCCAGGAGACAGCGAGAGCAAATGTTTAAGTCGTGAATAGCAGTGAAAATTATAATAAGTATAAGACGAGCAGTAGTAATAATGAAAATTATGATAACAGTAACAATAACAACACAAATATTGATAGTTATTTTATTAGTGAAAACAATGATAACGAAGAGAGAGAACCAGAAGAAGAAAAGGAAGAAATGATGGCGGGAAATATTAAAGAGGCGTCGTCTGCTATGGTGACGTCATGCAAGCAGAACAAAATTTCGTCTGTCGTTATTAGCCAGAATAAGATATGTAGCACGAGGGGTTATGGGAAATTTAAAGATGTGGTGGAAGATAAAAGGAGTAAGGAACTCTGGTTCGTTCGGAGGACGATGATATCGATGAGAAGCGAGCCCGCTCGGACCCAAGCATGATGCAACTTGCACATGCACTGCCTTGAACCGTGCCAGGACGCGACTGCGTTGCAGGTCTGTTGGGGATTGAGGTAGGTTATTAGGATCCACCGAGATGACTGTTAAGATCAAATTTCTGGTCAGTTGTGATAAAAATGCCTCAATAATAATATATTCTTCTTCTCGTTAGCCCTGGACAAAGACTGCGCATGCGTCAACTCCATGTGGCGGACGAAAAAAAAAAAAAAAAAAAAAGCTGTCGGGGCAGTTGAGAGGTCTCTTGTGCTTAGATATCAGTTAGTGGCTGCAGTGAAGTTAGTTCGCGTGTTGTGGTAACAGTGTGACTCTAATCGCGGATGCAGTGTTTAATTAATTGTATAACGGACTTCTCTATACGACAGTTTCAAATATGGGGAAACGCGCGATGAGTAGTGTGTAGCTGCTATCGTTTCGCCTCATGTGAATTACATAACCGGTAATAACACTCAAGTTTTTTTTTGTGAGAATTGCATTGGCTGCCTTTGGGTATTCATGTAGCTTTTATGTTAGTTGTGATGGTTGAAGTAGTGGTGATAAATGTTTGTTAATTGGTTGTTGGCGGGTCATTTAAACCAAGCTTTCTCATGTGTAAGTTGTTGTTCTTGTCACATTTGTTGTTGTTGTTATTATTATTGGGCCGTGCGGTAGCCCAGTTGTTACCGTGCCGAATTCGCGAGTAGGTGGTCGTGAGTTCGATTTCCGGGATTCGCTGAGCGCTTCTGGCGTTGGATCCCGACAGCCCTGCATGCCAGGCGGGGAGGTGACCCAAACATACAGGGCTTGCCCCACCGGGGGTTTCTCACTTCCCACATCGTGGAAGTGGAATAGTGAGATGTTATTATAATTATAATTACAGTATTATTATTATTATTAATATTATTATTATTATTATTATAGTTATTATTATTATTATTATTATTATTATTATTATTATTATTATTATCATCGTCGTCATCATCATCTTATGATATCTGGTCGTTGTCATTTAAGTAAATTCAGACGGCATGCAATCGCCTTGCTGACCTAGAGGACACCTCACCACGTGCCCCAATGTGTTCCTGTAGATTCAGCAAGCAGACGTCTCTCTGTGCTTTGATGCATCTCCTTAGTTCTCATTTGATTTTTCTTCGTCTCTTTTTTTCAAAATTATTTAGAAATAAGTTAAGCTAGCCCGGTTCAAGCCTGTAAAATTTCATGGTCTACCGAAAGGGATATCTTTTAAGATCGAGTTTCTGGTCAGTTTTCAATTTTCAGTCTTGATGTTTATTTTGCGACCTCCGCTGAGGATCAAATATCCTTCTCGGGAAGGCCCTCCGCATTTTTCTTTTCACTTCTTATTTTTCACTGGCCCAATTTCAGCTTCTTTGCTTTACTTAAATTCTCAAATTGATGATAGTAGCACCTCTCTCCAGTAGAAAATTGAGAAACTTTACGTAGATTATTTTAAACGTAGGTTTTTTTTTTCTCATTTCCAACGAACCGAATATTAATCGAGCTATATATATTTCATTCTACAAACCATAGTCCATTCTGTTCCAAATTTTATTATTATTATTATTATTATTATTATTATTATTATTATTTCTTTATGTATTTGCATAGTCCTTATTTCTGAAGTTATATGTAGCTTCTTTATTTGCTATACGCTCAGGAAATTTGCGATGGTGGGCACACATTGCACACTTGCGTTCATGAGCACCTCTTGGAGCAGTGTGTCCCAAAGTGGCACAATATTGAAAGACACCTGGCTAGGCAACAGTCGTCTTAAGGCACCCAAGTACTGAATTGCCCGACCAAGGCATAGGCGATAGTACTATATGTGACTTCTATGTGTCGATAATAATAATAGTAATAATGATAATAACAACAGTAATGATAATAACGATGATGATAATAATAGTATTGATAATAATGATAATAATCATAATGATAATAGTAATAAACATTTATCTATCTGCAACTGTTTCTGTGTTAAGGACTTAAAAGAATATTGACCTTGAGGCAGACCTTTCAGGGTCGAAGGTCTTCATGCCAAGTGAAGAGCCCTACGCGCCTTCCTTTGCTCGCTATAATAGTAAATGTCTCTCAGTCGTTTCAATTTTGGGATAAAATCTTTAGGCCGCGGACTGTTCTTCAAAGAGTGGTAGGATGTCTTCAACCCCTCGAGCAATGAACTTTTTTTTCGACGACAGCATTTCGTAGGTGACAAGGAGGAGACGGGTGACCCCGTCATTGTTGTTCTTGTTGTCATCGTTGTTGGCATTGTTGTTGTTACTGGTGGTCTTGTAACGTTTCCTTAACATGTCTCGTTCCCACGGCGCAGTGAGCCAGCCAATGAATAGATTTTATCATTAAAAAGAAAGTGATAACATATTCATAAACTGTTTTCTTTATATAAGTTATCGTATTTTTCAAAAAGAATTTGAATATTTTGAACATTTGATTGACGGAGCATCGACCCGCCTCAAACCACCCTTGGAACACCCATGGATTTGTCGTGGCACACTGTTTGAAAATCAGTATTACATTTTGTAGTTAGTTCTTTGTGGGACAGAATTAGTTTTTGTGGTAACTATTGCGCCAGGATCAATAGTAGTGCTAGTAGTAACGTTGTTAGTACTGAAGGCATAACAGCAGCAACAATGTTAGTAGTAATAGTGGCCGAGGTAGGAGCAGGAGAAGGAGGAGGAGTTAAAATAGGATTAGAAGCAAGAACAGAAACCACAGTAATATAAGTATTAGAGCAGATATGCACACGAACGGGTTCTATTTTTTTTTACCTTCTCTCTATCTATCCTTTTCTCTTTCTCTCTTTCCCTTTCTCTCTTTCCCTCTCTTTCCCTCCCTCCCTTTATTTGCGTATTCCATAAATCGGCTTCATCAGTATAATTCCACACCATTTCTCCTCCTTCTCCTCATCCTTTTCCCTCCTCCTCCGCTTCTTCCTCCCCCTTCTTCCTCCTGCATCTCCTCCCACATTAAATGTTCTTTTTTCACATCAAGTAATCCTGATTATCTTTATTTGATAGAAAAAAGAACATACAAACGTTCAGACACGTTCCAATCGGCCATTCAGGTGGAGAGAAGGGGCGCTTCCAACGTGGAGTTTGACCAGAAAAAAGTATATATATATATATATATATATATATATATATATATATATATATATATATGTAATACAAATATATATATATATATACACATATATATATATATATATATATATATACATACATACATACATATACCAAGGCTTTTTCCCCCTTTCAAGGGAGGTAGCCAAAAAGGGAAAGGCATAAAAACACTCCTACCCATTTCATCCCTAAATACACTCCACACCCCTCCCACCCTCCCTCTCATCTGAGCACCTCCTGGATGACGGGTCATCCCTGCACCTTGCCCACCGCCCTGGGTCAGAAGCAATGTCGCAAGACACAGCACATCCACAGCAAGGCCGCTTCATTTAATCGGCGACCCCCCCTCTCCGTCCCCCCTTGCATATAAGGAGAGGACGGGGAGAAATCCCTTCGGGCTGCGTCAAAATTTGCTCACACATACTACCTCACCCCCCATCCCCCCGCCCATTCCTCCTCATGCAATCACAACATCATCCATATACAACCATTCTCCACTCACCTCTGTCTTCCGTCCTCTCCCTTCCTTCCTCAACAGACATTCCCCTCTTCCCCAAAGCCCCCTTCACCCCATCCATCCACCTCATCCTAGGACGTCCCCTCATGTTCACTCCCTCCACATCTGCCTTCCATACCTCTTTTACTAGTCTTTCTTCACTCATTCTTTCCATGTGTCCAAACCATCCTAATATTCTTTCATCAACCCCAGCTCCTTTTTCACCCCTGTTCTCCTCCTCACCTCCTCATTTCTCACTCTATCCAGCCTAGTAACCCCCACCATACTTCTCAGACACCTCATCTCAAACACATTCAAACTCCTTCTCTCTTCTTCTCTTATGTAATACAAATAATTTCCGACAGTCATCCCGCGGTTCGAACCGAGGCCTTGCTTGACACCAGGCCAGTGCCTCGGTTCGAACACCGTGGCGACTGTCGGAAATTATTTGTATGGTATACGCTTCTACTGCCGATTCACTACAGGTATACACACACACACACACACACACACACACACACACACACACACACATATATATATATATATATATATATACATATATACATATATATATACATATATATATATATATACATATATATATATATATATGTATACATATATATATATATTACGTGTGTGTGTGTGTAATTACTACTTCCTTTTGCAAGAATGGTTGAAAAGGTGCAGGGGCTAGGAAGGGAGGGGGAGGGGAAGATTTTTTTTTTTTTTGGGGGGGGGAAGAAGGCGCTTGTGTCTTCAATCCAGAATCCATGGAGGAGGAGGAGGAGGAGACGCCTTCGGTAGAGGAAGGTGCGTAGTTACCTTAAACGTGTTTTTCTCAGGCTTCTGCGCGCGCGCACATGTGTGTGTGTGTGTGTGTATGTGTGTGTTTGTGCGTGTGTGTGTTTGTGCGTGTATGTGTATGTGTGTTTACCTAATTGTTACAGGGAAGAAGCTAAACGCACTCAGTCCTGTGTCTTTTTTTTTCAAACATCATACCTGATTTTGAATTTGCGTGTGGTTTTAGCTTGGGCGATTTCAATTTCCAAGCTACTTCAGGAACTGATGCATCTATATGAAATCTGACTTTCTTAATATCCCTAAGACGTTTAGTCTTTTTCAGTTTGTCCCCATGACCTCGTAACCCTTTTGTCACTGAACAAGAAATATTCTTTCTCATTTTTTTTTTCTATTCCCTATAATGACTCAAACACTACTATCAATCTCTTTATCTTCTTTCTTTCAACGATGGCGGGATCATTGTATTTAATCATTCTTCATACGTTTTATCTTAGTCTTGTTTATATATTTCTCTTTAAGTGTAAATAACTTTACTGTGTCAATAACATTATACATATTTTTCTATCATCTCGTCCATATAGTGATAAAACAGTTTCATGTTCACCAATAGATTGTCTGTTTCATCCATAATGTGTGTGTGTGTGTGTGTGTGTGTGTGTGTGTTTATGTATGTATGTATACATGTGTGCGTGTATGTATGTGTGTGCTAGCGTGCGTGTGTGCATCCTGGCATGCACGAATAAGCATACACTTATCGCCGTGTGTGTGTGTGTGTGTGTGTGTGCGTGCACGTGCGCGCATGCGTGCGTTGTTTGTATTACAGTATCACGACAGTTGCAAGCGGCCGTGTTACCTGGAACGTGAGTTGCGGAAACGAGGTGACCCCCCCCCCCCAAGGTTTTTAGTGTTGTAATTGCATTACGTATTTACATCTTCGCTTTCAGCCGAAGAGCAAAATGCGCTCTTGTGTTTCTGGGCGATTAAGACGATTCTGAGAAATGGTGAAGGCTGGAAGCCGGATCGGTGTTGACGATGCTGCCTCAGTCGGTCACTGAAGGAGGAGGAGGAGGAGGAGGAAGAAGGAAAAGAAGAAGAGTAATAATAATGATAATAATAAGAAGAAGAAGAAGATGAAGAAAAAATAGAAGAGGAAGAAGAAGATGATGAATTGCCTGTCGGAAGCGTTGTTCAAAGGAAGGCACTGGCCTAGTGGAGATCATAGTAACAGTGCAGGGCTGGGTGGACGGTGAGAGAGGAAGAGAGGGGAGAGGAGAAGAGAAGAAAGGGAGGAGGGGGAGGAGGAGGAGGGGGAAAGAAGGTTGCAAAGGGCGTGCGTTTAGGGTGGATGGGACGGGTAGGGGGCCTGCCAGCAGAGAATTAGGTTGAGGATTTTGGGATCGGGAGTGATTCGGGAACGAGGAGGAGGAAGTAGAGTGACAGGTGGGGTGAGGTGATGGTTGGGGTGGGGGGACACCTTTGTGAGTGTGATAACGTGCCTGAAGGTGAGAAGAGTGGAGAAAGTGGCGCAGCTCATGAAAAATAAAAAAGTGAAGAACTGCAAGAGACGAAGGCTAAGATAAGACTCTATGAGATAAGAGATTAGGTTCGATAAGATAAAGGGGGTGATATATGCAGTGTCATTGTTGAGAGGACTTCTATTACGAAAGGACAAGGTTATTGTGGTCGAAGGTACTTCTCAGGTTTGCGGGGGGGGGGGGAGGTGCGATCCGGGAGGACGAACGAGGATAGGGGCGGGGCGCACTGTCCTCTTCGTCGTCCGGGCGGGGCAAGGATGCGTCATGAGCGAGAGGTAGATCCTTCTTGCATGACCCGCTGAGTGTTCCTTCCACATTCATGATTGACCAGAAGCCTGTGTTGGTATGCGCTTGGCGAGCTCGGGGGCAGGTCGGTTGTGGGTGGGGGTCTCGGGAGAAGGAAAAAAGTTCCTGATCATCTTTTGAGTCTTAAGATGTAATGCCAGCTTCCCGTCAGCCGTAACCAGCGCTTCTGTCTTCAGGGACAAAATAGCGCCGAAGAGGTGGGGTTATAGAGGTCAACGAGTAGAGATTTAAGGGGGACAGTAGAAAAGAGAGATATTTCAAGTTAAAAGTCATTAACGTTTTATTCCAAGTGGAAATTGATCTCTATATAATCATTAAAGAATGTTACTTAGCTACTCCATAGAGGCGTCGTCCAACCCCAGTCGGGGTTGATGTCATGCAAGTAGTTTGCCTCGTGCATGTCATGCCAGGAGTGAAGAAGTTGGCAGGAGGCAGAAAAGTGGAAGAGAGAAACAAGAGAAACTGGAGAGAGAGAGAGATAGGTAGAAAGAGAGAGAGAGGTGAAGGGAGAGAGATAGAGATGGTGGGAAATGGGAGGGAGGGATAGAGAGAGAGGAGGAGAGAGAGAGAGAGAGAGACGGGGAGAAAGAAAGAGGGGAATGGAGGGAGAGAGAGGGGGGGAAGGGAGAAAGATAGAGAGGGTGGAAAAGGGGAGGGAGTGATAGAGAGAGAGGGGGGAGGAAGAGAGAGAGACGGGGAGAAAGAAAAAGGGGGAAGAGAGGGAGAGAGAAAGAGAGACGGGGAGAGAGAAGACAGGACGAAATCGAGAGACAAAGGAATAGACGGAAGAAGAAAGAGAGAGAGAGAGAGAGAGAGAATTAGTATGGATGATGTGTGTGCGTGCTTGTGTGTGTGTGTGCGTACGTGCGTGCTTGCGTCCATGATTCACCATGGTCTTGGACCACGTGTTGGACTCATGACTGACAGTCGTCACCCTCCCAGAAGAGAGTTCCATATGGCCCAGCCTATGAGTAATGCTCTGACTTCACACTCGCATGCACAACCTCCTCCTCCTCCTCCTCACCCAAGGGAGAGTCTGCCGAGGCTTGCAATGTTGTTGTCAAGCTTTTCAAACCCTGGGCGGGGACCGATCTCGGGACCTCTGAATTAGCATTCCAAAGCATTACCACTGCACCAATAAACCGTGTGTGTATGGAGATAATTTATATACATATTTGAAATACACAGGAGAAGAACAACGCTCGTTTGGTCATTCTCTTTTCAATCAACATACCAAGTTGTGTATGTATAATAGGCACCATTGTTTAGAATCACGTGCTGGACTCGTGAGTGGGAGCTATTAACCTTATGGGTGAAAGCTCCGTCGTTCATATGATCCAATCTATGGGTAAATGATGTGAACTCATACACACCATAGAGAGATCTGTGCTTGTGTGTGTGTGTGTGTGTGTGTGTGTGTGTGTGTGTGTGTGTGTGTGTGTGTGTGTGTGTATTTGTACCTAATTGTACCTACCAGCATTTCCCTAATTGTAGTTTACGAGAAGGGAGCTACACTTATGGGGTCCTGTCTCTTAGATTTCAATTATACCTCGTTTTGAATTCGTGTGTAGTTCAGGTTTGGGCTATATCAACTAAGCTATTCCAGTAACAAACGGATTCATAGCCTCCTGTCAATTTGTCTTTTTTCAATTTGTGTGTATGTGTGCGCGCGCGCGCGTGTGTGTGTGTGTCTTTTGATAAAGAGGTAGACTCACACTGGGAAAAGAAATCGATGTTGTAATATGTCTTCAAGTAAACCCGGGCAAAAGTTGCCGATTCTATTACAAGGTCGGTGCCACGTGCCGAGGTGCGAGAATGCAAAATATATGTGGAGAGGGACAACGCGATTCGAGGAGTCGGTGGTGGGCGGGCTGGGAGGACCGGAGAGGAGGAGGAGGAACCGGTGATGATTCATTCTCCGGACATTCCCGCTACAACTGTTGCGGCGCAAAGTGCCCGTTGGCGTAATAAGGGAGCCTGCTAGGCCAGCAGCCGATGTTGACCCTACCTGACCTGATCTGAGCTAACCTGGACGGTGTCTCTATCCCTAACGGCGTATCCACGTCCACGGAAGCCCAAGTAAAGAATCTGGGCAGAACTCGACAGCAAATGATGTCTGCGATGTTGGCACTTGACAAGGTAGATCGAACAGAAATCCTTGTGTCTCCCAGTCGTTTTCGAACTTTTGAAGCTACTGCATACTCAATCGCACTTGAGCTCTTTTGCTAACGATTTCATTCAGCGAAGGAGGGGAGGGGAAGCCGCCATGTTACCAACGTGTTGAATACATCTCGACTTCTCGAAATAGACTATGACAAAGTGAATATATCTCCAGTCTGTCATCAGTACCATATTTTGAGTTCATTTTACTCTTTGACTGTGACCAGGTATATTACTTTCGTTGGTAAACTATTACATTTTCCTATGAAACAAATTGAGAAGTTAAACTTTTTTAATACTTTCTTTTTCTTGAAGGTTACATTCTTGGCTTCTACTTTTGAAATGTGATCGTTATCTTAGGTGTTGTTTGTCTTGGATATAAATTCATACCCTTGCATTTTTTGTGCCATAGAAATACAAACGATGGCATTAACGAGCACTGCAGTATTCAACTCAAACTATTTTCATCGTGTTCATCATCTTCATCTACCTTCTTCCATTCCAACAACTTTCTTAGTCAACCTCTCACCCACTCCAACCTTTTTGCAAACTTCTTGTGACGAAAAATTACTCTCAAACTTAATCGAATCCTCTGGCGTTAGCCAGGACATCATTCAGCTAACCACATGGCTGGAGAGGGCTCAAGATAAGGTAGATGAGATCGTTCAGACACTAAAACATCTCACCTCGAAGTCGTCAGGATCTCCTGCGCACCATCCGAACGGAACTGGGGCTCTTGTGTGACAACAGGCTCTTCCAGGTGCTTCATCCTCTTCCTTCGGATTATGCTCACTAATACCTCTCCAGACACATTTGCAATACTGGAACATTTCCAGTTCTTGTCGATAGATACTAAATTTGCTTCTTTATGAATAGAAAAAGGCCTTCCTTCCTTCCTTCTTATAAGCTCTTGAATATATTTTATATCGTTGTCAGACTGTCACGTGATTGCTTCAAAGGTTTTCTCACTACTTATCCCAATTCTACATCCGAGACTCTTGTCCAGTTGGAGTTTCCTTCTGGCCAAATGTCCCTCGGCTCCTTTTCCAGTAAAACTTAAAGTTGTCCTTCTTTTTCCTTCTTCTTTCTTGTTGTTGTTCTTTTTTTTTCTTTTTCTTTCTCTTTCTTTTGGCTCTTCTTCCGTATCTTTCTTCTTGCTCCTCTTCTTCATCTCTCTCACTCACTCTTTCACTCACTCTCACCCTCTCTCCACCCTTCTCGGTCTGTTTGTGTCGTACAGTGCTGACGTTAAAGATGTGTTGTGATTAAGAATGTACTGACTCAGCTTCGTATTTAAATCGACATTTTTGCAGTGTCGAGTTGCCAAACAGTATATCACTCAGTTTCTCCCTTTTTTAATCTCTATTGCTTCTAATTCTGCCAGAGTACAAATGGTTTCTTGTAAACAGTTGTCTTTTTTCCTGTCGATCTTCATTCCTTCTATACCGGCTGTCACTTTTCCAGCTGCTGCCAGTCTATCTTATTCATTTCATTAATCTCTGTGGAACAGTCTCTGTAATGAAGGGGTGTTCATATTTATGGTTACTGCTGTTAATTTATTTTTTTCAGCATTTGGTCAAGATTTCTGGGTTGCCACATTCCATTCATCACATTCAATTTACTTTAACCTCTTCCTAACCGTAGGGAGGAGATTCCACGGAGCTGAATAAAATCATCTGGTCGAAGCGAACTGGGCGTCGTTACTTTCACCTTTGGCGGCATTTCCACTCCTTTGTTGACGTCGTGGGGTGGGGGATGTTCTCTGTCCCCAGCGTTGAACAACTATCCATTGACGCCACTTGCTTCACTTACATAAGACTGCCTGGCGTCAGACAACACTGAATTGTAGTGTATCATAGGGAAGATATTGAGATCATCCCCATGTCTTCAGCCCAGACTACCCCTGCAGGGTTAATCAGACTGGCACAGGAGAATGTAACATTTATTTTACCGGTTATGAGAACTTTGAGATGCGAGGTAGAATGTAGATTGAGAGAAGCAAGTAAATGCCTTGGGGAATTAAAAAATGTAATGAGAAATATACTTTTGGGAATGGATGCTAAGAGGATATTGTATGAAGGGGTGATTGTGCCGACAGCACTGTATGGGAGACAAATATGGATAATTATAAGAGAGGAAGAGTTTAAATGTGTTTAAGATGAATTTCCTAAGAAGTATGGTAGGTGGTTACTAGGCTGGATAGAGTAAGAAACGAGGAGGTGAGGAGGCGGAGGTGGAGGGAATGAACATGAGGGAGCGACCAAGGATGAGATGGATGGATGGGGTATGGGGAGGCGTTGGGAAATGTTTGTTGAAGAAGGAAGGGAGAAGACAAAAGATAGGGGTGAATAGAGAATGGTTGTGTATGGATGATGCTGTGATGCATGGAAGGGAGTGGGTGGAGGTGAGGGAGTATTTGTGAATGACATTTTGACGGAGACCGAAGGAATTTCTCCCCGTCTTCTCCTTTTCTGCATGAAGGGACTGAGAGAGGGGGGTCACCGATTAAATGAAGCGGCCTTGCTGTGGATGTGCTGTGTCTTACTACATTGCTTCTGACCCAGGGCAGTGGGCAAGATGCAGGGATGACCCGTCATCCAGGAGCCAAGAAAAGAGGGAGGGAGGAGTGGTGAATGGGAGTGGAGTATATGGGGATGAAATGGGTGGAAGTGAATTTATGCCTTTGCTTTTGGCTACCTCCCTTGTAAAGAGGGAAAAGCACTCGGTATATGTATGTAAATATATATATATATATCTATATATATATATATACTGTATATATATGTATGTAGTTATGTATATGAGGGGTGGAAAGGGAGCTGGGAGATAGGGTTGATGAAAGAGTATTAGGATGGTTTGGACACATGGAAAGAATGAGTGAAGAAAGATTAGTAAAAGAAGTGTGGAAGGCGGAGGTGGAAGGAGTGAATATGAGGGGGCGTCCTAGGATGAGATGGATGGATGGGGTGAAAGGGGCTATACAAAAGAGAGGAATGTCTGTAGAGGAAGGACGGGAGAGGACAGAAGATAGGGGTGAATGGAGAAGGGTTGTGTATAGATGAGGCTGTGATGCATGAGGGGGAGTGGGTGGGGGATGGGGGGTGAGGAAGTATGTATGAGAAAAATTTGACGCAGCCCGAAGGGATTTCTCCCCGTCTTCTCCTTTCCTACATGAGGGGACGGAGAGGGGGGGTCGCCGAATTCATGAAGCGGCCTTACTTTGGATGTGCTGTGTCTTGCGACACTTCTGACCCAGGGCAGTGGACAGGATGCAGGGATGACCCGTCATCCAGGAGGTGCCAAGAAAGGAGGGTGGAGGGGAGTGGAATATATGGGAAATAAAATGGGTGGGAGTATTGTTCTATGTATTTTTCTTTTTGGCTACCCCCCCCCCCGTGTAAGGGAAAAAGCCTTTGGTATATGTATGTATATATGTATATAATATATATATATATATATGTGTGTGTGTGTGTGTGTGTGTGTGTGTGTGTGTGTGTGTTTCTGTGTATGTGTGTGTGTGTGTGTGTGTATGTGTGTGTGTGTGTTCGTTTTAAATTTACAACAAGGGGGAAGTGGAATCGGTAAGCTTGATTTACTACAGTAGTGACAGCTTTTGAGTAGCGTAGCAAGACGAAAATCACGTGAAATTATACTGATGTCGAAATTATTCACCTCGTTTCTCTGGCAGAAAAGAATATATAAGGAGGTATGTATACACGAACGAAATCTTAATGAATAATCCTGCTGCAGCTGTCTCTACATATTTGTTACAGGAAACGTATCTGAAAATCAAACATTTCCTCGGTAAAGCTTCTGGTCGGGATGGATTCCAGGAACTTCATCGATTGCACGGCCTGGGCTTATCGAACATCTTCCTTGATGTTAACAAGTTGCTGATTGCAAATACGCAGAAACTGTTTAACCAGAAATTGTGTAACTATGCCTGATACAGTTACAAAATGTGTAATGTAAAAAAGTCGTCAGACACCGCCGAACCTGGCAACAGCTGCTGCCTTTGGCGGGAGCTGCGCGCGCAACCGTCAACAAACATTCCGGGCGGGCGGTAGTCGGGACAAGGTGAAGGACGTGCGCGTTTGAACTGGGAGTAATGAACTGTCAACGTTCATTGAGAAAGACTGAGAGATTAGTGATTGAAAGTGACTGTAAGAACTTGTGAATATTTTTATGGTCAACATGCATACACCAATAAGTACTTGTAATGTTAGATCCTACTCGTTATGAACTGTGGCACTTGATCTACGCAAGATTTTTTGTCAGTAAGCAATGCGTACGGAATACAATGAAAACTAGCCAATACAATAGATGAAGATATTTTATACAAATACTGAAAAAGTGGATTTTGATTACGACAAGTATGCTCTCATCTTTTAATCATAAAAGATGATGAAGTATCACCAAATCTAGACATTGTCAAAGCCAAGAAGTTATTTCGTGTTATGAAATAGATTGCTTGGGTCGTGACCAGAAACATTTTGGTTCAATTTTTCCTCAGGTTTGATGACTTACAGAAAGTGGGTAGATGATGCCCGTAATCCTACAATACAGTATTATGTAAATAGAAAGACACTGATAATTTTTATGGCACTTCATTTTGATAATAAATAAGCCAAACAGGGCATAGAAGAGATGCATTGCTGAATGATACCAGGTACATTGTCTTAAACTTTGCTCAACTCAAAGAAAGTTCAGCAATCATGGAAATAAGGAGAAGAGTGAGAAGGTAGGGATTTTTTTCTTTCTTCCTTCGTGTTCTTTCACATCCACTTCTGAAGTTACTATTTTTGCTTCGTCAGTAGTATTTACATTGACCTGAAATCGTGTGTTGTAGATCCGTGTGTTAGCTATGCTTTTCGGAAACTATCCTTGGCATCTAAACCACAACATTTCGTTGATTTGGAATTCTATAAATGGCTTCGTGAAACTCACCTGTGTAGTAAATGTATTCGCATGCGCTACACATTTGAGCTAAAATTTCAAATCTGTTTTGTTCAAAGAAGAGTTTCCAGTACTAGTTTAGAAGTGCAATACCGTACGGAAATATAATTTATTCTCCTACTCTTCCCATGATAAACACGGCAAAATGAACTTGTATCCAACAAATATATTTTACCAACAAACATTCATAGTAACTTAGTTTGAATTTACCCAGGATTGTTGGCAATTCCTTTTATTTATTCATTTATTTATTTATTTATTAGTGTATAGCACAGTAGGGCGGGAGAGAACAATTAGCGTTTCCCAATTTTTGGTCGAAGATTCCAGTTTCCAATCACTGTGTATGTGATCATAAGATTTGGGGCAATGTAACAGCGAATTCACTGGGGAAAAAGAATTGCAGAATTATAGGGCAATTTAAATATGGCCAAAAATTAATATATGGAACATAGTCGCAAAGTCTAGAAATCCAAGAATTTGCGTAGTAGCCCCCCCCCCCCCTTTCAATTCTTCTTACATACCCCAGGGTGTAGGGCAATCCCAGTTTAAGACCACCGGGCTTATAGGCTGGGACCGGCCACGGGGGACTGCGAGAGATTCAACGTTTCGGTTACGTTGGAACATCTTGTGCAAAACAAAACGTTCGAGTTGCAATAAAAGAGTCCCCGCCACCCCACGTGCTTCTGTTCTCCATCGTCGAAATTGTTTGTCTAAAACCATTTTCATAAGTTGGTAAAGAAAGTGTGAAAAAAGTCCTGCACACAATTAGGAGCGAAGTGAGATGCAACTACATCACCTGACCTCTTCTTTTTCCTCCTCATCCTGCATCTCTTGCTCCTCCTCTTCTTCGCCCTCTTCCTCCTCCTCGCCTTCTTCCTCTTCCTCACCCTCTTCCTCCTCCTCGCCCTCTTCCTCCTCCTCGCCCTCTTCCTCCTCGCCCTCTTCCTCCTCCTTCACCACCACCTGACCTCCCCATGTGGTTGGTTCTTCCTCCAGTCGCGGACCACGATTGACACTCATTCTTGGGTCCTTTCTCCGGGCACCAGTGACACCGTTCAAGCAGAGTGAACCAACAGTCGTTGGCCAGCGCGCGCGCGTATGGCATGATAGCATCCGTAGAGCGAAGGGGCTCGGGGGGTGACGGTGGTGGTGGTCCATCGGGCGTTGATTGATCCTTGCAGTACACAGACATTCCTACCTCGTGCCGTTTAAGCTGAATGAACTTCGTAGATGACGATGTCTTGCCGTAGCCGGGATGGAAGCCGATGTCGATGGCCAGACGAGAGCCACTTTGTGCGTTACTGCTTTCTGACAATCTCGGGCGACAAGAAGTACTTGTGTTTCTCTCGGGCGAGGATTTCAGTTGGTAAACACGCCCTATGTTTAACTAGATTTCATATTTCACCAGTATCAATGTCCTCATCTCGTACATGACATTGTAGGATTTTTTCTTACCGTTGATCGAGTATTAATTATCAGGGATAACATTATTAGTGAGCAGCGATGATGGAACACACAGGGATACAACAGTTCTGACGGAGACTTCTAGAGTCCACTTGTGCAGTACGTAATTAATTGTATGGGTGGGTAGGTAGATCTAGTGTAGGGCATCCATAGAAAGATAAGTATATGCGACTCTCATGTAAGTAAGAAAGCAGATTTGAGTAGAATATATTGTGGAGGCGATAAAGGAGTGGAAATGGAATTGGGTAGGTCAAGTAGCCAAATATGTAACAAGTGTACGAGTATTACTGACTGGACGTAGAGAGGTGTTAGGTGTGGAAGAGGGAGACTAGACAGAAAATGGAGAGACAATATCGAGAAATTTGCAGGAGTAGTTTAGCAGAGGTTAGCCTTGTTCTAAGCATTGGTCCCTCCATTCATCTATGTGCACTCATTAGTCTTGACTCCATCGCCTTAGTCACTTTCCAAGTCTCATGCTTAGATCATGGTTGGTATTATACAGGGATTGTAAAATTTGTTTTATAAGAAGAGAACCTCTCATGATAATCCTATATTTACCAAATTTTTTCAAACTAATTCCGATGCGTATTTCTATTTAATTTTCATTTAGTTAGTTTTATCATCTACAAATAGTTATAGTTTTCAATTTCCAGAAAATTCTTGCCATTGAACTGTTGAACATGAAATTAGTTATACAAGTGTTTGCTGTTTCTGAAATTAGAATAAAACCATCCGCAAATCTCGATTTCTGACTGTACGGGACAAAGGCTTTGACTTCTGGGTCTGTGGTTGTGGCTGACCCAAGCGTCTGATGATGTTTACCTTTGTCCTGCCCTCAACATCGTTGCTCAAGGTCGACCCCCCCCCCCTCCACGCTAGCGGAATCGGCTGATCATAAATCATACCAGCACAACCCTTATCTCCTTATCTAGTAGTAGGGATGTTTGATATTCCGAGGAATTCCATTCTCATGAACTTTTTCTATGAGACTTAAAATAGTCTCATGGGAAAAATGAAGTTGACGTGACATGTTTTCGGCCTTGTGAAGACAAATTTGTTTTGCTTGCATACCATCGAGATCATATGAGAACTGAACGGTGTATTTCCGTTAAATTAAAATCTATATTTGGGATTTTTCTTCCGTCTTTATTTTTTAAGTCCGTCAAAATATGTGAAATATTTTAGTTGCATATATGCTGAATGAACTATATTTTCTTAATACCTCTCACTCATCTATTCGCTAGTACTAGATGCTGAGGAAAACCGTTCGTATGGGTAGCTCAAAGCAGCGAGAAGTACTAGCTATAGTCAGCGCAACGAGAAATGACCGCTAAGGCGTGGCTAGGAGATTTCCCGGTGTTGCCACACATGGGCATCCATGGCGAGAACGTGCGTGTGGATGTAATGTTTTCTGAATGCAGTGTGAGGGGGGCGGGGCCAGAGATTAGATGTAGCGGCAACGTCACTCTCTCTTCCTCATATGCCATGTCTAGACTCGAGGAAACGAAACCTTTGTATAGAAAACATTGCTTTGATTTTTACTTCAGTGGTGGTGTGTGACAAAAAATTATAATATAATTATATGTGGCAACATTATAAAATCATAAAATAGAATTATAAAATAAAATAAAATTATGAAATAATTATATGTTCCCAGTGCTCCGCCCTAACGGCCATTTCTCAATGCAACGGGTATAGTACAGCGCAAAATTGCTGATCAATCCAGCCGTATCACTGGATCCAGCGATTTTAGAAGCAAGTGTGACCAAAGTTTTATGTGAAAAGGTGGAGGAAATAGAGTTGAAGTTGGTAAGAGAAATCTTGAACCCGGTCCGGGGATCGAGTGTCAGCCCTTCGAGGCTCCATCTCCATATGGTTCCAGATGCGCATGTTTTCGTTAAATTTTTCCTCGTCGATCGGGAACGCAATTTTTTATCCAAATTTTGTTTGAACATCGGTTGACTCAAACTCGATACACTTGTCCAAAACTCTTCCCAACCCAAATGTGAAAAAATCGTGTTGTATTTCGTTCTCTTTTCTATGAACACAAATTAGGATAATTTGGAAAAATGTCTGATCATTTTCGTCTTTTTCACTCTGCTTTGAACACCCAGGGCAAAAAGTCTATGTAGTCTTCCTTTTTTTAATTCTTTTGATTAAAATTAGTTATTATTATTATAATTTTTATTATTATATTATTATTATTATTATTATTATTGTTATCGGCTACCTCTCATATAAGGAAAGGCCTTATGTATTATCATTATTATTGTTGCATTAGTACTGTATTACTAGTGTTATTACTTTTATCGCTGTTCTATCAATGATAATTCTGTAGACGTGATTTATGTCGTGCTTATTATGATAATGATAATTGTTTTCATTTTTTTAGGACGGAAGACATTAATTTATTTGTGTATAAGTGAAACCGTACGTGGATGAAGCGTAGATTAATATAATGTTGACATCTTTCAGCATGTTGCGCATGGAAGAGGAGTTGAACCAGCTGCACCTTCACTCCCAGAGGTCGACGCCAATGGAAGCACCAGCTGGCAAGTACCTTCAGCCGCAGCAGCAGCAGCAGCTTCAGATCCAGCAGGGCGAGACATCGGGACAGCAGCAGCAGTATGAAGGCAGCAGCAGTCCGGACACCCCTCCCGGCGGAGTCCATGTCACTTACAGGTAAACAACGCATAGATTGTCTTGTGGCGGAGAATCCTGTGTGCATATGTATAGCAAGGTGACGTATGATCTGAGCAGTGGAAAGAGGGATAGGGATGACCCATCATCCGCAAGGAACATGAATAGAGGGTACAATAAATGGATTTTGAATGAGTGTGGGATGGGCGAAGGATGGATGTATGCTTGGAATCCACTCCCCATATAAGGGGGAAGAGGAGTTTTGATATATGTTTGTATATTTATATTTGTGAACGACATCAGTTTTATTTCTTTGCCAAGCTCCTTTATTAATCTTCATTTTGCCTCATGGGTACTGACATTTCCATCATTAATCCACACAGGGATGGCCAACGTGTACCGTGGTTTGAGGGTATCATTGGATGTCTTCGCCCCGTCTGGACCATCATTGGGAAGGCTGCCCTCAGTGAAAAGCAGGCACAGAGTAAGTATTGGATGATATAGAGGATGTTAGCCCTCTCACTATGTTGATATTCCCTCAGTTGAGTAAAATTCAGTCAGTCATTTTCTTGCAAGAAAACCATAGTGAATTATAGAGTGAAAGAAGCAAGTAAATGTCTGGATGGATATTATGAGAAACAGTTTGAGATGAATGCAAATAAAAAGTTGTCTGGAGTTACTGTACCTGTAGTGCTTATAGAGTAGAGACTTGGATGATATTATGATTTTGAGATGAAATGTTTGAGAAATATGAAGTGTTACAAAAATGGAGGGTGAGAAATATGAAATTGAGGCAGAGAACAGGGCTGGGGGAGAGGGAGGTGTCAAATAGGATAGAACAGAATGCAGATGTTGTTTAGGCATATGAAAAGAATGAATGAGGTAAGACCAACAAAGAGTATGGAAAGCAGAATTAGATAGGATAAGTTTTATAGGGAAACCAAGAATGAGGTATGTGCACAAGGAAAGTCTGTCTATCAGGGAAAAGAGATTATAACAGATAGGAATGAATAGAGGATGACTGAAAGGATGATGCAGTCTAAGCTGATCTCATCTGTATCATAATTTATTTTGAGTTATTGAGGAGGAGGTAACCATACATTCAAGCAATGGGGGTGAACCAGCTCCAGCTGTTGGGTCCTGCTATGGAAGAGCTGTGCCTCACTGCTTTGCTTTTGACCCAAGCAATGTGGATGTTTGTCTGAACTTTCTGTAAAGGATTTTTTCAACTTTATTATTGGATTTTCTACATCTTTGTTGGAAAAGGGAGTAATGGCATCTGTGTCTTGATTTTATATTTCATTTCCTTTTGGTTCTCTTCCTATTTTCAAGTGTTGTGGATATGAAACTTGTTATGGAAAAGTGCTTGTTTATGATGTTGCACTTCTATTTTAGTTATAAGGTTTATCTTTGATCAAGTCCAAATGGTTCATGCTTGGGTGGGGGGACTCATTTTTTTGTTGATAGAGATTTTTATAGTAAGACACATTTGTTTGTTATTTTACCATGAATAGTTTTTTGTGTTTTGTTATTTTCTCAATATTGCTATCTATTTGATGAAGTGGATCTTTCTCTTTTTCTGTGGGTTTCTATTTGTTTTTTAGTTTATTGCTCTTGTTAAGAGAGTGACTATCTCAAGTGGGGGTCATACTTTTTCCTCTATTCTTTGGCCTTCTGTATGGTCAATGTATTATTCTATAGATGGATTATTGTGAATGTTTCTTTAGTTCCTATATATTTCCTCAATGTAATTTTCCATTTTTATTTTCTTGTAGTTTTGTGATGTTTCTTTGGCTTCAAATTCTATGGTAATCTTTATTGGAAAGTGGTCTAGGGGAGATCATGGATATTTTCTCATATTTGTGGTTGGAGAGAGAGAGTGATTATATTGTTAAGTTTGTTGGTTGGATTGGGGAAACAGCTGTGAGGTGGTGAGGGAAGTAAATGCAAGAATGACAGGGGTTTGAAGTGGGAATATTAAACTGGAGGAAGTGTTAGGTGAACCAGTTGTTTATGGATGGCACTGGCAGTTGGTGCTGGACTTTGGGAAGGTGTATGAAAAGAGAGAGCTTAATGTAAATGTGGATAAAAGTAAGGTGAGGAGATGTACAAGGAGTGATGAAGATGGGTTAGAGGTGAGTTTGAAGGATGGAAGGTTGGAGGAAGTGAAAAACTTTAAATATTTGGGTTGCATGTGGCAATGAAAGTAGGAATGGAAAGGTGAAAGGACTGAAATGTTTTATGAGAAATAGGTATCAGAGGATGAGCACAGAGGAAGTTGCATGAGGGAGTGATTGTGCCTACAGTACTATATGGAGCAGAGACCTGTAATTTAAAGAAGGCAAAAAGGAAGACCCTAAACATGTTTGCGATTACGTGTTTGAGAATTATGGTAGGTGTTACAAGGATGGGTAGAGTGAAAAGTGTGGAGGTGAGGCAGAAAATGGGGTAGAAGGAGAAATGCTGGATAGGGTAGTTCAAAAGGTGCTGAGATGGTTTGGGCATATGAGAGTAATGAATAAGGGAAGACAAGCCAAAAGAGGATGGAAAGTAGGTATGAATGAAGTAAACTTAAGTAGACCAAAAATGAGGTGGATAGACAGGGGGAAAAGAGCACTGTATGCAAGAGGAATGACTGTTCAGCAAGGAAGAGAGGAGTGAATGGAGAATATTAGTAAGAGAATGAAGAAATGATGCAGCCCATAGGGATGTTTTTCTTGTCTGCTCTGAAAATTATTTCGAGTGAATGAAGGGAGGGGTCCCATATATTGAAGTAATAGGAGCTGTGAGGCCCTACTGTGGAAGTGCTGGTTCATTGCATTACATTTGACCCAAATAGTGTAGTGGAGTACAGGGATGACCCTTCATCCACAAAGTACTAAGATGAAAGCTTTGGTGAATGGGTATTGAATGGATGTGGGATGAGTGTAGGGTGTGTATTTACCTAGTTGTATTATACGGGAAGGGAGCTATGCTCGCAGTGACCTGTCTTTGTATCGCTCAGCATCTAGTTTTTTCTTAAAATCTTGAATAGTGTTTGCACACATTGTTTCTTTGTCTAATTTGTTCCATATATCTATCACTCTGTGTGTCTCATTTGATTTGCTCACTTCCTTGTACTGAGAAAAGGGCCTTTTGGTATATATGTGCATATGTACAGATATAATTACCTAATTGTATACAGGAAAGAAGCAATGCCCGTGGGGTACCATCTGCTTTTCAGTTTATCATACCTAGCTTTAGATTCATGCATGGTTCCAGCTTGGCATAGATCCTTAATTTCCAATAGTCATATTTAGATTTGTATTCATGTAGTGTTCCAGTTTCAGCTATTCTTAGTATTATGCTTCTATAAAGAATACTGTAATTCTTCACATATATGTGTGTGTGTGTGTGTGTGTGTGTGTGTGTGTGTGTGTGTATATATATATATATATATATATATATATATATATATATATATATATATATATATATATATATATATATATATATATATATGGGGAAGGGGGGGGGAAAAGACACAGGTCTAGGTCAAGGTTTATTCCCAACAAGTTTTGCTTAGGCTTGGTGGTAAGGACTTTGGTTTCTAAATGTATGTATTCTATTTTTGCTGTTTTAGTGGGACCAAATATTGTTCATCTGTGTGAGAGCAAAATCTTTCCTCATAAAGAAATAGTGAAATGCTTTTTCATTATTGCTGTCCCTTCTTCCTGCTGCCACCCTGAACTTATCCTTTATCACTTATAGAGATCCACATCTTCCTTTTCTGATCTCTTTGTAGTCAGGGGAGGAGGGGAAAAAATACCACCAATCAGCTCCCAATATTATATGAGTTTGTATATTATAATTAAGTATTAGTAACTTACCACTTACGAATCATACTTTAATATATAAATAGAGTAATTTGATTAATATTCTTCTTTCAGCTGTTGACGACTGGGATATTCCCTTTGAAGAAATATCTGACTTACAATGGTTGGGATCAGGCGCGCAAGGTGCAGTGTTCCGTGGTCGTTTGAAGAGTGTTTGGGTTGCTGTTAAGAAGGTGCGAGATATAAAGGAGACAGACATCACACACTTACGCAAACTCAACCATCCAAATGTTGTGCAATTTAAGTAAGTTATTTGTGACTTTGTATTTTTATTTATGATAGTATATATATGAAAATACATGAGAATTGTAAAAGTAAAACATAGATGATTTTTACAAATGCTTGTTCTCATAATATTGTTATTTGCATGTATTAAAGTTTATTCTAAATGTATTTAGACAATTATGCATATATCAGAATAATGATTCTAAAAGATACCAGCCGACAGAAAAGTTCTTGTGGCAGTTCACATAAATAGGGCTATTAATACATTGCACAAAATGTAAGGTTAAGGTAGATCATAGAGACTTGCATGCACAAGAATGAAAGAAATTGGTAAAAGATTTCCTGACAGGCATACACTGCAGAATGCATCAGAATCAACACATGTTAGATACTACAAAACTGTACAATTGTGTCCCAGTAATGGCAATCATTTGATACAAAAACTCCTCATGCCAAAACTAAAACATATATTATTACACACACTGAGAATCTAACAGTAATAATGCAACACCACAGCTGCAGTATTGTTACCAAGATCATACACATATCGCAAAAAACTGGAAGGATGGGTGACATAAAACAAGAAGTCGGCATTCCATCAAAAATCCTTGATTACATTACTTACTCTACACAGCTACAAATCTATATTCCACCACACTGCATTATTGTATGGCCATAGCCTACTGAAAAGAAGAAGAAGAACAAAAATACCAGACTGGAATCTACAGTGGATTTTATGCATTTGCTTTTTGGCTACTTCCCTTGTAAGGGAGAAAAAGCCATTGGTATATGTATGTATGTATACACATTACTTTTCCTCTTCACACAAGAAATTTCACAAGGAAAACAGAGAAAAATTGAATATGTTCAGAACAGTTACTATAAACTTGAGATTGAGACAATAGCAAGAAAAGCTTGTTACAGTGGACAAATACTTTATAATGACTACTCTAAACTATGCTTCCACAGCTAGTTTCCCTACAGTAACAAACATAGAAGAAATACAGAACAATACCTTAAGAATACAGGTACCAGACTGTTTATCCAACAAGTTTTGAACCAGTTTTAGAGTATGAAATGAGCAATGAATAAAAGAACAGCATTGCTGTACTAATATACCTGGATTGAGTTTCATAAATAATTCCACTTTCTTCAGTATACTGGATACTGCTTGTGGTGGTCCTGCAAATATCCCAGACATTAAAGCAGAAGAAATGCTTCTAAAATACCCAATATAACAATACATAGATCTTTCTCTGAGTGTTTTATGGTCTCATTGGTTGTGACATGTTACCTTGCAACCATAGGTCCAATCCAATAGAGAATCTAGGTGATGCATGTTAGTTTTGTAAGTTTTTTTCTTCCTCCTCACCATCCCAGTCATTTCATGCACAAATTGACAACAAAAAGATTTTCCTGTAGCTAATATAATTTTTTTTTGTGTTTCAGGGGTGTGTGCACCCAGGCCCCTTGTTACTGCATCATCATGGAGTACTGTCCCTTTGGTCCCTTGTACAATTTGCTTAAGGATGGAAGAGACATTCCACCAGACAAAGTTTCCAACTGGGCAAAGCAAATTGCATGTGGAATGAAGTATTTACATGAACACAAAATTATCCACAGGGACCTTAAAAGTCCAAAGTAAGTATGACATATTTTATTTCACCCACCTTATTATGTCATTAAACCTTGTGAGTTACATGGCACTATTACTTAAAAGAATAAGAACCTTTTACATTGATTTGTGTGGTTTGTGTAAAGTATTTCCATACTGCAATTGCACTTACCAAAAATCTGTACATTGTAAGAATTGAGGTACATTACTGTAATTGTTTCTGCTGTATTGCTTCTAACCCAGGTAGTGGGCAGGAGACAAGGATGACCCCTCATCCATGAGGAACTAAGATGAAAGGGAAAGAAGGGTGGTGGATGGGAATGGGCATGTGCCTTGATGGGCTACCCCCCTTATAATGGGGAAGAATCCCTTGGTATATAGATAGATAGAGTATAATTGTGTTTTAGGTTGGTAGTGTTTTCTTAGTTTTGTTCAATACCAGAATGAGGAATACAGGGGCCAATTTGGTAAACGCATATGGTGGTCCTGTGAAGTAAGAGATTGTGGAGAATCGTCTCCTTGCCAGTCATCTTCATGTTCTAACAGGGTATTATCATCTTTCACAGTGTTCTCATTGGCAACAACCAGACAGTAAAAATCAGTGACTTTGGTACATGTCGAGAATGGAATGACGTCAGCACACGCATGAGTTTTGCAGGAACTGTGGCTTGGATGGCACCTGAAGTGATTCGCAATGAACCATGTAGTGAAAAAGTTGACATTTGGTATGTATATGTTTTGAATACAATGTATATGATTGATGATTTGAAGAATGATTTATTTATTTATTTTATTCATTTATTTATCTATTTTCATTCCTCCCTGGCAAGAAGCAGGTTATATACCATTGTCACTTTTTCTTTATTGGATAAAGAGTGGCATTGAAATTGACTGTATATTCAAATAAAATATATTAGAAACAGAATACAAAAACAAAAACAGTAGAAGTTGTGAAAACTTAAAGAACTCAATCACAAAACTAATATATCCCATCACCATCAGACACTATGTTCCATTGGCAACAATAACAGTGGACACATTAAGATAATGCAGCCATCACCGCTTCAGAGACATTCCAACCCAGAAAGAAAAGGCCAACATTTTCATAGATCACTATGAAGAAATTGATCATATGCCAGCTCAACACACAAACCAATGCATCATTAGATACAAACATGTACCTCCTTTGGAACACACACCCATACTTACTACACCAATGAAGATGCACACAAAATCAGAAAAGATGAAATAGATTAATAGGTAAAACACTCATGCCACAAGTGAAGGTAGCATACCAAATATACACCTCATACAGTTAGTGACTGTCATGTTTGCCTGTAGCCTAACAAATAGGGATTCAACCACTGTTAAATATGATCAGCTACAGCTATGTATACTTTATGATACACTTTGGAAACAAAAATCATTACTCTTCTCAAAGGTAACAAAAAGACATGAGATTCAGAATCATACAGACCAGTCAGCTCCCCACAATAGCTGGAGTGATGGAGAGGACTCTCCCACACACAAAATTGTTTTTGAGCTTACCCCTCAACAGCACCACACTTACACAATTCATACTGGATAGATTCAATCCCAAACCATCACAATGGTCACTACAGTAGACATAATCAAGCTATTTGGCACTTGTAGAAAGAAATATGCTTCCATTCCAAACAACACATGACAGTGGTTCGCAAACTACTTCTCAGACAGACAGGCACATATTGAATATGTGGCACCCACTTCACATAACAAAAATATATCCAACAGAGCTCCATAGGACTTTTTACAACAATATGTATGTAAGTGGCATATCAATATGTAGTCTGTATTTGCAGGTCATTTGGTGTAGTGCTATGGGAACTACTAACTTGTGAGATCCCCTACCGAGATGTGGACAACTCTGCTATCATCTGGGGAGTGGGATCTAATTCACTTCGCCTTCCCATTCCATCCTCTTGTCCTGATGGGTTCAAGTAAGTTGTTAAGATCATTTGTGTTTAAAGAATCATATAAATGCAGCATTGTTCAGGAAAGGAAGGATGGGAAATATGAGGAAGAATGATAATTGTTATATCGAGTTTAGCTGAATAGAAAGCTATGGCCCCAAAGTGGGTAGCGACAGCCATTGGGCCATCCTATAGATCTGTCTGGGAAGAAATTTTGGACAATTGTCTTTGGTGTAATAGTAGGGGACTGTTTCTGTGTCACCAATTGAGTACATTATAGGATGGGGCTGTCACTAGTAGTTATCTTTCTTATGTGAAAATGTGCAGGAAATACAATTGAAATTGATAGACAGCCTAATGCAAAGACCTTGTGCCAGTCCCCTTGGGACTGTACATCTAGATCAAGGTGATGGGGCTGACAGATTTTGAAATGGGCACTAGAGAGATAAATCTTTCTGCCAAATATACACACACACACTCATATATATGCTTGGGAACATGATGGTACAGTAAGTCCTCGTTATACAGTACATATGCATTCCTGAAAAGCGTACTGCAAATTGAAATTACCACATACCAAACGCGGGAAGAGACTGATTGTTGTGGCTGTGATATGGTACAGTATAAACAAAACACGAGCGGATACCGTATCTGTGATTTTTTTTTTACCATAAATAGAATCGAGGGTAGTAATTACAAAATACTGTAACTGTGAATTTACCGGATAAAGAATTACTGTATAAGGAGGACTCACTGTACAAATCAGAAGAAGACAAGGTAAAGGAGTATTCCCCTGCTTATCCAAAAGTGAAAATAATTCTGTTGTCTGCACTGCACACTATCATTTCAACAAAGAGATTGTCATGACCTCCCATTTCCCAAGGAATCTTATTGTCTTCACATTTATGAATATAGTATATGACACCATTGGCAGGCTGAGTGAATAGAGAAACCTAGTTTCTTGGAGCAATTACAGAAAAAAAACTTCTGAAGATGGGAGACGACATTAGAAAGGTTTTAATGTATGTTCTTTGATTTAGCCACCCATGTAAGGGAGATAGAGCATTTGATATATGTCACTTTTCTATTGTACTGTGTTTTAAGAAGATTAATAAAAAAATTCATACTACAAATGATATAGCATTTTGCAGTAAACTTTATTTGTAACCATGTGATATTTTTCCTCAGACTTATTGTGCAAATGTGTTGGAACTCTAAACCACGTAATAGACCTTCCTTCAAATACATTCTTATGCACCTGGACATCGCAGCTGTTGAAATCTTGTCCACACCTCCTGAAACATACTTTAAAACACAGGTAAGACTACTTTATTCATGAAATTTTGTATGTCAGTTTTTGTTAATTGCAGGGATGACCCGTCATCCCGGAGGTGCTCAGATGAGAGGGAGGGTGGGAGGGGTGTGGATTGTATAAATGCATGTTTCATATTAGGGATGAAATGGGTGGGAGTGTTTTTATGCCTTTCCCTTTTTGGCTACCTCCCTTGGAAGGGGGAAAAAGCCTTGGTATATGTATGTATGTATGTTGTTATTATTATTATTATTATAGTTATTATTATTATTATTATTACTGTTATTATTAATATAATTATAATGGATGGGGTAAAAGGGGCATTGAGCAAGAGGGAATGTCTATTAAGGGAGGAAAGGAGAAGGCAGAAGATAGGGGTGAGTGGAGTGGCTGTGTATGTATTATGTCTTGCTGCATTGCTTCTGACCCAGGGCAATGAGCAAGATGCAGGGATGACCCCTCATCCAGTACAAGCCAAGATGGAAGGGAGGGAGGGGTGGTAAATGGGAGTGAAGTGGGTGGGGATGAAATGGGCAGTAGTGGAATTATGCCTTGTAAGGGAAAAAAAACCATTATATATATATATATATACACATGGATACATATACCAAAGGCTTTCTTCCCTCTTATAAGGGAGGTTTTATGTGTATATATATATATATATATATATATATATATATATATAATATATATATATATATATATATATATATATATATATATATATATATATCACTTAGACAAAATGTTGTAGCACATTTGTAAATATAATCATGAAGAACCCAGTCGGAATAAAAGGAAACTTTAGAAGGAAGTGTAACTTCTATATTTCGGCTAATAGCTATAGCCCTCTTCAGGAAAGTACAGATTACAAGAATTTGCAGAGACGTAAGTACAGTTGAGATGTGAGTAGAAGGTAAACATGCAGAGTTAGAACAGGACGATCCGTCACACAGGGTGGAACCAGAGGTGAGGGGATGTGTGGGTGGAGGTATGAGGTCAGGAGGGCAGTGGGCTGGAAGTCAGGTCAGGAGGGTGATAATTCTTTCTTCTAAATTTTCCTTTTATTCCGACTGTGGGTTCTTCGTGATTATATATATATGTGTGTGTGTGTGTGTTTCATCATAGTGTAGGGGTTAAGGAGAATTATATTTAGCACCTTACATCTGAAGTAATTGCTGATACACCTCTTTTGTAATCCTTCAAAATAGGCTTCATGGAAGGCAGAAATCAGACAGCAGATGGCAACTATGTGCTCCAAAGGCAACCACATTCCCAAAATGGAAGAGGATCTTGTTAGAAGGAGGAGAGAAGAACTCAAACATGCACAGGTAATAATGATAACAGCTGCTTTGAGTTTCATTGACTTGAAACCTGGAACCCCACAGTAGCCAACAGTAGTCAATGGGCCTTTTCATACATCTCTCTGGGAAGAAATTATGGACCATTGAAGGTGCCTTATTAGTGTGGGTAGGTTCCTAAGAATCAACTAGCAGGAAGAGGAAAGGAGCAGTTGCAGATTGTCAGCTCTCCTAATGCAAAAAAAGGATGGAAAATAATTAGGAACTTAGAAAGTACAATCTTGTGGATCTGTTCATTGGGTTGGGGGTATATTTTGCAAAACCCATCAGCCCCTTTACCTCCATCTGAAGGTGACCCTTAGGGGGCTGACACTCAACCTCCAGATTAGGACCAAGATCTCTCTCTCTCTGTCAACTGAGGCTGTATTTCTTACACTTTTTCACACATGGAGAACTGACAACTGATGACTGCTTTCTTTTCCCTACAACTTTCAACCAGTGACATAGAAACAGTCCCACACTATTACAACACAGACATCAGTCCAAATGTTTTTCCCAGAGATATCTATGGGAAGTTCTGAGGGCTGTTGCCAGTCACTGTAGGGCTGAGAGTTTAACTTTGAGGCTGCAATTGATTAATTGATAAACAAATGATTTAGTTATAGATTGATGTAACAAATATATGGGTATAAAGTTGTGTTTCTCTTGAACCACCAGGACATCCGTGAGCACTACGAGAAGAAACTTGTAATTGCCAATGACCTGTACCTGGAATTGTCTGCTGCAATGCTACAGCTTGAACAACGTGAACAAGAACTTATCAAGTAAGCCATTATAAACCAAATTTGAAAGTAGGGAGTGCAAGTGAATAACTGTTATATAACATTTTCTCATTGGAAGGGGACTAAAAAATAGTTTCTCAACATTTTTTCTTTTCTTATCATACATTTACCTCATATTTTCAATTGTAAACCTAGTTATTTATCAAGCTATGTCATGTGTATGTATTTAACTTTAACATATGTCTATACCTATGACATCCTCTATACAATGGGGCTTGCCAAATCAAAACACCCAACCACACCAAATCACTCACACAATCATCCCTCATATCCCAGCATCTCAGGGATAAAGGGTCAGTCTGTCTTTCACCACATTGCTTGGTTTAGATACAGTTCAGCAAGGCACAGCCATTTCACTGCAGTGACCAACAGTTGAGCTGGATTTTACTTCATGCTTCATCATATGACAACCCATCCCCACTTATGCGCTCATGCATGAAGCAGATTTGGGGAACATATCTTTGCATCATTCATTCATCCATTCACAATCTCCCTCCAGACATTCCTGTCTCTTGCACCCTCTCTTCCCTGTTCCATTGACACATCATGTGGATCCAAAGCTCTTTTCATTCCATCCATGTATTTCATTCTAGGTCTTTCTCTTGTGCTTACTCCATTTCTGTTTTCTGCACTGTCTTTGTCAGCCATTCCTCATTCTCTCCATATGCTATGACCACCTTAACACATTCTGGGCTGAAACAGTGGCTGTAGGTGGTTATCTTAGGGCTGCAGATTTCTTGCAAGAGAGAACTCGGGTAAAGGATTGATTAGTTCATTGATTGAATACTTTAGGGACTTTGGTGACACCCCTACAGACCAGAGCCATGGAGCATCCTTTAATGATTGGAGACTAATGTTCACTCATAACTTCTGCTGTACTTCCTTTCTGCTACCCTCCAAGCTCTCCTTTACCACCAATATGATTCCATTTCTTTATTTTCCCTATTACATCCAGTGCTCCCTTTGCTCCATCCATCCACCTCATTCATGGTCAACAAAGTACTAGATATACTTCCATTTTGGTTTTCTTACACAATTCTCTTGCCTCCTGAATAATTTGTTATTCTCTTAAAAATTCTCTGATATTTAATGATATTTCACCAACCACCAATTAATAATGTAAGGATCTAAATAATTTAGCTTAGTTCCTCTTCTGCCAGACGGGAGCAGACAGCTCAGATCCATAAGGGTAAGAAGCGTATTGTAAAACCTCTCCTCAAGTACCAGGAAAGACTCCATCGTCGCAAAGTTGGGCAAAACAGTATTTCATCCAATCCAACAAGTCCTGAAGCTCACACTTCATCACCTGATTCTCCTTGTGCAGTGGTAAGCATTGATGTTGAAATTATAATATTTTGTACATTGTATATACATACACCAAAATGTCCTTTCCTCCTTATAAGAAGGGTGGCTTAATCAAAGTGTATGACTACCCACCACCCATCCCACACCCATGCAGAATCCCATTTGTTGTCCCTCCCATCTGAGCTCATGGATGAAGGGTTATCCCTCTCCCCTGCCTGTTTGAGTCAGAGGCAATGCAGGGCCCAACAGCTGAAGCTGGTTTATCCCCCAACACTTCATTACATAGATGAACAATATGTAAAAAAAATGCAGAAAGGGAAAGAAAGAGAAAGTATTGCAAACTTCAAAAATACATTTTAGTTCTCCCTTAGAATAAGAATTAAAAATAAAACAAGTAAATATATAAGTAAGATATATAGATAAATGGATAACTGGATAAAATAAAATTAAACAATAAAATCTGTGCATAATATAGTAGCTAATTAACTGATGTTAAAAGGATTTAGTACATAGGAAAGATAGAAACAAAGTCTTTTGCTGAAATGTATACAAAAATAAGAAAAAATGATTAGAAATTGCAAGGAAATTCAAATTATCTGGAAAATGAGACCTAGGGTCTATGCAATGCTAAGATACCTAAACTTCCTGACTAATTGAAACAGCATCTTGAGTATCTGGAAATAGTGTACATACAAAATTAGAAAATACCTATTCACAAAAAGAAAAGAAAGCAAGAGCTATCTAATTCTCAGATAGATTATATTTATTTGATGTTTTCCATAGATTTATATTTTTTCTTAAAAAGTAAACAAAAAGCATCTACAAAGTGTGATACTTATCGGAGAGTCTTGAAGGGTTCATATGATAGTGTGAAACATATGTGCTGACATCTCTTAATCTCAGAGATGTATTTTAAATATCAAGTGTGAGTGATGAATTTTTCTGTTGTTGCAGATGCTGACTAAGAAGTCTTTGTATACAGAAATTGGCACAAACAATATTCTTCTATCCACCACACGCCCCACGTCTCTATATGTTTCCAATAAAGGTTCTGCCTCATCTAGCTCTCGACAAAATCCAAAAACTACCTCTGTTCCTAGCAGCTTACATACCTGTACTCCAGCCACAACAAAAACCTCTTCAGTAGGCTCAAATCAGCAGCAAAATTACCTTCGCCACAACAACCGGCAGCAGCAACAACAGGTGGAACAGCAGACTATGGGTACTAGTTCCATGGTCCCAGGTGCTTCCTCAAGTGTAATTCCTCCTGTAGAGAAGGCAAAAATGAGAAGAGTTCGGCATCAGAGGACGCGAAGCCATGGGGGGATGACTTCCTCAGGGACCAATGCACCTAATGCTACCAGCCATCGACATAGCACTAACATTGACAGAAGGGTAAATATCTCCCTTTTCTCATTTGCTGTTTCCAAGACTTTTGCTTCTATTATTACTGTAGCTTTTGTGTCAATGTGAAGTGGTTTGATCCTGCTACGAGAATGACATTGCTTGAGCTTGACTTTAGTGGGAAAAAGTAGAAAAAAAAAAAAAAGATTCCTCACAGTTATTGTACTTAATGCCTTCTGTATTGTTCAAGTTATAATTTTCTTCTCTAGGGCTACAGTCTAAGTCCAAGTCAAGAGCGGGTTCCAATACTGGTCGATTCTGGGACACAAACAGACCACATGGATATGAGTGAAACTGACATGTCTCCCATTAATACTCCGGGACCACTGAAAGTGTTTGCACCCAGTTCACTCCAGTTGCATACACAAACACCACAAAAGGATATTGAAAAGGTATTTGAGGAATTTTTAGTTGGATGGTAGTTTAATGATCTGGCATGGTGTGATGGTATGCTGTAGAATAGTGGTTCTCAAAGTTTGTTCTGCAAAGTCACAAGGTTCTGGAAAAAAACTTTCAAGGGTTCCATGGCAAAAATTATATTAAAAAAGGTAAGAATTATGGTGCTGGATACTAAATCCTGTAATTTTATCTATTGTATGTGTGTGCATGTTTGTATCGGGTATTACCAGATAACAGCAAGGGTTCTTGTGGTTTGGGATCTTGGCCCACTGCTGTAAAGAATATTTCTAATTGAATGAAAATTGAATCATTAAGTGTATGCAAGGAAGCATTCAATATCCCCATAGAAATGTGAGGAAAGTAATAACATTGTAATACATCTAGGTTTAATTATAATTTTGATTACATATTTTCATGAGTAAAGGCAGTAGGGTGGAGTATTTTAAAGAGTTGTTGAATGTGGAGGAGTGGAGATGGATTGATTGTGTCAGTGGAATGAGCTAAGAAAATAATTGTGATAGGAGTGGAAAGTGGAAGAAATGTAAGAAAAGATCAGGTACAAGGAGCTTGGGAAATTATGAGAGATGATAAGGCACCTGGGTTAGATGGGTGTCATGCAGTGTTTAAACGGGGAGGTACAGTTGTGGTGGGCTGGCTAGTGAGGTTGTTCAATGTGTGTTTAAGGGAGGTGATAGTGCTGGAGGACTGGAGGAGTGCCTGTATACTTGCTTTACAAAGGAAAAGGAGACAAATGTGAATGTAGTAGTTTAGAGGGATCAGTTTGTTGAGTGTAGTTGGAAAGGCATATGGGAGGGTTTTAACCCCTTCCATACGGTGCCGCATACGTAGGCGTCATGAGGAGCAAGTGGATACGCGAGGCTGCCATATCGGCGTCTTGATTATATTTATTGTAGTTGTCCCTCCGTAATGACATACTCTCTAAACTGTCTGTAATCACATTTTCTATGGTTATCAAAATTCACGGGTGAAAGAGAGAACGATCGATATAAACGGTGACTATATTTTATGATGCGAGTATTATTACGACACTTCGTACGGCTGGCATCGGCTGCTGCCCGCGAGATTTAAGGCCCATACTGAAGAGGTTAATAGAAAGGATTAGGAGAGAAATAGAAAGAAATAATTGGTGAGGACCAGTGTGGGTTTAGGAAAGGTAGAGGATGTGTGGATCAGAGTTTTGTGGTAAGGCAGATTTGTGAGAAGGCTTTGGCAAAAGGTAAAGATGTATTTTGGGCCTTTATGGAGTTGGAGAAGGCTCATGACAAGGTAGACAGGAAGGCATCGTTGGAGGTATTGCAGATATATGGGATTTGGGGGAAGACTGTCTAGGGCAGTCAAGACTTTTTATGAGAGTAATAGAGCTTGTACGATTGGAAATTGAGAAAGGGAGTGATTTGAGGTAAAGGTGGGGCTGTATCTTGGCTATGTCTTGTCACCATGGCTTTTCAGTGTGTACATGGATGGGGTGGTATGGGAGTTAAATGTGAGTGTGTTGGGGAGGAGTTTGTATGCAGATCACACTGTACTTGTGGCAGGGTCAGAAGAGGTATTATGGCAGTTGACAGAGTTTGGGAAGGTATACAATAGGAGAAAGCTGAAGGTAAATGTAGGTGAGAATGGCAGTGAGTTCAAAGTAAGTTTTAAAGGAGAGAGGCTATAGGAAATATATAGTTTTAAGCATTTGAAGTCACATGTGGCAGGAAATGTAGAAGTGGGGATGGAGGTAATCTATAGGTTGAGAGAAGCTTGGGGGATTGAAAAGTGTCATGAGATATAGGTATTTAGGAATGGATGCAAAGAAAAGATTATATGAAGGGATGATTGTGCCCATGTCACTGTATGGGGTAGAGACTTTGAATTTAAGACAAAAGAGAAATGTAAATTTGTTTGAGATGAAGTATCTGAGAAGTATGGTAGTAGTTTCAAAGTTGGATAGAGTGAGAAATGAGGAAGTGAGGAGGAGAGTGGGGGTGGACAGGAATTTGGCAGATAGGGGTGATGAAGTATTATTGGGATGATTTGGACACATGGAATGAATAAATGAAGAAAGATTATCGAAAGAGGTGTGGAAAGCAGAAATGAATGGAGTGAACTTGAGGGAACAATTGAGGATGAGATAAATGGATGGGGTGGAAGGGGCTTTGAGCAAGAGGGAAATATCTATTGAGCAAGGAAGAGAGAAGGCAGGGGATAGTTGTGAGTGGAGAATTGTTGTGAATGGATGTTATTTTGATGCAGCCCAAAGGGATTTCTTTCTGTCTTCTCTATTTTCTGCATGAGGGGACAGGGAGGAAGTAAATGAAGTGTAAGTGTGTAAGTAAAGTGGCCCTGCTGTAGATGTACTCTGTCTTGCTGCATTGCTTTAGACATGGGCAGGAGACAGGGATGACCCTTCATCCACAAGGAGCTAAGATGAGAGGGAAACAAGGGTGGTGGATGGGAGTAGAATGGGTGAGCATTGGTGTGTGGCTTGACTGGCCACCTCCCTGGACATGTTGCCTCCAGTGAAATGGTATACAATGTACCAGCTTGTTTTATTGGTGCCACGTGTTACTGTATGATGGTATTGGAGGTGTCTTTTCAATTTTATGTAGGAAGGCATCCAGCCATCTTTTGAATACTTTAACTGCAGGATGTGGTGTTCTTGAGGTAGTTGGGAAGACTGTTGAAGAGCTTTGGGGTCACTCTAGTTAGACAGACTTTCATGGGTCATAATGATTAATAAATTTGTGTAAATGTTGTATGTTTCTGTAATATAAGCAAGGAAGAATTTTGGTATATACATAATTATAATGTAATAAGAACATTAATGTTATATTTGAACATAAAATTATAAATAAATGTGTGTATCATGTTTCATAAACAAAAATATAAACTATGTAATTGGAGTTCATTTATGTATTTTAAATTATATATACAGACGCTCCTCAACTTACGTTTTAGTTACGTTCCAAACGGCCGAACATAAGTTAAAAATGAACGTAAGTTGTTACTGTACTATACATCCGTAAATTCTATTACCGTATCTTATAAAACACCCCTAAATCATTCATTATACACATAACATTGTAAAATAATAACATTAATTTCAAATAAATTAAATTCAAGCAACATAAATTGAGATGGTGGAGGAGGAAGAGGAGGCAAGGCATGTTCAGTTTGTCGTTTGTGCAATGTAAACAATGGACGCAGCGTCATGCGCAAGTATCGTTTGAACTACGGAGAGCGCGCTAAACTAAAAAATTCACTCAAATTTTTTTTTTTTAATTTTTTTTACAGTCAGTTCAAACGTAAAATCGAAAAAACGTAAAAGGAATGAACGTAAGTAGAGGAGCGTCTGTATATATATATATATATATATATATATATATATATTTTTTTTCTGTGTTGCCAATTAATAGCTGAATAAACTAAAAGGATATTTTTTTTTTCAGGTGATTACAAAGGATGGCAGCTCCTGTGGTCATACAGTGACAGAGACTAGTCCAAATGGCAATACAATTCCAGAACGGAGTCCTTGCTGTGAACATTGTCCAAGGCAGAAATACAAACGATTCATTTCAACAGATTCAAATGATTCAAATAAAAACTTTGCCATTGCTGACCCCATTGTAGCCAAGCTTAGTGAAGGACGAGCTACTTTTACTGTAGAAGAAACACTGCAAATTCTAAACAACAATGATGATGATGTTGACATTCTTCATCAGCTACATGATAAGTGGGATGCAATCGAGAAGGTGTTGTCAGATAAAAAAGGCCTCCCAGGTGGATATAGGAGATCATTACCCACACAACAGTCTATTTTAACTTCACATGGGGAAAAAGGAATTGAGGAATCATTTCTTAGATCAAAACCTTTTGACTTTACACGTCACAAGTTTGATGAACGACCTCTTCCGCCTCCTCAATCTCCACCTCTTGGACTAGGGAGATCACAGTCACAGAAAAGGTCTGACGAATCTCCTTTACCACCCAAGAGTATTCATCACCAGCAAGGGAACCATTATCTAAAACCAGAGCCACCGAAAAGAGAACCTGAGACTGAAGATGAAGAACGGTTCTCAAGCACAGACCAAGACTTACTGAACCGAAATTCAGAAATGGTGGCATCCAGTGAGCTCGACTCCAGTCATGATTCTTTTGGTCATGAAGAAGAGTCTGTGTCTGAAATTGAAGAGGAAGAAGAAGATGGTGAAGAATCTATAGATGGACAGTATCAAATTAAAAGAAAGTGGTGAGTAAATTCTTAATTTTATGAAACAATGTTGCCTGTCAATACTTTCTTTAACTCTGACTAGTACTATATTTTCCATAGAATATAAGAGCTCTTAATGATCAAATACAAATGAATGTTCATCAGTTTTGAAACAAACTTCCCCAGTAGACTTCTGCTACAATTAGGTGGATGGGAGAAATTGCGAAAAAATTGTGTAAAAATTATAATAGACTTTATGTTGGTTAAATGGATAAAACCCTAGATGCCAGGAATAAAATAACATGTGTATAGCATTAAGACATAGCATACTACAAATGGTTTATTCTCGCATGTCTGAGATCATAATCATTGCAATAATTGGAACAACTGAAAAGAAAGTGTTGCAGATAAATGTAACATCAATAGCCATATTGTAAAATTCAATGTTATTAAACATACAGGTAATGATATATACATGCATGTACCAAAAGGCCTTTTCCCTCATAAAGTGGGTGGCTAATTTAAAGCACACACCAATTCAAACCCATTTGTTGTCCACCCTCATGTTAGCACCTCATGGATGAAGGGTCATCCTTGTCCCTTGTCACATTGCTTGGGTCAAAGGAACCTCTGAACTCAGCATTTCCATATTAGGGCCCAACCGCCAGAGCTGGTTGACCCACACCACCTCATTATATGATGACCCCCCCCCCCCTTCCACTCAAGAAATTTACGGAGCTGACAAGAAGAGCATTCCTTCATGCCATTTCATTTCCTCATTCATTGACAACTATTTTCCATTCACTCTTATCATTTGCACGTCTTCATCCATGCTCAACAGACATCCATTGCCTCATTTGCCCCAGGCATGCACCCTTTTTTTTCCAAAGCATTTAGCTGATGCAGTGTTGAAGTTTAGCCAGAAGCCTTGAAAGGAGAATTTTAGTTTTAAAAACCTCATTCTCCTTTTTCATGAGAAATGGTGGTACTCCCTCATATTCTCAAAGAATTCAGTATTAACATTGTTTTTAAGAAGTCACATTTCCTTTATGTAAATAGATGATGTGTTTATAGTATTCCATGTAAAGAGTGTGGAAAATGGTATATATGTTGGACAGGTGAAGAACTAAAACAATATAAGTATAACACCAGAACAGTTTAATCATCAAGTGATATTTTTGTTCATGTGAAATATATTGGTCATATAAATGTTTGGGAATTGTAACATCCATTTCTATTGTTAAGGGAAATATTATTTAGTTTTGTCGCATTAAACAATCTTTTGACCATGGTATGAATTTTAGCATGGGAGTGTATAAGTTGGATGGTTTTATCATCATGAAAATTGTAACAATTCAGGAAGCCAAAGATAGCCCTAGGTAATATCATGCTCAGGTTGAGTGAGGTCATTGTGTAACCTCTCCCAGTTTCTTTCTTTCTCCCTTTGCCTAATCTTATATTATTTGCTTATCTCAACTGTTTCTATGTATTCTGAAGATGTCTAAATAGACAAAATTGTTTGGACCATTGATTTTTTCATTTCCCAAAGATTTTGAGCAACAATGATATGAAGAGTTTTGGGGATATAGTTTGCAAATATATAAATGTCAGTACATTAAATATGACTGTCTTGAGCAAATAAAATAGTCCTTGTACAAGACTAAAATCATTTGCATCTACCTGCACCATAATTTATTGGCTTCTGTGAGTCACAAGGAAAAACAACAAAGTTAGGTAAGAGAGGCCATTAATTTCTTAATGTAGGTAAGAATGAATATCATTTCTAGTTAGATTAGCACTCAGTCAAGTAGCCTAGAGAACATATCTTAGGGTAGGAACTTGCGTATGTTATCCCTGTATATTCTGCAGTGAATTAGCTTACTGGTACATTCATTTTAGAAAGCCAGAAAGGTACATATATGGCTTACCTAAAGTTGTAACATGAGTTATGGTATCTTCTCCTTCCATCATATTGAAGTCCACTTATAATCTGTGCCATAAACTATTTGTGTTGTGAAAGGTGATAAAATGGGGTGGAGTTGAGGAACTGGGGAATACCTCTCTGTATTTTTCTCCCATGTAGAGTCAAGTCATACCCATGAAGAATCAAGGTATGTTTAGACTGCCACTCCCCTTACAAGGAGGAAAAAGACTGTTAGTATTACAATGCTGGTAGGGGTAGGAGGAACAATAGTGAGCTTGAGTGAGTTTATTTCTCTAATGGTATCACTGCACAGTTCAGCTGTGTTTGTGTGTGTGTATTTACCTAGTTGTATTTTATAGGACGGGAGCTATGCTCGTTGTGACTCGTTTTCGTATCTCTCCATGTCCAATTTTTTCTTGAAATCGTGTATAGTGTGTATTTACCTAGTTGTATCTTACGGGAAGGGGAGCTACACTTGTGGTCTCCTGTCTCTGTATCTCGCAGTATCTAAATTGCTCTTAAATTTGTGTATTGTTTTTGCACACACTATTGTTTTGTCTAGTTTGTTCTATACATCCACCACTCTGTGGGGAAAACTATTCTTTTTCAGGTCTCTTCTATAACTATAAATGCATGTGTGTGTGTATGATTCACCATGGTCTTGATCTCATGTTGGACTTATAACTGGCAAATATTACTCTCCCAGATGAGAGCTCGGAGCTCACACACATGCGCGCGCACACACACCTCATGGCACAGTGGTTAGAATTCCCGGCTGCCACTATGGTGGTCCGGGTTTGAATCCCTCCCAGGGTTGAAATAGTTTCAGTATCGCTGCGCTGTGAGTTGTTACTCCAACTCTCATGGGCAGGGAGTTAGGGGTGTGTTCATGTAAGGTCACAGCATTACCCAAAGATCAGTCATATATGAGCTCTGAGCTCTCTTCCAGGAGGGAAATAACTGTTGATCACAAGTTGAACACATGATCCAAGACCATGGTAAATCACACACACACACACACAACTCCTTGTGTGTGTGTGTGTGTAAAAAAAATTAGCACATCATAACTGCTCTGTGGCAAAGTGATGCAAAGTATAATAATTATTACCAACACTGTTAATTAGGTTTATTCTTTAAAGATGAGTAAATGATAGCTTACTTCATTTACATATTTACTTTTTTGAACAGTTTCATGCGCAGACCCATCCCACGTAGCAAGAACCATCGAACAGCTTGCATGATGAGGTCTACACATAGCACACAATCTTCTGAAGGCTGTGTATCTGATGATGAAGCTGGCCCTTCATTGACCACTAGAACAGGTTATTATGCCTCCAGAACAACTGAAAAAAGTCCAGGAAGGTACAAGAATAGTCATGGGGTAAGAATCTTATGTTTATTTGCCTAGAAAATATACTCATGATGGGAATACATGAAATTTAGAAACTACTAAACAATGAAAGAATGTGAAGTTGTAAGAATACATACATACATGCACCAAAATTACTTCTCCTTTTGAGGGAAGCTCACTGGCCAAGTGGATTAGGGTGTTGTTACTTATGGGAAAGGTTAAAGGGATGGCAGTTCGAACCCTGCCACCAACAAAGTTGAACCAAGGTCATGGCTCATTAAATTCCATGCTACAAAGTCCTCTGTAAGGAGTACCATCCTAGCCTCCTGATTAGGGGTAGTTCATGACATTGAACCACACACACACACATATATATATATATATATATATATATATATATATATATATATATATATATATATATATATAATATATATATATATATATATATATATATATATATATATAATATAATATAATATATAAACCTTCTGAGGGGGTGGCCACCTCAAAATATACACTCACCCTGCACCAACCGCCCATCTGAGACCCAATCTTTGTCTCTTCCATCTTAACACATTGTGAATGAAGGATCATCTTGTTTTCCACATTACTTGGGTCAAAGGCAATACAGCAAAATACAGTGTTTCCACAGCAGGGCCCAACAGCTGGAGCTGGTTTACCCTCACCACTTCATTTAATAGCAACCCCGCCCCCCTTCATTTACCCAAGAAACTTAAGGAACAGACAAGACAAGAGGAACATTCAGTCAAACCATGTCATTTCCTAATCCATTTACAACCACTCTCCATTCACTCCTATCATTATATACTCTTTCCTCCTTGCTCAGCAGACATTACTTTTGTATTCATCGCCTCTATCACTCCATCCATCCACCTCATTTTTGGTCTTCCCTTCAAGTTCACTTCATCCAGTTGTGCTTTCCACATTCTTTTTGCAAGCCTTCCCTCACTCATTCTTTCTATATCCCCTGACCATCTCAATACTCTTTTGATCTACTCTATCTGCCTCTCTGTCTATCCTCTCCCCTCACCTCACCTCCACAATTCTCACTCTGTCCTTGATGTAACCATCTCACAAAGGACACCGAACACCTCATCCTACATTGCCCTGCACTAACGCTCCACAAACAACAACACAGTTCTTCTACGCTGAGTAACCTATGGGCTTGTCTGGTGGTTGTTGCCAATTACCTGAGAGACATGGGTCTTCTACAAGAAAGATCTGGGGCAACAGATTGATTGATTACTTCATAAAGTTAACATGCCTTTTGAACACTTCATCTGGAATATGTTTAGGCTCTTACTTTCTACTTCCTTCAAAGTCCATGTATCAACTCCATATCCAATAGTACAATCACTTCTTCATACAACATTTTCTTTGTATTCATCCCCAAATACATATTTTTCTTAACATTTTTCATTTTCTCAGACATTTACTTGCTTCCTGTAAACCATCATTCATCTCCACCTTCACTCTGTTCACTTTTGTGTGTGACCCCATATATATTTAAGCTTTCCACTTCCTCTGGCCAACTCTCTTTCTTTCCCAACCAGTGTTCGTACATTCAACTTTCCAATTCTCTAAACTCTTCCACCTCTTTGGGCTAAACTTTTTAGCCAGTCACTTTCAACTAGTACCCCTCACTCATTATTCATTTCTCATTTGTCCCCTATACATAGCCTGTGGAGTATGCCCTGGTATTTTCTGAGGCTAGACTTAGGTTTGGTTTTATTGGTTCTGGCTTGGGTTTTATGGTCAAATCCCCCTCCAGATGCCAACCTTCCCCATTACCCAGGCTTGGGACTGTCAGTGCAAGTTCAATTGGATTATCTCCTCAGTGTTTGGGTTCCAAAGATTAAAAAATGAATTAATGTAAAGCTGTTACTCATTTACATGCATCTTCTGTTTTAGTTATTTTTTCTCTCTTTTTTACAGACACCATTAAACAAATCAGAGGAACCTTGTGATACATCTGACTCTGATGACCTGGGTCCTGAGGATGATGAAGATGAAGATGATGAGGAAGAAGACGAAGACATCAGTATCAAGACTGTAGCACGACAGAGATTGGGAGGAGAACACAGAGGTGACAGTGGAGATGGGGAGGAGACTAGCAATGGGAACAAGTGTAGTCGTGTTGGAATTAATGTCAACAAACATAGAGGTATCCATAGTGATGTTAGTGTGAGCCATCCAAAAGGGGACATGAAGAGAGGAGGAAAAGATCAAGGAGGAAGGGGAGGGGGAAGTGATAATAGCAGAAAACAGGCTTGGTAGTACTATGTTTTTATATAGACTTACCCATCCTCAAAAAAATATAGACTGATTGTAGCTATAGAATTAGCATCACCAGCTAATATTATTAAGTGTAAGATAAGTGACCAGGAAAATCATAATGGTGAATTGATGATTTGAACTGAAGAAGTAGAGAGAAACAATTGATGATTATAATAGACAAAGAAGATTAAGTGCTAAGAACAGAAAAAAAATGCTTGTGTGGTGAGCAGTTGCTGGCCAAAGACAAATGCACTACTGCCATTGTAAAGTAAAAGTGCTACTGAAACCAGAACTGCAAGTAAGTTAAACTGATGAACAAAATATTGAAGCAAGAGTTTAATCTCGTAGATGATGCAGCAGCTGTTTCCATTTTTGCCATTATGGGGTGCAGTAGTGCAATACAATATTCATGCATACCATAAATACAAGTGTATATTTGTATGTGTATGTTTACCAAATTTTATAAGTGTGTGCGTGTGTGTGTGTGTGTGCATGTGTGTAGTGCGCGTATGTATGTGTGTGTGTCTGCATCCATCTTTTTACGTAATTTATATAACTAATATACAGGAAAGGAGCAATGCTTGTTGCATGGATGTGGGTGTATGTGTGCACACATAGGCAAGTTCATGTGTGTTTGTTTTATATACATATATATGTATATATATATATATATATATATATATATATATATATATATATACATGTGTGTGTGTGTGTATGTATATGTATATATATACACACACCAGAAGGCCCTTCTCCACCTTATAAGGAGGATTTCTTCATGATGGGAATTATGAACCCAGCCCTCTTTAATAGGTCCCTCCAGCCCTGGAGGAGGCTCATGTCCCCAAGGAACCCAGATACAGTGACTGGGGTGTTCCATAGGTCATTTAGGGAAGAGACTTTGTGGTATTGTTTGATATGTTTCCTACAAAGAGATCCAAAGCTACAGAGTGATTGATAGATCCATCCAGCCTCCAAAACTAAAAGGGGGGAATGGCTGTTGATGGGAGGGATGGTAGAACAAAGTCTCAAGAAAGGAAGTAGGATGGAAAAGCAATATTTTCCTTTCCTCCCCTCAAACAAGACTAATTTTTACCTTCACTCATAAGAGAAGTGGCATAATCGAAAGCATGCTAGTCCTGTATTAAATTATTTGTGGGTTCCAATCCTGCACTCCTCTCCAGTTCCCAGCAGTGACTGGTACCTGCCCCAACAGTCAAATTGCCTCGGGCAAAGGTGACAGTTTTGGCTGCATCTACAAGCCTCCTGGCATAGGCTCTTCACCCTCTTCTTCTTCTTCATGAAAGAATACTGGTTGATTCTTGGCCATAGGAAGGTCTTGAAAGATGATATAGTATTGACTACATGAAAGTTATGAAGACTGACTCTTCAGATACAGACTACATGGAAAAGACATATATCAACTTAAACTGCCTAACACACACATTGCAGACATTAATACAAAATTTGATCATCAAGTGATTTATGGACAACCCAGTGGAAGTGGCTGAATACCTTGGGGGTACGGGCTTTCAAACACCTGTTGTTGGTGGAGTGAGAAAGTTCCATATGTGATCTAGTGGAACTACATGAAATTTAATTGTACACAAGTGTGTTTGAATGCAAGTGTGAATGTGTGTGTATTTATCTAATTTCTATCTTTTACACTTCTTACCTTCTCAAGAAACATTCCATGTGTATCCAAAGCCCCTTCACCCCGTGTGTGTGTGTGTTGTGTGTGAGATAGAGAGACAGAATGAATGTTTTGCGTGTACATGTTTGAAGTGTACAAAGCTGCATGTATGTATATGTATATAATACCTAATGTATTTGAGTGTGCATGTGAAAGCATTATGCTTCTGCTTCATCAATCTAGTCTGAATCTGGTTGCTCTCAGTGGCAGCTGGACAATGAATTTCTCAAGGTGTTCACATGTAACAAAACCATTCCAGTTATTATTTATAGAATTATAAACAGAGATACTGAATGTGAAATATCCTTCTCCACCTATAGTGTTGTTTGCTCACCAAACTCCTTATGTACCCATCTCTTATATAAAAATAATTTCATGTTATATCTAATGATATCAATAACTGTCGCCTCAAGTTTCACTAACTGGAAACCCATAGCCCCCACACTAGTTAGCAACAGTCCTTGGGCCCTCCCATAGATCTCTCTAGGAAAAAACTTTGGACTGTTGCCTGTGTTGTATTAGTGTGAGAATGTTGATATTGTCACTAGCTGGTATGAAGAAGAGGAAGAAAACAGCCATCAGTGGTCTTCCCTCCTTATGTAAAAAAAAGTAGAGGAGAAATTTAAAGCCAACAAAGAGATCCTGGGCCCAGTCTGGAGACTTAGCGCCAGTCGTCTCCTGGGGGCTACACCTCCAGATAGAGATGAGGGTGTTCATGGAATTTGAAGACAAATGGCAGGAAAGCGAAACTTTCCAAAGTTTGTCTCACAGGACCACCACATGGAGGCTGCCATCATTGGTCCTATGTTATATCTACCTTCTCAATATTCTTCCTGTTTTTTATGTTCATAGACTACTTGGTGTAATCATCAATCATTCCATATTTTCTCTGTATTAAAGAAAATTAGAAAATGCTTATACCATCAGACTGAAAACACAGCTTTGGTAATGCATTGTGTAAATATATACAGTACTATTATATATCATATGTCATTCCATGTAATGACTTTCAGCTGTATGAAGTGCATTCCAGTACGTAATATTACATTCCAATATTATACATACATTCCAAGACAACAATTGCATTATAGTATATAAACGACTGAGAGTCTGAAAATGATGGATGGAAAACTGCTGTGCTTTAGGTAAAGGTAGAAAGCAAGACGTGCTAAAGTAGAGTTTGTGGGAGAAGAAGTGAGTACAGGTTTGCTTCAGAAAGCTGTAGGAAGCAGAGGAGCAACTGGCGTAGGGTTGGCTTAGGCTAAACAAGAGGATTGTTTGTACCTGTTTATTAATGATACTCTGAGGATTCACAATGCAGACTTGGAATTTACTAATACTATCGCGCAATAGATATACTTGTTGAAGGCCATATTATGAACATATGCTTACATATTCCTCAACTGTAATGTAAATTATAATTCTGCAATACTTGTTAATGGCCATGCTACAGTTATATGCTTAAAAGCATTCCAGGCTTGCATTGTTAATTGTATCATAGTTCATTTGAAATGAACAAAAATGTTTGGATGTATTTTTTAGATGAATGTGGAAGGTATAACTACAGTGAATGAGTTTGAAATCTAGAGCTAATTAAATGAAATTTAATTTCTTGGCCAATCAGAAATGCTTTTTCCCATTACCAAAATTATATCTCAGTTGTATGTTTGTGGCCTTTTTACTTTAAATATGACATGATTTAATTGAGTCTTAGATTCACACCATTAGCAGTGTTGTATTTCAAACATGAATGAATCTTTCATTACTGGCAGTTGTTACAACCAGTGATTGAAATTTTTAACTTATTGATTTCTTAGCATTTTTTCCCCCACTTCGAAGACATGCAGATTGATGATGATGATAATTGTTGCCTCAAATTTCAATGACTGGAAACCTACAGCCCTATATTGGCTGGCAATGTTCTTTAGGCCCTCCCATAGATCTCTGGGAGGAAATGTGACTATTGTCTATGTTGTATTAATGTGGGACTGTTTCTATAGTACTGGCATATAGAAGTACAGGAAGGGGAGTAGTCACATTTGTCATCTCTCCTTACATGAAAAGATAGAGGAAACGTAGTTTCAAGTTCATGGAGAGAGATCTTGGACCCATTCTGGAGACCATTTGTCAGCCCTGCACCACCAGATGGATGTGTGTGTGTGTTGATAAGTTTTGAAGATGGGCAGCAGAGAAATGATTATCTTTGAATGTCTGTCTTGCAGGACCACCACTTGCAGATACCAGTCTTTGGTACTGTGCAAATTAAGTTCATCAGAGGGCAGGCTAATACAGTACATGTAGGAGTTGTCATTCTTGTGTATATTGAAACA